>NW_022589734.1:21285916-21617244 GCF_004348235.1 Phoca vitulina
GTCTGTGATTCATCAGTCTTACACAATTCACAGCACTCACCATAGCAAATACCCTCCCCAGTGTCTGTCACCCAGCCACCCCATCTCTCCAACCCCCCACCACTCCAGCAACCCTCAGTTTGTTTCCTGAGATTAAGAATTCCTCATATCAGTGAGATCATATGATTCTTGTCTTTCTCTGATTGATTTATTTCGCTTAGCGTAATACTCTCCAGTTCCATCCATGTTGTTGCAAATGGCAAGATTTCGTTTTTGTTTTTTTGTTTTTGTTTTTTTTTTTGATGCCTGCATAATATTCCATGGTATGTATGTGTATATATGTATACATATATATATACCACATCTTTATCCATTCTTCTGTTGATGGACATCTTGGGTCTTTCCATAGTTTGGCTATTGTGGACATTGCTGCTATAAACTTTGGGGTGCATGTACCCCTTCGGATCACATTTGTATCTTTGGGGTAAATACTGAGTAGTGCAACTGCTGGGTTGTAGGGTAGTTCTGTTTTCAACTTTTTGAGGAACCTCTGTACTGTTTTCTAGAGTGGCTGCACCAGCTTGCATTCCCACCAACAGTGTAGGAGGGTTCCCCTTTCTCCGCATCCTCGCCAACATCTGTCATTTCCTGACTTGTTAATTTTAGCCATTCTGACTGGTGTGAGGTGGTATCTCATTGAGGTTTTGATTTGGATTTCCCTGATGCCGAGCAATGTTGAGCACTTTTTCATGTGTCTGTGGCCATTTGGATGTCTTCTTTGGAAAAATGCCTGTTCATGTCTTCTGCCCGTTTCTTGATTGGATTATTTGTTCTTTGGGTGTTGAGTTTGATAGGTTCTTTATAGATTTTGGATACTAGCCCTTTATCTGATATGTCATTTGCAAATATCTTCTCCCATTCTGTCAGTTGTCTTTTGGTTTTGTTGACTGTTTCCTTTGCTGTGCAAAAGCTTTTTATCTTGATGAAGTCCCAACAGTTCATTTTTGCCCTTGCTTCCCTTGCCTTTGGCGATATTTCTAGGAAGAAGTTGCTGCGGCTGAGGTCGAAGAGGTTGCTGCCTGTGTTCTCCTCTAGGATTTTGATGGACTCCTGTCTCACATTTAGGTCTTTCATCCATTTTGAATCTATTTTTGTGTGTGGTGTAAGGAAATGGTCCAGTTTCATCCTTCTGCATGTGGCTGTCCAATTTTCCCAACACCATTTGTTGAAGAGACTGTCTTTTTTCCATTGGACATTCTTTCCTGCTTTGTCAAAGATTAGTTGACCATAGAGTTGAGGGTCCATTTCTGGGCTCTCTATTCTGTTCCATTGATCTATGTGTCTGTTTTTGTGCCAGTACCATACTGTCTTGATGATGACAGCTTTGTAATAGAGCTTGAAGTCTGGAATTGCGATGCCACCAGCTTTGCTTTTCTTTTTCCACATTCCTCTGGCTATTTGGGGTCTTTTCTGGTTCCATAGAAATTTTAGGATTATTTGTTCAATTTCTTTGAAAAAAGTTGATGGTATTTTGATAGGTATTGCATTAAATGTGTAGATTGCTCTAGGCAGCATTGACATCCTCACAATATTTGTTCTTCCAGTCCATGAGCATGGAACGTTTTTCCATTTCTTTGTGTCTTCCTCAATTTCTTTCATGAGTATTTTATAGTTTTCTGAGTACAGATCCTTTGCCTCTTTGGTTAGATTTATTCCTAGGTATCTTATGGTTTTGGGTGCAATTGTAAATGGGGCCGACTCCTTAATTTCTCTTTCTTCTGTTTTGTTGGTGTATAAAAATGCAACTGATTTCTGTGCATTGATTTTATATCCTGCCACTTTATTGAATTCCTGTATGAGTCCTCGCAGTTTTGGGGTGGAGTCTTTTGCGTTTTCCACATAAAGTATCATATCATCTGCAAAGAGTGAGAGTTTGACTACTACTTTGCCAATTTGGATGCCTTTTATTTCTTTTTGTTGTCTGATTGCTGTGGCTAGGGCTTCTAGTACTATGTTGAATAGCAGTGGTGATAGTGGACGTCCCTGCCATGTTCCTGACCTTAGGGGGAAAGCTCTCAATTTTCCCCATTGAGAATGATATTCGCTGTGGGTTTTTCATAGATGGCTTTTATGATATTGAGGTATGTACCCTCTATCCCTACACTCTGAAGAGTTTTGATCAAGAAAGGATGCTGTACTTTGTCAAATGCTTTTTCTGCATCTTTTGAGAGGATCATATGGTTCTCGTTCTTTCTTTTATTAATGTATTGTATCACATTGATTGATTTACAAATGTTGAACCAACCTTGCAGCCCAGGGATAAATCCCACTTGGTCGTGGTGAATCATCCTTTTAATGTACTGTTGGATCCTATTGGCTAGTATTTTGGTGAGAATTTTTGCATCCATGTTCATCAGGGATATTGGTCTGTAATTCTCCTTTTTGATGGGGGTCTTTGTCTGATTTTGGGATCAAGGTAATTTTGGCCTCATATAATGAGTTTGGACGTTTTCCTTCCATTTCTATTTTTTGGAACAGTTTCAGCAGAATAGATATTGATTCTTCTTTAAATGTTTGGTAGAATTCCCCTGGGAAGCCATCTGGCCCTGGGCTCTTGTTTGTTGGGAGATTTTTAATAACTGCTTCAATTTCCGTAGTGGTTAGGGGTCTGTTCAGGTTTTCTATTTCTTCCTGGTTCAGTTTTTGTAGTTTATACATCTCTAGGAATGCATCCATTTCTTTCAGATTACCTAATTTGCTGGCATATAGTTGCTCATAATATGTTCTTACAATTGTATTTCTTTGGTGTTGGTTTTGATCTCTCCTCTTTCATTCATGATTTTATTTATTTGGTTCACTTTTCTTTTTGATAAGTCTGGCCAGAGGTTTATCAGTCTTATTAATTCTTTCAACGAACCAGCTCCTAGTTTCGTTGATCTGTTCTTCTGTTCTTTTGGTTTCTATTTCATTGATTTCTGCTCTGATCTTTACTATTTCTCTTCTCCTGCTGGGTTTAGGCTTTATATGCTGTTCTTTCTCCAGCTCCTTAGAGGTGTAGGTTTGGGTTGTGTATATGAGACCTTTCTTGTTTCTTGAGAAAGGCTTGTTTTGCTAGATACTTTCCTCTTAGGACCGCCTTTGCTGCATCCCAAAGATTTTGAACAGTTGTGTTTTAATTTTCATTTGTTTCCATGAATTTTTTTAAGTCTTCTTTAATTTCCTGGTTGACCCATTCATTCTTTAGTAGGATGCTCTTTAGCCTCCATGTATTTGAGTTCTTTCCGACTTTCCTCTTGTGATTGAGTTCTAGTTTCAAAGCATTGTGGTCTGAAAATATGCAGGGAATGATCCCAGTCTTTTGGTACCAGTTGAGACCTGATTTGTGACCTAGGATGTGATCTATTCTGGAGAATGTTCCATGGGCACTAGAGAAGAATGTGTATTCTGTTGCTTTGGGATGGAATGTTCTGAATATATCTGTGACGTCCATTTGGTCCATTGTATCATTTAAAGTCTTCATTTCCTTGTTGATCTTTTGCTTAGATGATCTGTCAGTTTCAGTGAGGGGGATGTTAATGTCCCCTACTATTATTGTATGTTGTCAATGTGTTTCTTTGATTTTTGTTATTAATTGACTTATATAATTGGCTGCTCCCATGTTAGGGTTCTCTTTTATTCTTGGCAGTGGGTTTGTAACAGTCAGATGTGTCATTTGTGAACTTAAGGCGTTGTCATAATATGAAGTTACCATCATGGACTTCAAATGTTGAGTGGTCTGTATGAGACATTGTGTGGAATTAGAAGGGTGAACCCTTCATATGATGAAGTAGCTAGCATTTTCACTATTTTTGTCTGTAGGGACTGAAGAACAGTACCTTTTATTATTCTGATTTTAAGGTCTATGTTTTTGTTCTACTGGTGGTGATTTTGTCCCCAGGACATTAGCCAGTGTCCTGAGACGTTTTGATGGTCATGAACAGGAAGGGTTGAAGATAATACTTGAATCAAATATTTAGAGGTCATGGATGCTGCTAGACATCCTGTAGGATAGCCATCCACAACGAAGAATTATTTGGTCCAGTAGGTTAATAGTGCTGGGGTAAGAAACACCGATATACATGAAGGTCATTGTGTTCTGGAAGTACCAACAACAAAATGTGATGGACTCACAACATTTTTTTTTCTTTTTTTTTGCTTATGAGCCATCTTTGGAAGTGTGCTTTTGGAATGCCCAGGTAATAATGCTAATGAATGACTTGTATGATATCTATGAAGTTTTCAAGTAGTGTGAAATGAAAGATTAATTATCAAGAAGGAAGATGTGCTGATTTCCGTTGTATGAGAAGCCAGATTTGATTTCTATTTATATCTGTAAATAGAATTCTGTAATTGTTGGTGGGTAGTCTTTCAGTCTGGAGTCTCTTAGGAGTACTGATTCTCCCAGCCATCTCAACTCTTGGTCAGGAATCAGAGAGAGGCATTCCCATACACCTCAGAGACAGCTTCGGTGGGTGCGGGGGGAGGGGGGGGTTGGGGAGGGATGTGGTCCAGGGATTTCACTGAATTTTGGAAAAGAAAAAACAAACCGAAAACAATAGGACATCTCTCCCCCCACTTGATTGGCCCTAGCTGAGTAAGGGGGCTACCCAATAAATGCAGATGGACAGGAACTCCCTAAATTTGATTGGCTCTTGGTTTCTGCCCTAGGTCTCCCTCCATCCACCAAAGGTTGAAACCTGAGTGTAGTTTTTGACAAAGGGAGCCAGGGAGGGGGATGGAGGAGAAGGCGGCAGATAGCAGGCAAATGTAATCAGCATTTTATTACCATCCTCAGGAAGTAGGAATTGGGGGGGGGGTGGGATGTAGGTTGGAGCAAGGAAAGTTAATTATGTGAGTTTATTTTACAGGAAATTACTAAATACAAACAGACAGAAAACACACTTTTTAAAGCGGAGTAGGAAATCTCAAGTTACTTCACTGTGTGTATTTGAAACCCCAGAGCAAATTCTGAAAATAGCAGTTTAAACAAAAGCTATCTTATCTGATAGAAGTATTTCAAACACAAAGGGAAATTTATATATTGGGCAGGCAATCTTAAAATAAACTGAGTTTGTTGATAGCCCTGCAAATTTAATTGTGGGAAAACCCCCTCAGATGTCTGAATTTATCTTGTAGATGTTTTGAATCTATTTTGAATTTGGCATTTCACTTCTACAAAGGTGTATACGTGTCACTCTGGAAAAAGTGTATGTGTGTGAAATAAAAAGTACCCACGTGTGTGCTCCTTTTTAGTATTTTCAGCATTTCTTTTGGTTCAGTGCTGCTTCCAGAAGAAGAGTGTTCTATCAATAAAGCAAAGAACTGAGAAAATTTTATCTGAAGTATTTATTTCCCGAGGTCTTATGTTTTAAGTGTTTTAATGATTTGGTAATTAACATAATATCACTATTGTTACTTTTGCAATAGTTGGGAACGTTGGCCGAATTTTTGTAAATCAGCTGAGTATATTTGGTAGTGATTTTCTTTGAAAGGCTGGATGATTAAGCAGGGCCTTTCCCTGTCTTTAATTACTTGGGTTCTGGAAAAGTCTCCCGCTCACTAGTCATTGTTGATGACTTAGGAGTGCCCAAAGTGTCTGTTGATATTCTGGCCGTTTTAGTTAAGGCTGCTATCCTCTCTCTCCCCCCAACATGCACATGCGCGCGTGCGCGCTCGCTCTCACACACACACACACACACACACACACACACACACACTTACATCTGGCTTTTCCAAGGGAAGGTAGGAGAGAATTTATCTTCCAGCTCTCTATTGTGGGATTATGTAAAAACATTTAATTAATAGTTGAGATATTGAAGAGTCATGTCGGAGAAATATAGTCTGGGTGGAAGTAAAATCACACAGTCTGGGTAAAGTTACACATTCCAAGTTACTTCAAAGAAAAAGCAATATTTTGAAAACATAAATGGAGCTCAAAGTCTGCATTCCTTTTAAAAGGCCAACACCTGTGGAAGGAATGCAGGTCGTTTCCACTTGACCTTCAAGTGTGGACCTGGGGGAGGTACTTAGATATTATGGTGGTCAAGTAGGAGCACTTCTCTCTGCAGCCAAGTCTCCCGGGGCAGCATCTGTCTTGTCTGTTGTCAGGAAGGGAAAATATGGCAACAGTCAGGCGTAGTCAGAGTGCCTCCTAACCCTCGCTTTGAAGAGCTTGCTTTGTATACCACCAAGTCACCCGGTGATGGATGAGTGGGTGTAGATAATGTGAAATAAGCCATAACCCCTCGAAGCAATCAGGGTTACATTTTGCAAGTCCTGGGAAACCCTGGGCAGACAGTATTAGTACACTCAGGCTGAGTCCTCTGTGAGTAGTAGTTGAAGATAAAGACATCATTGATGTTCCAGACAGATTCTCGTCATGCATAAATAATTCCTTAGGACGGAATTAGCTGCCGTGAGTGGTGCTTCTACTCCTTTAGGCTACTTGCATTAGTTCAGCAGTTTATTGCGGTGTCTGAAGGACTAAGTGCACGATTCAACATCAGGGAGAAAGTTATACGTAGAATATTCTTTTTGAACAAAGAATTTATTAGTCTGTGCAACTTTTGATGGGGAAGTATGGAGGTCTGGTTTGTCGTCATTACGTTCTTTACTCACGTCTGCTGCCAATGTTTAGTTGGCTTCTGTGTGCCCGGAACAGTTGTCAGGGCTGGGAACACAGTGTTGAGTCGTACTTGACACTGTCCCTGCTTCTTAGGACGCAGAGTTGACTGTCCTGTGGTCTTGACTTCTCTATAAGCTGGCTTTGGGATCTTGGGCAAAGTTCAGTTTCTTCCTACCTCATTTTCTTGGCATAACTTTAATGGTTTTCCTAGATGAACCATCAAATCCCATTCAGTGCTAATATTTTCTGGATATATACTTTTGTTATGCGATATTTTTATCCCTATGACCTAGCGTGGTGCTCTCGACCGTGACTGAATGGGGTGGCACCGAGTGGGTCCCTACTGATGCCTGTGTTCGGATCAGAGTCATTAACTGGATGCCTGTGTGGGCTGGTTACCTTTCCTGAGTTTATAAGCTTTTATGCCGTCTAGCTCTTGGGCTCTTTTATAAATGCAGGTTCCTAATGCTCAAGGTTCTTTTAAAGAGAAAACATGGATTTCCACTGATGGTGGAAACATTTCAACAGTTCTGAAGCATGGTCTTCAAACACAAAAGATTATTATCACATATACTTCTTGCCAAGGCACTAGCCCAGGGCAGTTGAGTTGCTTTTAGCCCAAATTCAGTGCTAGCTGACAGAACTGTGCTTGGGACAGCGTTATTGAAGTTTGGATCTTCCATCATTTAGTATTGGGAATGTTGAATTCAACCACTGATTACATCAGCTGGTTTTGTAAATAAAGTTTATTGGAACAAAGCCATGTTCACCCATTTACGGTATTGTCTGTGGTTGTTTTGGGGCTACAAGGGCACAATTGAGTAGTTGGCACAAAGATAAATCTAAAAATATTTATCTGGCCATTAAAAGAAAAAAGTTTGCTGACACCTGGATTCTAGAACATACTTGTCTACTTTCAGAGCAGGGAACCCTGAATTACTGTTAAAGCATTTTTATGTTAAATAATCGGTCCTATGGATCCTGAGATCTACCTTTCGACACATCTCAGCTGTGAGGAGAGATGAGACAACATTTCAGAGACGTGTAAGCACTTGGAGACATGTTTATAATCTTCCCTACAGTTTTCCTGTGTTTGTAGTGTACGGAGCTGTAGGGCTAATGCGTCTCGTCTGCAGGAATGCTGAGTCAAAACCAGAGAAGACGGGGAGGTGAATTCTGGCTGTTGGTCCAGGGAGCTGGACCCAAGCTAGTGAGCTTCAGTGCAGCATTATGAAACTAGAAAAGTGGTACACCCTGGGTGTCAGAGTGACAGGTGGACGGAGTGGGGCCAACGCTGGGGTCTGTTCTGCAGCATTTTCTCAAGGGCTCAGAGTGGGTTTGTGTAGACATCAGGTTGTTTTTTAAAAGCATTCAAAGGTGAGGAATACAGCTACTCAGTAAATGGCTCGTTACTCCCACAGAATACATCAAATTAGGGGGAAAACCAAGTTTTTGGGTGAAGCAAGGCCACTTTTATGGGTTGAAATTTGTCTACTAGTACTAATCCTAGCCTGTAATAATTTCTGAATAAATACTGGTTTACTTGATATGTTTAAAAGCTCTTTGGTATTTGAAGTCTACCAGTGAAAAAAATTGTTTTTGGCTTGAGACTTCATGTTGACAGCCTGGTGATTGGGCATTCTTCGTTATTTTCATTCACATTTGAGTGCCTACTATCTACTACACATTTTCTGTCCTCTTGGGGCTTACATGCTCTTGGGAGTGACTGATAGGTTAACAAACACTTTCCTAAAACGATTGGAAATGCCCCTCATAAGGCATGCACAGGGACCCAAAAACATGATGAGGAGGGATGCCTTTTTGGAGGAGGGGACTGGGGACAGGGCCACTGCCCAGGAGTTCCCAGAGCAGAATGCTTGCTTCTGACCTATTCCCAGGGATGTCCCTTTCCTTAGAAGGTGGTGTGTGTGTGAAGCACGAACACAGGCCTCAGGATGGACCTGGGCACGGAAGCTCAGACCAGGGGTTGCTGGGGACTCTCCCTCCCGCCCCCGTCTGACTCCCCCTGCCGTTTTTCCCTCAGCCTGAGGGACACGGGCCAAGGACTCCGGTGTGTAAGACAAACAGCTTCCATCCTGGGAATGAAATGGATGAAGTCATGCGGGATTGCGAAACAAAGCTGACTGCATCACTATCAGAAGTGCCCTGCACAGACCACCGGGTCAGGGCGCCTCCCCTCCTTCCTTGATGGGGTCTGCTCGCTTTCCCTGGCATTTCAGAGAATCCTTTCCTCCTTCCCAGGAGATTTTATAATTAAGTGAGATAAAGGCAGGAAATCTGTAATAAAGTACTAACTTCCATGTATGCCAGATTAAAAAAAAAAAAAAAAAAAAGAAACCCCAGCCTGCAAAGTAACACGGTCTGGTGGGAAGAGATCAAAGGGCAGCCGTCTGGCCGGGCTGGGGAGGGCTCCTTTCCCAGGCAGTCCACATCCTGCCCTTCAGAGCGGAGACAAGTCGGGGGAGGAAGTGGTGTGCGGCAGGCTGAGCGAGGGCTGTTCTCAGGGATCTGCTCTTAGTGCAGGGGCTCCAGGAGTGTGCTGCGAGTATGGGAATGATAAGCACACATCTGCTTGAATTCGTAAACACGGCTCCGGGAGGCACGATTTTAAATTACCATTCCTACCCCTGCTGACCTCCCCCACAATCCTGCAGAGATGTCAGGTCCAGATTGGGGTACCCTCCCCCCCCCAACGGTCTGTCTGACAGCCCTGGATCGAATGGCCTGAGAGCCTGAGGATTGGGTTGTCGCAGGAATACCCTAATCTTGATTTCATTGCTTTTCGTCTCCCTAGAAGGGGTGTGGGATTGGCTCTGGAAGTGGCAGGAGTATCTGCACTGGAGTTGCTGACCCCATGCAAGGAGAACCTCCAAGGCGGTTAGTCCCATTTGGAGGGCTCAGCAAACCAGCCCGCCACTGTTCCAAAATCCCTGCGAGTCCTCCGCGGGCAGGCAGGGCAGGGCAGCTGGTGCTGTGCTGGTGAAGGGCAGCCCAGTGCTGGCCTTGCGGTGCTCTAGAATTATTACCTGTAAGGGCAAGCAGGCCAGGTGAGTGCAGCTGTGACGGGGGTGGGGTGGGGTTGGAGACCCCCCCCCGCCGGGCTGTCAGCACTCCGAATGTACACAGCAGTGCAGGGGATTTATGCTTCCTCTCTGGCCTTTCATTGCTTCTGGAGATCTACTTAGCCATGACAATGCTGGTTTGGGAATTTCCCTAGGATGGGCCAGGACTTGTTTCCAAAATAACACCTTTCAAAGCATGCAGAGACTTTTAGAAATTAGATAATTGTGTGATATTTATAAAATGAATTACGTTGTGCTAACAAAGTCTGGGCAGCTATTTCTGATGCTGAAGTAAATAACACCTCATGATTCATTAAGGTTGGGGTGGAAACAACTTTTTTTTAAAGAGTTGCTACTTTACAGCTGAGTCTTTGCAAAAAGTGTAGAGAACTCACAAAGTAGGTAAAGCAATTTCAAGGTAAAATGCTTGGGTGTGCATAGCGTGGGTAGTTTGCCCTATTTCATTCATAAAACACTTGGCATTTAAAATTTGCTTATCTGTGATTGTACAGAGACACAAGGGTAATAGTTTATTGCTCCTGTCCTCCATTAATTCTTACTCTAGTGAGGGAGACAGATGTATAAACAGATAATTGCAATACAGTGAGCTAAGTGCTAACAGAAGGATAAAAAAAATGCTCTGATGGTATGAGGGACATATCCATTTACAGTGAAAATGGAGAGGAGGGAACAGCTTCACATAGGAAGTGACATTTGAGCAGGATTTGATGGAAGAGGATAGATTTTGAAAGCAGAGAAGGACGTTGCCTTCTTTAGCCTCCTCTTACCCACCAGCCTTCTCTGACCCCAGGGCCTTTGCACATTTCTCTCCCTGGAAAGCTGCTCCCATCTCTCTTCCCTGTTCATTCCTTCAGATTCTAGATCCCACATTACTTCTTTAGGCAAGCCCTGACTTCCTTAAGTCAGATACCTTCTGCTCTAAGAGCTCAAGTATCTCACCTTTTTTAGGGTACTTATCACACCTGCACTCATGTTATTTGCATGATTATTTGAAAGATAGCTGCTTCCCCCGCTCCCCCACTGGGCAGAGGCTCACTGTTCAACTTTGTTTCTTGTCTAAATAAACATTTGTTGAATGAAGTATGTAAAGGGCATTTCAGGTGTGAAAACAATGTATGAAGTAGGTAGGTATGTTTGGATCTTAAAGTGTGTGATCTGGGAGAGGCAGAAGATGAAGCCATTGAAGGACAGTGGAAGATCGAAGCTTCTGTTCATGTCATAGCTCAGTTAATATTTTTAAAATTTATTTTTATTTTTTATTTTTTTAATGGGCGTGGGTGGGGGTGAAGGGCAGAGGGAGAGAGAGAATCTCAAGCAGGTTCCACACCCAGTGTGCAGCCCGCCGCGGGGCTCGATCCCATGACCCCAAGATCGTGACCTGAGCCCAGATCAAGAGTCGGACGCTTTAACAGACTGAGCCACCCAGGCGCCCCCAGTTAATATTTTTAAATATAAAAAGACATTCCAAAAGATCTGCCTCTTAGTAACACATGGTTTAAGTGAAAGGTGAAATGTTGAAAAAACTTGTAAAAATAGTGTTTTTAGTTGTGGTCGTGGTTCTTCAACAGACACACCTTTAAACAGTGTGATGAAAGTACGTAACATGCATACAGAAACTGCACATAATTGTCCACCTGGACGAATTATCGTGAAATGAAGGTATTTGTAACTACAGAGCAAGTCAAGAAATAGGTTTACTTCTGGAGCCCGAATTGTAAAAACTGGTATGTGTATCGGAAGCAGAAGAGGACACAGTGTAGGAGATTATCTGCCAGACTATAATAAAGTGCAGATTTTCTGGAGAAGAGAGGAGAAGGATTCTCCTAACGCTTTCAAGCTTTCTCAGGGACATGAGAAAGTGGGGTGCAAGAGTTAAAAACCCACTGTCCCCTCATCCGTCGTCTCCTTGTCTGACCTGGGATGCCTGCATCTAGATGGGCATGAGGAGGAGGTGTGGTTTTTTTTTTTTTTTAATTTAATTTATTTTAATTTTTTAAAGAACTACTGTGTCTTGTTTCCTCACCAGGAACACTGCTTCCTTATCCCTTTCATTGGTGTGCAGCCAAGGGACTGAGTTTAGATCTTGTCACCCCAGCATTCAGCAGGGAGCGGTATTGGCCTGAGCAGGTTCGAGCACACCTGTGACTGAAGTTACCTATAGCAGCGGGGGTGCTGGAGTATCTGAGTCTGAGTGTCTGATCTGTTCCTTACTAGCTGGGGGCTCTCTAGTCACTCTGTAAATTTTTGTGTCTTTCCTTATTATATGGGGAGAATAATCTGCCTCGGAGAATTGTGAGGTTTGACACATTCCTATGTGTAAAGGGCTTATGAGGTGACCTAGCATACAGTAAGCCCTCAAAAAAAAAAAAAAAAAAAAGAAAGCCTTTCTCTTTGTAAATATTTTCTTGTTTTTGCCTTAGAATAGCATGGGTGTCCCTAATGGACTCTCAGAGTAAATTGAGGGCTTTTGAGAGACAAGATTGGAGAGTCGACATTGTAACTTGGTAGAGGAAAAAGGATGTAACAAAGGAACAAGCCTTTGTAAATGATACTAGGAACAGGATATGGTTTTCTAGACCAGGACTTTGTATATAAAATGATGGAGTCATGGATTGGGCAGAATGCCTCTCAGAAGAAACAGGAAGAGTGCACATTGAAAGGAAATACTAATTTGATCTTGAAGGTTATAAGCTAACGTTTGTGTTGTAGGGGACTGTAACAAGACTGATCTTCGAAGAACAACTGAAATAGAAAACATGCCCTTAATTCCTGAAAGAAGTATCAGGGGCTGGAGGTGAGCATGACTCAGCTGTCTAAATTGCATGCAAGGGATGGCTTAGGGAATAAGGGAATTTGAAATTAATCTGGAGAGGTACACTCAGTCGTTTAGATAGCACTGAAGTAGAGAGGTGCTCATTCTTGCATATGGTAATGGAAAGCCATCAGACAGAAAGAATATACACACGTATGTCTTTCTCCACATCTCAGCTCCTATGTTCAGAGGTTTAAAGATTCTCTTCTGAAAACAGTACTGAGATCTCGATAGTATTAACCTCATGTAAGGAAAAGGAAACTTATCTTGGCAACTTGGACAACCCTAACTAGGGTATAAGCCTAAAGCTGACTTTAAACAATACGCTCCCTTCTATTCTGCTACATCAACTTTTTTATTTATTAAGGAAATATGCACCTGTGTAAAAAAAAAAAAAAATCTACTTGAAGGTAGAAGCACTGAGAGCAGCATACAGGGAAGAATAAAAGGACAGGAGAAGTGATAAATCCTGTGGTCATAATAGCAAAGAATGCCAAGTCAGATGGAGTGTTTGTATGATATTTTCAAAGTGGGTTGCAAAATTCATAGTCAAATGAGACCGGGGAAATGAAACATCAGTGCCCAGACCTTTGCAGTGAATCTTTTTCTGCTAAGAACAGCAGAGGGTGAAATCTAGACTTGCTTTTTGAACAATTTTATCCCTGGAATGTTAAGTAAATAATCAAAGAAACAAGAGAGTACAAAGTTTAACTTAACAAAATTCAAAATCACTTTGGAAGTGGCAGAAACCTAGGCACAAATAACATTATTTCAAAGCTTCCAAGGAGGGCAAGATGAGTTGCTGCACTGAACTGTACCTCAGGGAATGGCTAAGAGATCTTCTTCTTCTTCTTCTTCTTTTTTTTTTTAAGATTTTATTTTTAAGGGCACCTGGGTGGCTCAGTTGGTTAAGTGTTTGCCTTCAGCTCAGGTCATGATCTTGGGGTCCTGGGATTGAGTCCCGCATCGGGCTCCCTGCTCAGTGGGGAGTCTGCTTCTCCCTCTGTCCCTCTCCCCTGCTTGTGCTTTCTCTCTCTCTCAAATAAATAAATAAAATATTAAAAAAAATATTTTATTAAGTAATCTCTTCACCCAGCATGGGGCTCAAACTCAAGAGTTGCATGCTCTTCTACTGAATCAGCCAGGTTCCTCTTTTTTTTTTTTTTTTTTTCTTTTCTTTTTTTTGAATGGCTAGGAGATTTTGTGTTGAATGCCAGTTCTCATTGGGAAGCTCTTTCTTCTAATGTTTTGTTGTGAGGTCTTCTAAGACCATGTCTGGAACAAATAGCAAGAGTCAATTTCTGTGGGTTTTTGGATGGGAAAATGCTTCATATATGCTACGTGTGCCTTAGCCTTTCAGAGTGAGACCCCGCCTAAAGAGTATATTGGAAATATTTAAGATTTTTATTAGCTAAAATGTTGAGGTATTTTGTTCAAATCACAAGGCCGGGCTTCCCCACCTAATGCTTATGCTGCTCATGTTTCATTTTTTTTTTTTTTTTGTTATGTTACGTTATTCACCATTCATTACATCATTAGTTTTTGACGTAGTGTTCCATGATTCATTGTTTGCATATAACACCCAGTGCTCCATGCAGAACGTGCCCTCCTTAATACCCATCATTTCTTAAATGGAAGATTTTCTATTTGTTTCTACTAAACTCCATTATGTGAGTTGGGGCCCATTGCTCCTTGTCAAGATTTAATTCAGTGGATATTTATGTAAAGGTTCTGCCTTGCAGAACACTGTGCTAAATGAGGTAGAGAGACCGCTGATGTATGAGTCTCGGGGAGATTGTGGTGTAGTGATGAGTTAAATCCAACAGAAAGCAAATGGTTATCATGAACATTCTAGAAGTTTTTCCTTCCAGAAGAGGGATAGAATATATTCAGTTGTATGCAGTCAGGAAAGATAACCAGGTAACATCTACCCTGGGAAGACAATGGGTACAATCTGTCTCTCTGCCCCACAAACTAACACAGTGCCTCATACAAAATTCATGAAAACAGGCACATGCTAGGTGATCAATAAATGTTAGGGGAACTTAAAACAGGTCTTGAAGGAAGGCTAGAGATTTTGTTGCTTTGGAAATGATGGGGCAGGGGATGCAAGGTCCTCAGGCAAGTACAGGTACACAGATATCTCTAAATCAAAAGAGTTTTTCAGTGAAAATGAATTGGTTTTTGTGCTATGTGGGGGCATATTTTTGAATTTTAAATATTTAATATATTTACAGTTCCCTATTTTCTGTATTTTTTGTTGATGCCATTCAAGTCACTGAAGCGAATATCGACCAGGAAGGTCAAGCAAGGGACCCAAAGGCACTCGTCAATCCTCAGATCTTCAGTCTCCTAGTTTCAGATCTACTTAAAAATACTCCATGGGAGGAATTGTACAACACGCTTTCATCTGGGATTATTTTCCTTCTGCCTGAGAGCTCCCTTTAGGATTTCTTCAGTTCATGTATCCTGGTGATAAGATCCCTCCAATTTCATTTGAATGACTTTATTTTGGAAGAATATTTCCCCTAGTTACAGAATTCTTAGGTATTTTCTTGTACTTCATTAGAGCTATCGTTTCTGACATCATGTCTTCTGGTTTAACCGTGATTGTGCTGACATTCTGTCAGTCTTCCTTTTGCCTATTTGAAAATCCTTCCCCCTCCTCCAGTCCCCCTCGCCCTATAGCTTTACTAATGTTCACTTTGTTTTTCAGCAGTTTTACTATAATAAGGCGTGAATTTCCTTGTATTTACCTAACTCAAGATAGACATCACCTCTTGAATCTGTGGCTTGATTTCTCTTACCAGTTTTGGAAAATTCTCAGCCATTTATCTCTTCAGATGGTGCTTTTACCCCATTGTCGTCTGGGATTCTAATTACAGGTTTATTAATCTGGGTTTCTTATGTTGTTTCCCCTGTTCTCTCCATGCTTTGATCCGCTTCTTTCTGCCTGATGTAGCATCCAGTTCCCTTCTAGCTCTTCGGCTATATAGATCTGCTGCTAAAACCATATATTGAATATTTTCATACCAGTGGTTATATTTAAATTGTCCTCTTGATTCATTTTACACCAAAATTCTTTAGTTCGCTGTCTGATTCATTACATGTACTCATCCGTTATTCTAAAATTGTCTTCTGATACGTACACTATCTGAATTCTCTCTGTCTCTTTTCTTTTGATTTTTGGTTCTTATTTTTGTAAGCATGATTATTTCTGATGAATGCTGGGCATTGTGTATTAAATGTATAGAAATCATATTTAACGAGTGGTGGGTGATCTTCTCTGAAGGGCATTTATGTTTCTTCTGGGAGGCAGGCAGGGGAAGAGCACAGTGCCTTGAGACAGGGATTAAACTGCTCCAAAGGTGACCTGGAGTCTCCGTTTGAGTTGCTCAGTGTCTGGTTTATTATGCTGATTCCTTTGGTTTCGCACTTTGAATCCCACCTGAAGGTCTGGCTTGTTACTGGGCCTCATTTCCTAGCTATGAATTCCAGTTTTTGGCCATCCAGCTCTGTGGGACTGTTTAGCCTCCTAGGATTTTGACTCCTGCAGTAGAATCAGCAGATGCCAGGCTCCCTTCTCTCTGCAGCCTGGGCCCTCTGAATCTGTGGGCCTCTAATGCCTTCACATAGAGGCTGTGTGAACGGTTTCCTCCCCTGGTTATTGACTTCTCTGTTGGGAAGGTTGGTCTGCTCTAATCTCATCCATTATACTGAAGAAGAAGTTGGAGTGCTTGTTTAATGTGGTCTCATCCTAGATGTTTTGAAACTTTGATACTATGTTCTAAAAAATTTCAAATGCCAAAGCTTGCCATTAACCTGGCTGCCCTGTCTGTCAGAAATTTTTGATCAAGTTGTTGGAAATGATGTGGCTGTGATTAAAAAAAAAAAAAAATGAGTGTCACATGTTTGCATTTAAAGATAGTTTATACATTTTAATTATTGTCTCATTTAATCTTCACAAGAACCACGGTAGGTCAGATATGACAACTGCAGGGATGTCTCCGTGGAGTACGTCATTGCGCTTCATGACTAAGTTGGGTCCGTATTCATTTACCTCTTGTGCAATGAGTATTTTGGAAGATGGGGATGGAGGGGGGTAATACTAGAGTGGAATTTAGAAGATTAGAATTTTGGGGCACCTGGGTGGCTCAGTCAGTTAAGTGTCTGACTCTGGATTTCAGCTCAGGTCTTGATCTCAAGGTTGTGAGTTTAAGCCCTGTGTCGGGCTCCAGGCCGGATGTGGAGCTTACTTTTAAAAAAAAAAAAAAAATTAGAATTTTAAAGGACACAGCGACCAACTGATTGTAGAATGAGGAGGGAGTGACCATTTTGCTCCAATAAACTTTAGACATGGTGGTTTTCCCCTTAAAGGGATCCTATTATGAGGAGCATTAAGGTTTGGCAGGGTAAATAATGAATAGAGAAACCAAACACTGAACTGTGCTCCCAGGAGGGAGAGTTGTTATGGCAGAGTGAAACCGTTCAGCGACATTTTAAGGATGAGAAGAAGAGAAGAGGCAGAGCTGTCTTGAGGGAGAGGCTTAAAAGAGAAGCTCCTCTGTCCCTCTTTCCCCCACCTTCTGTCTGCTGGGGCTTATAAAATGCTGGGCACTGTGCTACGTTAGAGTATGCTTTCTCACTGAATCTCTCACCCTGTATGGCGGCTTCCGGCACCCCACTTTTCTAGCCTTGTCTCTTGGTCAGTGAGTGAAGCTGCTGCCTCCAGTGGAGCAACATGGGGAAGCAGGACGTTGACCACGAGACGGATGCAGATGATAAAGGTCCTAGAACTTGGTCTGAGCGAAGGCTTCGGCATTTTAGCCTGGAGTCCACTGGCCGAGCTAGGTGCCGTTTCTGGAAGCTTGTGGAGTGCCTGCTTGGATGGCAGTCAGGCTGGGAGGTGGAGGGGTGGAGTGCAGGGCCCTTTGGGGTGACAGCGCATGCTGTTAATCTAATACCACCACCAGCAGCTCCACTACTGTAGGTCAGGTTACCTGACAGGCCTCTCCGGGGATGCAGGCAGTGGGGAGAGCCGTAGGGCCAGAGCTGGCCTTCCAAGCTCCAAGCTAGAGAGCTCAGGACCTGGTGACCGTGAAGGTGAGGAATGTCCTAAGGGAGGCTTCAGGCCTGGGGGCAGAAGGTCCCCGTGAGTGCTTCCTGTCCTTCCAGACTCCTTTCCATACCTGCTCTCAGGTGAACCTTTCACGCCCCGCCCTCCCTCGTCCCCTTAGGATGTGGTTCTTCCTCCGTTTCAGCTTACTCTTCAAGCCCTACCTCCAATATAGTATTATGATTTTCTCTCCCCCCTCTTCCCTTCTTTCCTTTATCCTTCCTTTCCCTGTTCCTCCTCCACACTTCCCTTAATTTTTTGCCTTAAGGAAAAAAAAAACTTTCTTGGAACACACAGAGAACCTAGCACTGCCGTGAGAGTTTTGGGTGTAGGGGCTGTGATTTTAGGATTTTACTGCTGTTATCTGATACTGTGTCTGCCATACATAACATACTGAATATGTGAATAAACGAATGGCAGGTCACGGTGTTAGTGCCAGAAGTAGGTATAAGTGAACAAAGCTCACAGCAACAGAAATCTGCTATAATTGGCTTCATTGTCAAGTGGGGTTCCTCCTTTTTGTCTTTTACCATAATATACCACATACCATATTATGTCTGTGTACTGTAATATTACCGACGTGTCGTTCTGTTCTCTGTGATAACTTCTTTTCTTTTGACAATTGAGTTTACCACTCGTCAAAGCTTTGGCTTGATAAGGTTCTGCTTGAATGAGGTTGTGACAAACCCTCCACTGCCCAAATAATGGGTAGAAGGAGAGAAAGGAAACGCTGGAATTTGCTTCATAGGGTTGAATGTAACAGAGTCCTAGGGAATGACTGCTAGTCTTGGAAAGCAGACAAAAGTGGGATTGCATGGAACTTGGAATTTAAGAGAGGAACTGAGGAGTAAAGGAGTAACAGAATTCATTAATTGAGATCTAGATTGAGAATTTTTATATTAGGAAAAAAATGCCAATAAAAGAACTTGCTGCCTCATCTCAAATCCAGCATTAAGTGCTTAGAAATGATGCCCCTATGGTCATTAGCCGACAGGCGAGCCTTCCCAGCAGGTTCTTCTTGGGGTAGGGAAATCACAGAAGCCATAAATGCAGTGTTTTTAGCCATCTCTTCAAGAGGAGATTCTCGCTCTCAGCTGTTTAGTTATTTGACTGTCTGTAATAACGCAGGAAAGGTTAACATGAGCTTAGTAATTTTTAAGCCTCCGGGACCAGACCGGAATTAATTTTTATCTGCAATTTGTCCAGTGACAAGCACCCTGTTGAAGAAAAATAAATATTCACTGTAATTTTTATTAGTTCATGGCCAGTTGTAAATCAAAGCTGTGAAGAATTTAAGTAGCTTTTCCCAGTCCCTGGGATTCCTAGCTCCCTGACTTATCATTGGAACAGGGGTGGTAGCTGGGCACACTAGCACTGACCCGGGGTGGCGAGCTTAAGGGACTAACCCAGGGTGGTGAACTTAAGGGAACAGAGCCCTTCCCTCCCACCTAGCTTTAAAATGTGATGTTGTTCTAAGACTAGGGAGAGAAGACTTTTCAATTTAAATCCCTTCTTTTCCCTTAGGTGGGCTCCAAATTTTAGATTTCATGGATGAATAGGTAACCTTAGTGAGTGATTTGAGACTACAGTACATAAAAATGTGTCAATAGTTCAGGATGATTGATAGTGTCTCTTGTAACCAAAGCTACCTGCAATTTTTTATAGTCCAGCGGCATAAGCCATCTTGAACAGATAATCAATTCTATTGCACAAATAGTCATTTTTGTTCACCAAGAAGGCCCACTTTCTCTTCCGAAGCAGGAGTATAAGAAAATAAAGCAACCCATAACCTCTGTCATCCAGATGATCACAACTTGTGGAATACTGGGGAGTTGGTAAAGTTGGTCCTCTGCATCTCCTCCCTATACCTTGCTCCTGTCTTCTGGGCTGAGATACAGAACAGTGAAGCCATTTACACACCTGTGGTGCAGATCAATGAGAACTTCAGTGACCAGTCCATCTGCATACATGCAAATGCACACATGGATATTTCAGCCAACATACTGTTTCTTGCCCAGCTTTTGCCCAGAATGTTGGTCCTTAGAGGATGAGAAGAAAACTTATTTTTCTCCTTAAATAAAGTATCAGATTGTGTTGCAACAACAGCCTGTGGATAGCAGGAATTCAATTTTCCTTAGCTACTCTCTGCATTCCATTGAATTAAAAATTATTAAAGACTTTGAATTTGAAATCTGAATTTCATGAGGTGTTCACTAAAAATATACTTGCGAATTAAAGTTTTTTTTTTTTTTTTTTTAAAGCAGACTTCTATAGAAACAGTTCATCCATTTTTTTTTTTCCCTCACCTATTATAATGTCGTTATAATGCAGAATTCATTACTGCTCCGGTGGTTCCTATTTATTTCTTCAGTGTGGTACACAGAGGGTCCTATTTGCCTTGAAATATTCAACAGTATTCAAATACAAACTAAGTCATTCATTCATTTCACAAAAATTTATTGAGCTTTGAATAGCTGAGGGGCCCTGGTTTTAGGTAGTAGTGCCGGGGATACAGTGTTGAACAAGACGCTTGAGGTTTCTGCCCTGGGAGTTGGTATTTGAGGATGCAGGTTATCAGAGTCTGATGACCCCAAGTCTAAAACTCTTTGTGGAAGTTGGGCCACTAACAATTATTAATGATTTTGAAGGAACTATTAAATCTCAGCCTTTCGAGAAGAGGGGCAAAAATCAATAATAAGTGATTCAGGCTTGTTAGTCGTAAAACATTTTCATAGCTGGATTTCAACCCAACACGTGGTTAGTTCTGCTTATGCTTTAGCGGTGAAGAACGTTAAATCTCATGGGTCGTACCCTTTCCAGTTTCTAGCAGACAAGCTTGGAAACCACATAGTACTCTTGCATTTTGAGTTCTTTTACTAATTTCTGGTTGAATGTTAACAGGGACAGTTTAAAACAAAACAAAACAAAACATACATTATCTGGCCCTTGTTGTCCGGAGACACCGATAAGCCTAAAGCGGCAATTCTCAAATTTTGGTTCACGGATACCTGGGGTCCCTGCTATCTTTTTGGTGGATCTTCAAGGTCAAATCTATTTTTGTAGTTATACACATTATTTGCCTTTTTCATCCTCTTTCTCCATGGTGTACGGTGAAGTTTTTCATTAAATTTAGAA
The DNA here is from genome assembly GCF_004348235.1 of Phoca vitulina. Classification (NCBI taxonomy): domain Eukaryota; kingdom Metazoa; phylum Chordata; class Mammalia; order Carnivora; family Phocidae; genus Phoca; species Phoca vitulina. The sequence continues at coordinate 21,306,727 of NW_022589734.1, forward strand.
CCTCTGCGTAACTCAGTGACTCAGTATTTTCTGTGTGACCAATAATGGGTGTTGCAGAGTTTTGCGTGGGTGTAAAAATCAAGTGCTAAAGAGCTCAGTAGATTTTATTGAATGAGACTATGGAAAGTTCACAGATGGTGGCCCAGATTCCTATGGAAACTACCTGTTGTTGAGTTTTGGTGTGGTATCAGGGAAAGAATATCCAAATTCATCTGAGAAGGCCATTGCATTATTCCATTTTCCAAATACATATCTGTGTGAGCATGGGTTTTCTTTATGTATTTCAAGCAAAATAAGATATCACAACAGATTGAGTGCAACAGATAGGACACTCCAGCTGTGTTCCGTGAAACCAGACACGAGCAAATTTGCAACGATTTTCACTACATGTTTGGGAAAATCTAATTGTTTATGAAAACTTACCACTTAGGTTGTTCATAAGAATGGGTTTTTAGGTTATGTTTTAATGAATTAATAAATATTACGCACATAGGAATTTTAATTTGTAACACAGTAAATGCTGATAAATGTCACCTATGGAAGAAAAAGCTCTTTAGAGTCCTCAGTAATTTTTAAGATCAATAAAGGGGTCTTGATATTAACCAACCTAAAAGCCACTGATCTGAAGGACTGCGTCAGCAAATCCACCTTTAGAAAAATCCAGTGCAGACTGAGAATTTGTAGCGGTTAAATGCCCTGGGATCCAGGCTGTGCTTCTAGTTCCCATTTTGAAGTAGGTTGAGGAAGTTTAGATTGAGTCTCCTTAATGGCTTCGGGGCTCCCATTCTTTGTGCAGTGACAGAGGATGAAGACAAAAAACGCATACGGTAATTTTGTTGATAGAGGCCATTTTTAATCTCCAATCTCCTGTGTCCCAAAGTCATGAAATCCTCTAGGACTATTTAAGAGTTTCAAACTACAGCTCCCGAAGATGGAGCATCTTACAAGGGCTGCCCGATATTTACTCTTCCGGAGATGTGGCTTGCCAGCCCCGCATGCTAAAAGGAAATCAAAACTGCTTATCTGAAACATCTTCATCACCCATTTGGAAATGATGAATTCTGCCTGCCCAACTTCCATCCCTGCAGGAAGCTACACCCAGCTGACTTCTCAGTCTGGACTTGTGCTCAAGGTCACCTATGTAATTTTTTTTTTTTCCCCAAAGCCTTCCATGTCCTTCGCTTTCTGGGAGATAATAGCACCAAGCCCATCAGTCATCATTTCTGTCCTCAATTTTCTTTTTGGCTTCCTGCAATTTTAATCCCAAGCCCCTGCAATTCCTTTCCATGGAGGCTTAAGTAGCCCCATTTACAACCAATTTCCAGTTAATATTTGATGCATTCTTGTAAAATAAACCAAACAGTCCTCGCTCTGCAGGCTTTGTGCATTTGGACTTAATAAAATCAAAGGCCTGAGAGTGGGCTTTAAACCAATGTGGTTTTGTCTCAAGATCTTTAAAGAAAACTAAGGAGATCTTGAGAAAGAGGAGGTAGATACTCCTATTTGTTCTTGATGGATACATTCCAGAATCCAGTGCTGTGTTGTTAAGAAAGGGAAAGAAATCACTCTTTACTCTGTTTTGCACCAATTCTTATAAAGGAGAGGGAGGGATGGAGGGAGTGAAGGTAGGGTAGATGAGTGAAGAAGTCATAGATTTTTCGGGGGGCTGTATGCTCTAACTCCTTTGCATGCTTTATCTCTGGCCCCTTCTGTAAGCTGATCCAGCTCATGTCGGCCTGACACATGAACCATGCAAAGCTGCTTTTTAAAGAGATTTTAATTCCTGCTTGACAGGCTAGGCTGAAGCCCATAAGCCACTGTGTGTGTGTGTGTGTGTGTGTGTGTGTGTGTGTTTAAAGTAAGAGTGAAAGGCACAGTGCACCTGGTATTTCATTGAACACTAGACATTTTGACATTTTTTTTTTTTCTAGAAAAGATAAAAACAGTTAAAAAAATAAAAGCTAAGCTTTAAGTAATAAAGCATAGCTGAGTTTGCCAGGAGTCGTGTATTAAGAACAGAGAGCCACCATTTTTCGCCTGCTTGAAGATTGTTTTTGTTCCTAATCTGTTTTAAGTCTTTTAAGGGTTTTATCTTCTTTCCCACATTGCCTTAAAACCAACTCATTTCTTTGAGTTTTGTATCTTAGTCTGAAATTTCATCCTTAATTAAACATCAGAGTGTCACATCGCATAAGGTGAATGACACGTTCAGACCCAGGATATTTGGGTCAACTTGACCACGTCCAACGTTCTGACAGAAGGAAAGCTAGAAACTGGCATTATCCTTCAGGATTGTGTGAGGGCAAATCTGGAAAAACCGTGAAATGATTTAGGCGTTGCCTAAATGTTCACTTGTATATATAAAAAGAGCTCGGTTTTATTTACTATCACAGCACATTTCCATTAGCTTTCATTTCCTGCCGGTAATATGCATCACAAACAACGTCAGGGTTTGAAAGTAATAATTCCGATGACGGAGATCACAATGTTGGTGCTGTGACAAGGTGGTGACGAGAGGAGCTGGCATTTTAACTGAGCCTTGTTACTCTGTTTCCTCATGTAACTTGCACACCAACTCTCAACAAAGCATCCTCCTCTCCATTTTATAGATGAGGAAGAGAGAAACCAGGACACCAAAGTTGGAATGACCTGGTTGGTGTGATGTCTAATAAGAGTTTGGTGCTACGGCTGACCCCATGTTGCAAAAGGTTGGATTAATCAGCTTTTTGACAGAAACGCTATATTTATATCGGGGGGTGGGGAGAGCCACTTACAACTGTATAGCATAGCCCCATTTACATAATATTTTTCCCAAGCACTATCTTAATCCTTCCAGAATGCTTATGAGGTAGGTGGTCTTATTATCCCTGTTCTGCATTTCTTCCTATCTGGGGCACTGTGGTGATCGATGCTAATTATGACAACTTGGAACAAGTGCAGAATACTAAAAATAAGGAACTTTTTTGGTTATGTGAACTATGTTTATAGTTCAACATTTGAGTAAGTGTTTTTATTAATGTTCCCATGGAAGAGATTGTTCTCTTCTAGTTATTTAAAAGAGGCTTGCTACATCTGTGGGTATAAATTTTTCTCATGAGGGTTTACAGCACTGCATGCTTCTCAGTGGATATATTTTACAATTGTATGTTAGTTACTGGGAAAACATTTTCAAAGGTACCATGGCTTAGTGACATGGCAAGTCAGGAACCTAAGGGTTGGATTGTGCTTCGTTTCTAATTAGCTCTGTGACTCTGGGCAAAGCCTGTGAGCTTTCTGGGTCCTCTTTCCCCCACCATTTACTGTAAGTGGGGTGGGATGTTCAATAAGGTTATGCTAGAATTTCTTTTCTGTGTTTTAGAGAAGTTAGTGACACCTGGTTCTTGAAATTTTTATTGCTCTATAATATTTAAACACATCAGTTCTTTTTGTTGTAAACATACGCACAATTGCGTGTCTTATGCACAATGGACGACAGATAAGGATCCACTGGAAAACAACTCTAAACTCTGTTACCTTCTGTGGCTAGGGAATGGGATGGTGTGTTGATATATTTGGTCTTGGGGCCTGGATTACCTTTTTCGTAAAGAGATGATCAAGTCTCAGAAATTTAGTATTGCCAGCCTTTTTTTGCTTGCTGGCTTCCTTTATTCCTTCCTTCCTTAATTCAGTCCAAAAGCCATTAGGCAGGTCCAAGCAAGGAGTCCCAGGGAGGCCAGTAAGCAAATCTTTTGAAGGTAATGGAAGCCAGACCTCTTACTGTCAGAAGACAGTTACAGATGTAAAGCCAGAATGAACGTGAAATTTGAGTATTGGTGTGAACTCATGGATTTTAATATGTAGAAATTACATATAGGAATTTCAGTGTAGAAACAAATATAAATGTTAAAGTATTTGCATATATGTGAATGTGTACATATATGTACACACACGGTTTCCTAACTTTGCTCATTGAACAGGCCAGGATGCAGTGAATATGAGCTCATTTATTGTACAGATTTTGGTTTTGAGACACCAGTCTTTGCTAAAAGGAACCAAGTGTCTTTGAAAAAATGTCTGGTTCTTGGGCTGAGGCAGGGAATGTGCAAAGTGAGCTTTGAATAGCTTGTGCCAGAAAATAGAGGAGTTCTCAAAGAATGATGGAAAGATGCCCGAAGTGTTTAACACAGCAGCCAGCGAAGGGATTCCTTATGCAAACCTAGGACAAAATGGGCATCAAAATAATACCAGAGATGATATCCCACAAAGCCAATCAGGAGTCCGTGGGGCCATACTCCTATAAATAAATGCATGAATAAGTGAGGGGAAGGGAGAAAGTCTTTCCTTAAACTAGGAAGCTGTCTGATCAGTAGAATGTGGGGACTGGAAAGATGGTGTTTTCGGCAGTCTTCAGGAGATGAATTCAGGTAAGAAACATCAGTGGGTGCTAAATCTAGTGAGCTAGAGTTGGATGAGGATCAGCATGTTTATAGCATCTCAAAGTGTCTGTCCACAAAGCCTTATTAATTATAAAGGGTAACACAGTAATTCTACTGGAGAAACTTAGAAGAGTTGACCTTTCTCAAGTGATCAAAGTTATCATCACCGTTGATGGGACAAACTGACATTGTGTGTGATTTGATGGAATGCACTGAGAACACAGCATGATTTCCCCAAACTGTAATCCTTGAATCTTCTCATGAGAGAACCTTAGTAATCCCAATTTGGAGCTTTCTACAAAATAATTAACCAGCAATCTTTGGTAACGAAGGTCAAGGAAGAGCTGGGTACTGCTTCAGATGAAGGTCATCCTCTCTCTTTAGTTTTCAAGTACAAAGTGTATTCCTGAGTGCTTTTTTTTTTTTTTTTTTTGGATAGAAAGAACATTATTGGGGCAGTTGGTCCAACTTGAATGGCGTCTCTGGGTGATGGGAATATGGGAGTTCTTTGAATAGTTCATCCAGTTTTTCTGCATGCTTGGAATTCTTTTGAAATAAAATGAAAAATTATTAACACAGGAATGTATAGCTTTTAGTTTTTATTGTACAAAAATAAAACATAGTTTGGGGATTCTATTTTTTGTCTCTATTTGTATAAGAAACTTACAAGATACGGTCATTAAATGGGATTTTTTAGTTTTGGATTTTTGTGAAACTGCATAGAGAAGAATATAGTTTCATGAAATCAGGACTTCCTGGGCATGTGGTATGGTTTGTGGAGCTGTACAAATTAACTCAAATTGGGCTGAGAGAAGAATCAGAAGCTTCGAGTGTCCTGGGGTCAATACTGTGAATATCATAATGATGGTGAGGCCTTTTAGATTATGGGGATTATGAGTGGGTGTTCTGGAGTCAGACTAGCCTCAGATCCTCTCTCTGCTGTTTACCAGATGTGTGACGTGAAGCAGGTGAATTTAAATGTTTTTTATTTCATTGATAAAATAATTGATAATAGTACATACGTCATGGAGTTTTTGTGAGGACTGTTCATCTTGCTCCTGTTATCACAATATCTATAGTTTGCATATAGACTAGAGAAGCTGGTTAAAAGAAATTTCATTTGTTGGAAATTTGATCCCTCCTCACACTCTGGTGATACAGAGACAGAAATGCCATTGATTTTGGACATTAGTACTGGTTACTGATCCTTCATGATGCTTCTCTTATCCCCAAAGCCGGCCCCTACCCTTAAGCACACCTGGGGATTCCTTGACTTTTATGAGAGGGGGAGGCACACATTTTAAATATTTAGGAAGAACAGCGGAAATGAAGACAGGATCAAAGTAAAATATAAAGAAAACAAGACTGGACATTAAGTGTCTGCCTTTGGCTCAGGTCATGGTCCCAGGGTCCTGGGATCAAGCCCCGCATCAGGCTCCCTGCTCTGCGGGAAGCCTGCTTCTCCCTCTCCCACTCCCCCTGCTTGTGTTCCTGCTCTCGCTATCTCTCTCTCTCTGTCAAATAAAAAATCTTAAAAAAAAGAAAAAAAAGAAAACAAGACTGGAGAAGCAGAATCAAGATCCAAAGAAAAATGTTTACTTTGGCAGAAATACCTGGGAAACCTATTGGCTCCAGGTCTTATTTCAAGTTCACATTGAATCTCAACATGTTTACATATTTGCAAATGTAAGTAAATTTATGCACCAGAAGGAGCTAGCAGACAGGGACTGTCCCTGAAGGGAAGGTGGTGTACTGCTAGTCAGTGTTGTCCATGAGGTATTCAGCATCCTGCCCCCCTGTTCCTGGCCCTCAAGGACTCTCTGCCCCCAAAGGGCTTCTAGTCAAACTCATGACCTATCACACATAATACATAGCATTGAGTATTATGCACTTCTATTTTATACTCTGCTCCTTTGCTAAAAGGATTTGAAGACACAAATCAAATTGTAGATCACCCTAGTAAGTGCTGAATTATCCATGATAGACCAGCATTACCAAAGTATAAAAAGAAGAATCCAACTGGAAGAGTGAGAGGAGACACAGATTTTGACTCACACCCAGGGGAATGTGTAATGAAGGGACGAATCAGAGGAGGGAAATGCATTGGTGGTGGAAGAGGTGAGGGCTTTACAGAATGTATGTTTTCTTTTTTCATTGGTATGGAATTACAGAGCTATAAGTGCATTTGGTCAACCAGTTGAGCAAACTTGGACGTGCGAGAGCTTGAGAAATAACTCTACGTGTAGCTGATTTGTTTCAGCTCTGCTTAAAGAACCCAGGTTCCCTTCTGCTGATTTGGTCTCTTTTCTCTATACCATCCTGACTCTGTTATTTTGAATTTTGGATCACATTTCTATGTCTTGAGAAACATTAGCAACTGGACAGGGGTAAGTCACCTAGAATTGCTCATGCCATGTAAACTTTAAGAGTCTTTCATAGAATAGAGCATCTGGACGGATGTCAAGGCATTATGTGTGGTGGTTGAGAACTCAGAACCTGGAGCCGGGGTCCCCGGGTTCGACTCCTGGGTCTGGTATTTACTAGCTGCTCCATTTTCTTCGTTTGTAAAATTGTATTGAGGTAAGAAACAAATGAGGTTACATATGAAAACTGCTACATGGGAAGCTTTCACAAAATGGTTAACTAGTATATATTTGAGTAGAAATCAGAGGTTAGTACTTTTTGAGGACTCCTGTAAGTTTACATGATTTACTAGTAACCATATCACACCTTTCACACAGAATTCTAATCATTGGCTTTTGTTCATAAGCAAAATCATTTGGTGGAGTTACTCTGTTATTCTTTTCCCATGGAGATCTAGATCTTGATTTTGGAAGTTTTTGACAAAGTCTTGAATGTCTGACTTGTCTACATTACCAGCTGAAAGTAAGAGCGAATTCAATTCATTTAAAGAGGAATTTCTAGTTACTGAAGCATGGAAAAATTATGTTCTGAGATCTAGAACACGTCAAATAAAATTCTGATTTCTTAATGTTAAAAATTATGAATTTTTTTTTAAAAGATACAACAAATAAGGAGAAGAACTTGTTTTTCCTTAAATTTATGAAAAGCTTCATAAAGGCCCTCGTCACATGAATTTTCGATGTCTCTACTGCCTAGTTGTTGAAATAATATCATAAAATATGAAGAAACTACAAATAAACGAAGAAGCTAGTTACTGCAGGAGTTAAAGAGTTGACAGACTAAATAGGAAAGCCTTGGAAATGGTGCAAACATTGCTGTAGAAAAGCAACAGGAAGTGAGCTAGGGCCCCTCATGCTCCAGCCCAAGGATCCCGGAGGTTTGACAGAGGAGAAAATCCCTTCTGAGACTCCCTGTTCATTTTATGTCTAAGTTAATTGTTTCGTAGTGTTGAACATCGAAGCTGATTTTTTTTTTTTTTTAAGTTTTTTAGTTTTTAAAGCAAGTGTGGGAAACTTCCAATAACTGGCTTATTTTCCAGTCCTCACTTTCTCCTCTTCTCTGCAGACGTGGTTCTTACCTTCTTTGTTTTACTTCAAACTTCTTGCCCCGACAGCTTGCCTGCGGTCCCAGGAGAAGGTTTAGACATGAACTCCCTCTCTCCTTGTCCACACACTTAAGCCACGCTCCCTTCTGTGTCTCTGCCACTAATGGGAGGAGGGCACCCCTCAGTCCCACTCGTTTGCCCTCTTGCCATGCTCTCGGGTCACGTTCCCTTCTCTTTATCTACCATTCTTGCCACTTTTCCCTTCTTCCTGACCCCTCAGTTCTGTTAGTACCTGCTCACTCTTACTTCTCACTGAGATAGGACTCATAAGCCTAAAAATGATGTTTTGTAGCTTTTAGTATATTCACAAAATCGCCAGGCTATCACCACGGTCTAATTCCAGAATATTTTCATCACCACAAAGAAGCAGCCCATCCCATTAACACTTACTCTCCATTCCTCTCTTCCCTCAGCCCTTGGGAACCACTAATCTGCTTTCCATCTCTGAATTTTCTTGTTATGGACATTTCATATAAATGGAATCCTACAATCTGTGACCTTTTGTATCTGGCTTTTTTCACTTGGCATCATGTTTTCAAGGTTGGTTCATGCTCATATGTTTTTCCGCATATTCCAGTGCTCTTCGGTGACTGAATGATACTACATTTTGGACTGTACCGTACTTTGTTTCCCCATTCATCAATTGGTGGACATTTGGGTGGTTGCGTGCTTTGGCTATTTTGAAAAATGCTGCTATGAATGTTTGTGTACAAGTTTTTGTGTGGACATAGCTTTTCAGTTCTCCCGGGTATAAATCTAAGAGTGGAAATTACTGGGTGAAAGAATAACTCTATGCTGAACATTTTGGGGAATTGTCTGTTTTCCCAAGCGGCTGGACTGCTCTCCATTCCCGCCAGCGATTGTCTGAGGGTCCCAAGATTTCCTCATCCTCTCCTCAACACTTGTTATTGACCGTCTTATTTATTAGGGCCGTCCTACTGGATGCAAAGTGGTTCTTTATCTCCTAGTGTCTCACAGTCGTCATTTTCTCTGGGGCAACTCTCCGGAATACCTCAGCACCGCCCCTCTTTGGATTGTGTTAACAGTTTCTCCGGTATCTTTCCATAGCACCCTGTGCTTATCCTTGGAACACTCCTCATCACACTGAATTATAATTGTTACCTTTATCTACTCCATTAGAGTGTGAATGTGTTAGGGAGGGTACTAAAATATCATTTCCTGTGGTATCTCCTAGGATTAACCCGTGCCTGACAGTTATTTCATCTTATCTTTTTGAGGAGAAGGGGGAGGGGTAGGCGACTTGCAGACTAGACTTGATAGCGTTATTACCTGAGCCTCTGAACATTAGAAAGGACATATTCATTGATGCTTTTTGTTAGCTGATACTTAAAGTTGTCTAGGAGAAAAGACAGGGCTTTTAGCCTGTAGGGTTTTCTAGGATGTTACGTTATTTTCTTTTCCTGTTGTACTAATGAATTACAGTCCCTTAATTCTACCAAGAAGTTGGAAGGGGAGAACTAGAGATTACCTAATCATCCCACCGTAAGGAGAAAACATAGGTGACTTTAAAAAATCTAAATCAATGAGCCATTTTTACTCTGACCTTTTTTGAAAAGCATAACTGATTGAGGGCTGACTGTTAACGTTTTACAAAATACTACCGGTTTCATATGCTAGACTAAAAAAATTCCAGAGGTGGTTGGAAGTCACTGACGGGGCCCTGAGATTTGTGGACCTTCAGAACCGGTGCGTTGTTCTGATGGTGCTTAGTTTCAAAGCATCAGGACTCTGAAGTTCGTTACCATCAGAGTTGAACAGATACAGATCAGTGCTGGGGAACAAAAGCTGGAAGTAGAATTAAACATAATTAAAGACTTAAAAAAATAAGTTTGAATTAAAAAGTACATCCCGCTTGAGGTTGACTCATAGTAAATTACAATGCCCTGTGAGTAAGTACAGATTAAAAGGCATATTTAATTAGTTCTCTTGAGCATTTCTCTTCCAAAAACCTATTTGCCTTTATAATCAATATTTAGATAATTTTGTTTCTGGTTATTATTTATGATCCTATAAGGATTTGTTTTTAGGGTCTTAGGTTTTCCTTAGTTGAAATAAGGTGATTCTTGGAGTAGATAGCCATCGCCTTACTTGATGGTGCTTTCAGTGTGTTGGAAACTCTATCCTGTTTCTTTGCTATGATTTTTATATGCTTCTGGAATGAAGAGGAAATGGGGGAGGGACAGAGAGAGAAACAAATGTAAGTTGGACCCAGATCAGTGAGATAGTATCGAATGAGGCCAAAATGAATTTGGCAGATGCTCTTCTCATGTTTCCCACTCGGGCGCACACATATTGTTACTTGGAATACCACTTGCATTTCTTTCATACTTCTAAGATTTTTCTTCAGCTTCAGTAACAAACTTTAGCTTCAAAGAAGAGCCAGGAATGAAAATTGAGATTTTTTTTTTCTTTGAGCATGCGAATGTGCTTAGAATGGGTATTTTGTTATTAAGGTTTGGTTGGTAAATAATAGACACCTTTTCAGCATAGAAATGAGAATGTGGAGGGGTGGAAGGTGTTTATCTTTGGAGCCCCATGTATCCGAGTTTGAATTCTCATTTTGCCAAGAAAAGTTGCATGACTTCTGCAAATCAGTCCGTCTAGTCTAGCTTCCCTCATATGTGAAATGGGTATATTCAGTTTTACTATGTAGTGTTGTTGTGATGGTAAAAGAATTTAATGACACATAGAAGTCATTGAAAAAATGGTAGCTGTTTCAAAATTGCCTTACTCACTGAGGGAGAAAGTGGCTGAATCATTCTTAGAAAAAGTAAATTTTTTTTTATCAAACAATCTTTTAAAATGTCAACTAGGCATTTTATTCTTACGATATTTAATTTAGATATGAAGGGTAATTCTATTTCCCTGGTTTCTTTTTTTATGTTTTTATTTTTTAAAATTTATTTATTTGAGAGAGCGAGCGCGAGCGCACCAGAGTGGGAGCACAGACAAAGGGGAGGGGCAGAGGGAGAGGGAGAAGCAGACGCCCTGCTGCACAGGACTCTGGGATCATCATCTGAGCCGAAGGCAGACGCTTAACCGACTGAGCCACCCAGGCGCCCCCATTTCCCTGGTTTCTGTCTGTAAACATGGAAGACAAAGAAGAACAATGACAATTGAGAGTGGGAGCACATAAACTTGTATAAATGAGATCGTATAGCACCACATGGTAATTAATATGTATTTAATGGAAGTTTAATAATATCGAATGGGAGTGAGAGGAATCCAGTGTTTTCTTTCTTTTTTTTTTTTTTTAAAGATTTTTTATTTATTTATTTGAGAGAGAGAGAGAGAATGAGAGACAGAGAGCACGAGCAGGAAGAGGGTCAGAGGGAGAAGCAGACCCCCCGCTGAGCAGGGAGCCCGATGTGGGACTCGATCCCTGGACTCCAGGATCATGACCTGAGCTGAAGGCAGTCGCTTAACCAACTGAGCCACCCAGGCGCCCCAGTGTTTTATTTCTTGTGGTATATATGTCACTATAGATAACTTCCCTTTGGGAAAAAAAATATATATACAAATATAGGTATATAAATATATTTCCAAAAGAAATTTATATTTATCTCCAGTGTATATCTTAAATATATACTTACATATGAAGTAGATGTATGTAGACATATCTCAAGTGTATCTATATATATCTCAAATACACCATGTATAAATATATTGATATATTGGATATATGTATATCCAAAGCAAAAAGAGGTGAGGTAACCTTCCAAAAAGTTTATTCCCATTATTTTCAATAAAATTTATTGAAATAAGTAAAATTTATTAAAAATTTTAGTTCACAGGAAGGTGCAAAGATAATAGAATTCCCCTGTATCTTTCACTCAGCTTCCCCAGTATCTTCAGTAACCATAGTAAAATCATCAAAACTTGGAAGACTTGGAAATTGACACTGGTAAGTTCACTCTTACAGAGCTTAACCCATTCTAGTGTTTTTAAATGGAGAAAATTCTTTAGGTCTTGCTTACCTGATCTTCACTGAAATACACTTTTGAGAGTCAGTACCCTTAATGAAAAGACATTCTGAAGTAAGAATGCCTTTGGATAAACCATGGCTTTGCCACATCTTCCCTTGTAACCCTGAGGACTTTGTTTAGCATCTGTGATCGTCTGTTTCTTCATCTGTAAAAGGGGTTATCATTGACCTTACAGAGTTGTTCTGAGGACTAGCAATTGTATATGCAAAGAGCCTTTTGAATAAATGATAGTTTTCAGGATTACTGTTCTCTTGCTATATTTTCATCAGAATCCAAAGTAGCTGGTTCTTATCTTTGATGTGGTATGTGCCCTTTGGCACTTGGAGAATGCTTACACTTTGAGGACCAGATACTAGTAATAAATATAGTAAAACAGCTTTGTGGTTCCTCTGTGTCCGTCTCTTGGTACTGGACCTGCTCCCTTTCCTTCCCCCTTACCTGCCCTGCCAGCTCTGCTCTGCCTTCCTTCTGCCCGATAGGCCAGAAATCATGCCTCTCCCTGTAGGAATTCTTTCTCCCCCAGGTCTGTTTCGTTATATGGAGTATATGGAACCTAATTATTTTTAGGTTTTTGTTTTGTTTTAATAATGCCTCTTAATTACTTAATTCTGTTTTCTGAGAAGTTGATTATAGCTCTCCGCAGATGCCTCCTTGAAACCCAAGCTCACACAGCCAATTCCTGGGTATTCCTGCACAAAGTACTCTCCGGGAAGCATGGTTTGCAGGGCTGTGATGGGGGCTGCTGGCTGTAGAGTGGGGTAATAGTGTTCTTTCTAAGCCTGTGCATTCTCCTCTTTCTACTTGTCATAGCTGCCAAGTGTAAGCAAAGTTCTGTGCCCTGCTCTTAATTGTATTTTTTTTAAAGACTTTGTGAGAGAACGCAAAAGCTAGAGCACCAGCAGGGGGAGGGGCAGAGGGAGAGGGAGAAGCAGACTCCCCGCTGAGCAGGGAGTCCCACATGGGGCTCCATCCCAGGACCCTGAGATCATCACCTGAGCTAAAGGCAGATGCTTAACCGACCTAGCCACCCAGGCACCCACACGCACACATTTTTTTTTTTAACCTCTTCTAGTCCAGAACTCTCTAACCCTATTAAATAGCTTAAAATGACTAATTGCAGTATTGGCCCAATAAAGGTGTTTTCTGGTGAGCCCTTCTGGAATAAGGAACCAAAGCTGCCCTCAAAAGACGATTTTCAGTTGGTCTGGGACAGAAAGTTTTGTTTGCTTTTAGCTTCTCATTGAGCTGCAAACGGGGAGCCTGCGGACTTGTCTGGTCTCTGCTGCATCTCCTTCTCCCCTGACAGCCTCCTGCTCTCCTGGAGTCTGTGGAACCGCCTTCCCTTCCCAGTTTTCTCTCTTATTTTCTTGGCCCTCGGTACTTTCAACCTTTTCATGTATTCCAACCTGAGATTTCCAAGAGGGGGCCCGTATTTTCTTATCTCTACATATTATTCAAATGTGTTTAAGGACGGTTTAAAAACGTTCCTTTCTGTTTCTAAGTATCCCTTTATGCTTTAGCAAGTGGCATATCATTTCCTGCTTTAGTTTTGGCCTCCGGCCAGCGAGCCCGGGCTAAAGCAGGGGTGAAAAGTTCACTCTCCGGAAGTGGGGTGTAGGTCTGACTCACATGACCAGGAGCGGGCCCCAGACTCCTAGGAATTCTCTGTGGATGTGAGTCTGGGAGAAGCCAGCCCAGGAGGGTCCTTTGCTCCATTCTGCTTTCTGTGCTTGAATTTTTCATGAATGCACGGCACTATTATTCCAGGGATTCTCTGTAATGCTCTTACTATTGTCTAGAGCAATTGCGTTTTAAAATTGAAAGTTGTAAACCATTGGTAGGTTATGCAGTCAATCTAGTAGATAGAAATCAGCTTGAAAAATAGGAACCAATATCAATACCAATATTACATGTAGGCGTGACATGTAATAATCTGTTATTTTCTTCAGTGTTTGTTTGATACAGAGGAACATACACATCTAAAGGTGCGTTCTCGTGGGGGCCCCGCTGGGGGTGTCTCCCTGCATGCTGGCGTCGGACAGCCCCCTCTATCCCCCATTCTACTCTTCCAAGAAGCCCATTTCCAAAGTGTAGGACTTGCCAATGAATGTGTTCTTACGGAATATAGTTTCATATTTGAATTTATTGTGCCTATATTTTAATTTATGTAAATGTGTTACATGTCCTGTTTTCTTATTTCTCCACCCGGCATGGTCTGAAGGTCCATGAATATTGCTATGTGTACATTTAGCTCACTGACTCCAAGTGTTCATCGTATGTTACTGTGCCTAGAATACGGTTATATTCTTCCCTAGTGATGGACCCCTGCATTGTCTCCGTCTTATCTAACCACTAACAGGGCTGCTGTGAACAGCCTCAGACATGTCCCCCTACTGGAAAATACCAAGGGACCTTTATCTGGGATCCAGACGGATAGTGGAATTGCTTGGCCTTAGGGCATATATAAATATGGCTCAGATACCCTTAACAGTATAGTTTTACCAAGTACTCTGAGTCTCTCCAGATTGATTCACCAGTCCACACTCCACCCCCCCCCCCCCGCCCCCGGCAGTATGGGTGTTTCTATACCCACATCCCCACCAATACTTAGCATTAAGTTTTCTTCTTTTTTTTTTTTTAATTTTTAAAAAATTTTATTTATTAGAGAGTGAATACAAACAGGGGGAGTGGCAAGCAGAGGGAGAAGGGAAAAGCAGGCTTTATGGGCTTTATAGGCTTGCTATTTTTTGGATTTTTCTTCTCTGTGAATCCCCCTTCAGATTCTTTGTACATTTGTCTGCTGGAAGATTTTGTATTTTTCCTATTGATTTACAGAGTTGTTCGTATATTCCCGATAGTCCCTGGCTGGTTTTAGACTTTACAAGTATTCTAGCCTGTCCTTTTCCTTCCTCCCTCCCTCCCTCCCTTCCTTCCTCCCCCCGCCTTTTTTTTAAAAAAGATTTTATTTATTTATTTGTCAGAGAGAGCGTGCGTGCACGCACAAGCAGGGTGAGAGGCAGGCAGAGAGGGAGAAGCATGCTCAGGCATCCTGCCTGTCCCGTTTCTATTAACTTTGTCCATCATGCTCTTTTAGTGAATCAAAATCTTTAATGTTAATTCATCAAGATTCGACTTCAGGGGCTTTGTGAAATAAATTAACCCCTACCCTTTGTCATAAAACTTATATTATCTATTATATTTTATAGTTTAATCTTTCACATTTTGTCTTAACCCATCTGGAATTCATATACATACGTATGTGTGTGTGTGTGTGTGTGTGTGTGTGTGTAATAATCCAGGTCTTTTCATATGGTGATTTTGTTTCCTTGGTACCACCTTTGTGCTCCATCGGTTTCTTTCTTTCTTTAACCACACTCGTGCTATTTTGTTATTGCAGCTCTGTAGTGTATTTCAGTATCTAGCAGAGTAAGTCCTCTGTATTGCTCTTCTTTTTCAGGGTGGACTTAGGTGTCTTTGAAGCTTTTTCATATGAACTTTGAGAAGTCTATTAATTTCCTCAAAATACAGCTGAAAGTCTGATTTGGAACGTGTTGAATTTATAACTTAAAACAGGAAAACCATTATTTTCCTCAAAATACAATCGAATGTCTGATTTGGAACATGTTGAATTTATAACTTAAAACAGGAAAACCAATATTATTTTAATAAGTTCCATCTAAGAGTTTTAACTGTTTTTCTGTTCTATCATCTGTACCTTTTTACAGTTCAAATTGCTCTCCACAGATACCAGTATTCTTGTTAATACTTGGAGCATGTAGAGGATGAAGGCAAATAATACAAATAATGCATAAAATGATTCTAAAATAATTATAGAAAATGAGGGTTTAGCAGTTCAGGTAGTAATACCCTTTGATCATGGATTATTCATATAAGAAGGAATCTTCAGGATAATCTCAGGTACCCCAACATTGTGTAAATAAAACTAATTCCCAGGGAGGTCAAAGGACTCACTCAAGAGTGCAGAATTGGTGAGAGAATTTCAAATTGAAGTAAGGTTTTCTAACCCCTAGTCCATGCCTTTTGCCAAAAACCATGCCCATAATGGCCATATGCTTCTGATATCTTGGTGGGTTTTTTTTCCCTGGTAGAGTTACGATTTGCTTAGGCTTTAGAAGAAATCAGCTTCTTTTGTTACTGAAGTTCACAGAAAGAATGATTAACTTGCCAAAGCCCTAAGATAGGGGGGAAAAAAAGCCTCCTGAGTAGCATATTGTTTTCTTATTAATAATGGTGTGAGTTGCCTTTGGGGTCATTTCCAACAGTCATTTCCCTGCATTTCAGCGGTGGTTGATAGAGACTTTAAAAGATCTATACAGTGGTACTTGCACAAAGTAATGGTCGCATATTAGCATGTTAATGAGGTGCTAGAGTGCTGAGCATGGCTGGCATGCCAGAGCAGAAGAGAAGGGTCTGTCCTCACTGGTGTGGCATCCAGACTGCTGAAGCCAAATGGGGGAAGGCCCGGCTTGGATTGAGGGGTGGGACGTTATTCATTATTGACATGCACTTTCTCCCTCTCCCCACGTGCATGTTGAAACTTGGTTTTTGCTGTCTTAAACCCATCTAATTTCTCCCAAATAAATTGGTCTGGGGACAGAAATGAGTGCTCTTCCTTGTTTCAGACAGACAGCAGAGCTCATGAGGGAATAATTACAAGACTCATTCCTCTGTTTTAATGACATCAATTGAATAACATTAAGTCAAAGCCCACATGATTTCATAGCATTTTAACTCGGCGCATTTGAATCGGAATAACATGTCATTTTGCCGTGAGTTTGTGTAGTAGGGCTATTAACTTAAAAGAGAGAGGGTGTGTGTGTGTGTGTGTGTGTGTGTGTGTCTGTGTGTGTCTGTGTGTGTCTGTCTGTCTGGGGCTAGTCCTGTTGGTGGGTGGCAGAGGGAATTCTTGAATGTTTCCTGAAGGTTGGAGAGATGTCCATCTGCTCTTGTAGCCAATCTCAACACTCCTGTCCCACATCAGAAACCATAGTGATGCTGCTGAACTCCCATGTGGCTGAGTGATTCCAGAGTCACGTCTGCAGCATCAGCCTTTCTTTGGTATTCAGTTTATTTCCATTCACCCATCAAGACTTCTTTACCCAGCTGTTCCCTGCCTACCTACCCCCCATCAGCTCAACACATGCTGTAAGGTCATTGGCCCTGGTCTTGGGTTGAACCCCAGGACTCCTGGGCGTCCTCTTTCCTGGGGTGACAGCTGCATTCTCCTGGGCTTGCAGGCTCATCGTTCCCCACGGCATGTCACCAAGTCCTGATCGCTACTGTAGTGTCTCTTGTATATGTGCCTCACTGCTGCTCCTTCCCCTTGTCGCTCACACCTGCCTGGGCTAGTACTCACTGTCTTTTTAGCAAACTACACTGCAAGCTCCTCCTGGTCAGAAGCTTTCCCTGGACTTTGGTGTTGGATGTGACCATGACTTACCTATTCTCCCTGGACAGCTCACTTAACTTTTATGAACCTAGTTTTTCATCCCGAGTGTGAATAGTAAGAACTTGAATTGTTAGTTAGACTGTGGAGATAAGGAACGTAAGGTACCAAACACGGTGCCTGCCATACAATAGGTGCTCTGTCTTGTACCGCCCTCCTCCTTGATTTCTTTCAAGGGTGATTTCTTTCTCCTTGGTGATGGTGTCCAGTGCCTCTGTTTTCTTCAGCTTAGACTTCACCTTCCCTTATCATCCCCAATCCAGAGGGCCCTGGCTGGCCATGCTCCATCACTGTCCAGCACCTCGCTTGTAGATTTTAAAATCTCTTTATGTCTCTGACATCATCTTGCATTTATTCCTCTAACTTTTGCTCTCTGTCCTTTTTCCCCACTTGTGCCCTGGAATGCGAGTTCTGTAAAAGCGTAGGCTGCATCTGTCTGCCTTGCTGTTACAGCCCGGGATGACTGAGGGAGCCTTAGAGATCTTTTTGAGGCTGATGAGTTGTTGGCGCTCAGCCTTCATGCAGCGGCACCAATCCCTTAGGCCTTTCAGAGTAGACAGCAGCTGCCTTGGGAGGAGTGTGGGGAAGAACCTTCTAAAGATGTAGATAAAGCCACGTAGAGGAGGAGAATCTATCTCCATAGGCTTTTGTGTTTTATATCTGGAAGAATCACCGTAGGGGTAGTCATTATGAGGAAAGACCTGAGTAGCTCCATGAAATTAGTTTTTTTTGTTTTTGTTTTTGTTGGATCAAATAGACCGTCTTAAAGTACTTTCTTATGGCCACCCCATTCCTGGCTTCAGTTTTCCTTCAGCCTTGCCCCAGACCCCGCCCAGCCTTCAAGCTGCCTTGTCCATTGCCAGGACCTTAATCCTTATTTATTATCCTGCTGCAGGCCACTTAACTCTGCTTTTAGGAACCACAGAGTCAGCCTTGCTAGAGGCTTGGCTGCTTCCTGGCGCATGCCCATCCCTGGCCTCCTTCCTCTGGTTCCTTGTAACCCTAAAAAGGCCTGCACCACCACCATCATTGTTTTCCCCATTCGGTGGGTAAATAATAAGCATGTGCTTTACATGCTATGTGAGGCATTCCCAGCTGACTTCTAGTGTCCTAAACCAGAGCAGTAGGGAGCACCCTATCCCAGCCCACAGTATAGGTGAAACCTGGTCCCCATCACCTCTCTCCTCACCTACCTTCCTGCTTCCCTGCCTCTGAATCTCCCTGGTCTATCACTGTGTCCGTATTGTTCTACTGCTAAGAAAATTTGTGTAGGATGAGCTTGAGCTCAGTCTGACATTCAAGGTTTACCCAGGCTGGACCCCACTTAGTTTCCAGCCGTGATTCCTAAGTGAATACTTGGCCCAGTGTTACCCAGGCCGCTAGGTGTGTTTGCACTGCAGTGTTTCAGCTTTGCCCCCACTGTACCCCCGCCCGGGTGACTCCCTGCTCCTTTGTGCATCTTCAGTTTTGAGCCGTGTGTCCCTTCATGATTCAGGTCCTGGTGGCTCCGGGAGTTGTCTCCAGCTATTCCGGTTAACACGTAACCCTCCCTCCCTCTGAACTTCGCCTGCTTTTCTTGCTGTACCCTTCATTTGAGTGGTTTCTGCTGTACATAGTGCCACTCATCTTGCTCTGAGTATACTGGGCCTCCCCACTTGACTTGAAAGCCCCTTGAAGGAAGGAATATGGTTTTCTTTGTTTTTTTGAAATGTTGTCAAGAGAGTAACTGTTATGTTTTTGCTGAATATCATAATGATGTTTGCCCTTTCGGTGCATACTGTCTTTCACATATTGTGCTGTATATTTTACATGTGCTATCTCCTTTAATCTTCCAATTATCCCGTGACATAAAACACGTATTTTACAAGAGAAAGCTGCAATTTATTTCATTCAGCTCATAGTTTGGGGGAGTTGAGTTTCAAAGGTCCATCTGGTTTTAAACCCTGTATTCTTTCCACTATTCAGGGATGGTGGATCAAAGTGATACGCATTTGAAATTTGGGAATAAACAGCAGAAAAGGAGAGTGAGATTTCCAATATGATCCAAAGACTCTGGAACCTTTTCCCGAAAAAAAGGGATAGTAAAGATGGGGAAAGACTCAGTGTGTGTTGAGGAGACCAACACCCGGAAATTCTTCTTTACATCACACTGTTTTTCATTTCTTCTTCTCCATCTGGGCAGTCCATTCAGTTGAATCAGGCAATGGGCAATGTAATATCATTGATAACATCTCAAATATATTTAAGCCAGTAGTTTTCAAGATTTCCTTAAATTTTTTCACTAGATATGTTTACAAGTTAGATAACTTGGTTTTTGACTTTTTTTCTAGGCTTTCTCGGGAGTCAGCTTATTTAGTGGAAGGAACATTAGCTCTATAGCAAGTCAGTGTGGTTTTAGATTTATATTTAATACAAGAGGAGAGGGATATAAGTTTAACTTATAGATCTATTGGGATTGGATTTATCTCTAACATCCAGCAGGTTACAGGTCCTTGTATATTCATTTTTTTTGGGGGGGGGGGTATATATTCTTCCATGTATTCATCCAAATGATTGACTAAGGCCATTTACTTACATCCTCAGAAAAACCTCATCTAAGTGTAATAATAGTTCACAATCAGTACTCATTTTTTTTCTTAATGTACCCATAATCAGGGGCGCCTGGGTGGCTCTGTCGTTAAGCATCTGCCTTCGGCTCAGGTCATGATCCCAGGGTCCTGGGATCGAGCCCCACATCGGGGTCACTGCTCAGAGGGAAGCCTGCTTCTCCCTCTCCCACTCCCCCTGCTTGTGTTCCCTCTCTCGCTGTGTCTCTCTCTGTCAAATAAATAAAATCTTTAAAAAAAAAATGTACCCATAATCATTTGCTATAACTTAAGTCTCATCACTTAAGAAGTTCTAATAAACACTAAGGTCACAGAACCACTGAGCTCTAAGTAAATCTCAATATCAACTTCTGATGCAACATTCCAGGACAAGAAGAGCACATGTATATAAGTTCTCAGAAATTTGGGGCAGTTTACCCTCTCAGGGTCTAGGTTCCAAAAAACAAAATTAGAGGATTAGACTCGATGGTCTTTAAGGTTTCTTCAACTTAAAATCCTTCAGAATCTATGATTTATTTTTTTTTCCATTTCTTGCCTCATTAATTTTTCTTTCAAAAGTTAACCTAATGTCTGGCAATATCTGAGGAAATAGAAACAGCATGCTTATAAGAATTGGAAAGACTGTTAGATGAAGTGGTTATTTCCTTCACTCTGTGTTAAAAATAGCACTGTCTTGGACATTAGGGAATGAACGGGATGCATCAAAAGGACCACTCGTCTGATGAGATAAAGTTAAAAAACCCAAAACACAAAAACCTGGATAGGACATTTTACCTGTCCAGACATGGTCGAGAATGAGTTAAAACTGGGGTGATAACTGCCCCAGTGGTTTTGTAACTTGAAATAGCCAAAGACAGTCTTATTACACCATGACTAATAGAGTATACATTTATGGTTGACTCTCTATTATGTGCAGGGCATTCTCTCTAGTATTGACTTAATTTAGTATTATCTCCATTTTTCAGATAAGGAAACTGAAGTTTAGGAGATGTTTCCTGCCCTACCGTCACACAGAGTGGTGGAGCTGCTGTCCAGTTGTGTCTGTATTTGGCCATGATCCTTGGTTTTTTCTCCTGGGCTCGTTTCTGTCAATACCTGCCTGATGTAGTATTTACAGGTTCAAGATCCAGCACTCTGTTTTTGTAGTTAGCTAGCTGTGTAGAGCATGTGTGCTGTAACTCACTACCAGATCTTTTCTGGTGTTATGACTTAATTAAATGTTGAATAATAATGAAGGCACACTTCTGTAGGAAGTGTGAAAACACTGTTTACACCTGACAAAATCAACTCACTGTTATGTCTATCAAGGTACAAGAATGCAAATTGTGAAGTATTAGACAAAGGCCTTTTCTATCTTCCCTTTCTTAAAATTAAGGATGAATAATACCAATAGAATTAGATGAATTTTTTTTTCAATTGTAGTTTTCCTTCCTAAAATACTTATGTACCTGATTCCATATTTAATTCATTGTCTTTTTTTAGCTATTAACGCTGTATGAAGAAAAATGCTATAATTTATAAAAAATGGCACAATATTTTAAAATAGACTTTTTTTTCCCCCCCCAGATCTGTGTCCCCTGGTAGTTTCTACCTTGGTTCCTAAGGTATCTCCTTCAGATGTTGGGAGTTCATTGCATGTTTGGTTTGTTGAAATTGTAATTCTAGGTGTAAAATTCTTCTAGACTGTTAAATAAGAGCTCAAATGATTTTTTTTCCTCTACTAGTAGATTGAATCTTTTAGAACCATACTGTCCAATATGATAATCACTATCTAATAAAATAAAACCTGTTAGTATTAAGTAAAACTAAAAATTCAGTTCCTCAGTTGTAATAGCCACATTTCAAATGCTTAGTATCCTGATAATGCTTAGGGAGGACCATGCTGGAAAGTGTAGATGCAGAGCATTGCTAGAGTCACAGAAACCTTTATTGGACAGTGATGATCTTGGATCACTTTAATGATTTTTTAAAGACTGCTTTTATGATACGAAAAATCAAGACTATTTTTTTAGAGCAGTTTAAGATTCTCAGTAAAACTGAGGGGAAGGTACAGAGATTTCCCATATACTCCCCGCCCCCACTGGGACATAGCCTCCCCCATTGTCAACCTCTCCCACTAGAGTAGTACATTTGTTACAATTGATGAAGCTGTGTTGACACATCATTGTCATCCAGAATCCATAGATTATATCACTGCTCTTGGACTAATGATAGGTATCATCATTATGGTATACAGAGTATTTTCACTGCCCTAAAACACCTGCATTCCACCTATTCATCCCTCCCCAGTCCTAGCAACCACTAATCTTTTTATTTCTTTTCCAGAATATGATGTAGTTGGTATTATACACTATGTAGCATTTTCAGATTGGCTTCTTTCACTTGGTAACAAGTGCTTAAGACTCCTCCATGTATTTTCATGACTTGATCCCTCCTTTTTTCCTATTTTTTTTTCTTTCCAAAGCACTGAATAATAGTCCATTGTCTGAACGTACCATAGTTTTTCTTCCTTCCTTTCTTTTTTTTTTTTTTTAAATCCATTTACCTGCTGAAGGACATCTTGGTTGCTTCCATCTTTGGGCAATTAAGAACAAAGCTGCCATAAACACCTGTATGCAGGCTTTTGTGTGGATATATGTATTTAACTCCTTTGAGTAAATACCAAGGAGCATGATGCTGAATTGTATGGTAAGGGAATCTTTATTTTTCTGAGCAGTGAATGGAGGGTTCATGTTGCTCCACATCCTTGCCAGCATTTGGTGTTCCAGATTTTGGCCATTTTAATAGATGTGTAGTATCTCATTGCTTTAATTTGCATTTCCTGTTGACATACGTAGATCATCTTTTTGTATGCTTATTTTCCATCTGCATATCTTGTTTGGTAAGGGGTCTGTTACGATTTTTGGCAGATTGTCTTATTGTTGAGTTTTAGGGGTTCTTTTTATATTTTGGATAACAGTCCTTTTTAAGATATGTCTTCTGCAGATATTTTCTCCTGGTCTGTGACTTTTCTCATTCCTGTGACATTTTCTTTCACAGAGCCTAAGTTTTTAATTTTAGTCAAGTTCAGCTCATCAGTTCTTTCACGGATTTCACCTTGTTGTCTAAGAAGTCATAGTCATGCCCAGGATTATGTAGGTTTTTTTTGTTTTTTTTTTTTCCTGTGTTATGTACAGGAGTCCTATAGTTTTGCATTTTAAATTTATTTATTTTAAAAGATTTATTTGTTTGAGAGATAGCAAGAGAGTGAGCACACACACAGAAGGAGAGGGAGAAGCATATTGCCCGCTGAGCAGGGAGTCCAAGGGGGGACTCTATCCCAGGACCCCGGGATCATGACCTGAGCTGAAGGCAGACGCTTAACTGAGTTAGTCACCCAGGCGCCCTTGCGTTTTCAATTTAGATCTGTGACCCATTTTGAGTTAACCTTTATGAATGGTGTAAGGTCTGTCTCGATTTATTTTATTTTATTTTGCTTGTGGATATCCAGTTGTTCTAGCACCGTTTGTTGAAAAGACTCCCCTTTCTGCGTTGTGTTACTTCTGCTCCTTTGTTGGAGACCAGTTGTCTGTATTTATGTGGGTCTATTTCTGGGCTCTCTGTTCTGTTCCATTGATCTGTTTGTCTATTCTCCTGCCAATACCACACTGTCTTGATTACTGTAGCTCTATGCTAGGTCTTGAAGTTGGGTAGTGATGATCTGCTTTTAATAAATTGTTTATTTGGATTAAAACATTATGAATTGGGTGATTGATTGCCCTAAAAGGTAGCCAGATCTGACACCCAGAAGAGGTTATAGTGTGAAGAGCGTGCTGTGGAAGTTCTGGCAGATATTTCTAATTCCACATAAGCAGCTCTGTATTATGTGGTTTGCTCTAGCATATGTAATAGCTCTGGCTGCTGTAACTTAACCTTGTCTCAGAGTCCGTGATTCTGAATAAGTATAATGTTATTACATACATTGCACTGCTGGGTTTGATTGGTTGTATCTTTGCTGAGTGAACTGGTAAGGAGCCACCATGGACTCAAACTACTTTGGTATAAAATCCTAACACAGGGAGTCTTAAGTTACAGAACTGCTTTAAGTTCATTTTGTAGTCTACACATTGTCCTACAGAAATGCACCCTTGAGGGCCGCAGGGAGTTCAGCAGACTGTCTGGTGGCTGTCTCTCCAAGTTCCTTGAGGCAAAGAGAAGAGACAACAGATCCTTGTTCTTTGACAGCTTTATTGAATGTATTCAGTCTTAGGCTTTGAATAATTTGTTTAACTAGAGATATTTTTCACAGTGAAAAAAATTTCTTTGCTATGAAATTTAATTCTTATAGGGTCTTCAGAATAATTTTAACACTTGGCAGATCTTTACGTCAACTGCTCAGCTCTCCAGATGCCTCTACGACTTGAAGAAAACTCTACTCTCTACTTCTGATTTTTCATCTCTAGTGAACGGGAAGTATAGAAAATGTGTTTTAAAAAAGATACAGAAGTTGTTTGGTTTCATGTTTCTCTTGATCTTGCTCCCTCCAAGCACCCAATATTTGATGATTTTTTTGCTAATTCTTCTTTCTCATTGAGTAGATGGATGTATAAAAGATAATTTACAAACTACAAAATTAGCTCAATGACAATAAAAAATGACAGACAAGCATACATCCAAGGGTTTAAACAAAATAGATTATGAACTCGGAGAACAATTTTACTTTCAACTAGCACTGGTGGTTCTTTAAAATCTTTTGTGACTCTAAGTGTCTTTACTTAAAATTGTTTCTTGTAATCTTAATATGATATTTGGTACTTTGTTAAGATGTTCTATTTTTTTTTTTTTTTCATTTTTAACTTTTAAGTTTCTATTTTTTTAAATTTTTTTAACACCAGACCCCATGGTATTGTCAGGGTGCAGGAACTGTTACTTACCTTGGGGGCCCTAAATGGCCCCCTCCTTTAAGAGATCTAATTATGGAGAGGACTGAAACTGGAGTGGATGGGTGGGTTGGTGCCTCCAGTAACATCACCTTAGTTTCCTGAGTTTGGGAGCTTACGAAGGTGCCAGCTGGTTAGCCTCCTTTACATTCTATCTAATTCAAACCTGGTCAGGTGTGCACTTAGCTTTTGTAGTCAGTCAAGTGTGTATGACAAGGATTCAGTCCAGCAGATGACTACACAACATTTACTATCCTAAAAGTTTTCTCTCCTTAAATTGTAACCTTAACTGTTGTGGTTGACATGCTTGAAATCAGCTATTTTGAAAGCATCAAATCGTTTAGGTTGCAATTGGTTTTATAAATCAGTTTGGGGTACTCCAAGAATTTAGTTAATAGAATTCACTCTCCATTCATCTTTCTGTTTTTTGTAAATGACTTACGTCTACTTGAGTAGCAACTGAGCAGGAGCAGTCCTTCCCGAATATTTGCAATATGGTGGACCTTTAAGATTTGTTTTTTTTTGCGTTGCCTGGAAGCTCGGAACACAAATATAAAGTGTGGGTGCTGCTAGGTTGCAAAGTAGCCATTGGCCCATGGTAGTGTTGGAAGGCTTTTTCAATAAAAGGGGTGATAGGAATGAATGAAGGGGGAGAGGCAAGCACAATATTGACTATTTTTAAAATAGTACTGTGAAAATCCTCCCTCTGCCTCATTCTGTGTGAGGGAAGCTTGTGAGTACCTATGGAGGAAGGTGGGGAAGAAAAAGGAGATCAGGCAAAGCTTGGTTATGAAAACTCAAAAGTTCTTTGTTCTCACTCCCTACTGGGTATTCTGGATTTTGGAGAAAATGGGTATGTGTTTGTATTTTCCATTTCTATTTAACTTGATTTTCTAATCTTTCCTATTTGGCCACCTCCTTTCTGAGAACATGTTGTCCACATGTTCTGATGCTGTTTGAAGGCCCTCTGAGAGACAAGAGTTGATTGAAAGCTCTCAGTTCTACTGAAGTGGGTGGCCAGAGAGCTGCAGCAGAACAACTGTCATACACCTATTGAACTTGTGTCATTTATAAATTAGTTTCCGTGCCATCTGGAGCAAGAATGGTGCCGTGGTCTAGAGAAACTCATTGTGGGGTACATTCACATCCAGTGCTTATATAATTTGCTTCTTACCACATTCAACTGAAGTCTTAAAATCTGTATTTGCTTGGAGGCTTAAGATGTGAATAAGTGCGAGTTACTTCTTTAAATGTCATATTCATGACACCACCTCCACCCCTACCAACATTTTCCCCTCCCTCTCTCCCTTCTAGTGACTACATCCTGCCTGCTTTCAGCTCCAGTGGAAAATACATTAATCCTAGAGTCTCCATGAGGTTTCCTGTTTGATGACATAATCAGAAAATCCTCCTCACATTGCCCTTGGGGTTGCTGTCTGGATGTTAGGTTGTCTTGGTGGGCGTAACTCAGCCATCCAGAAAAAAGAAAAAATCACAGGCCATAAACTTGGAGCCTGAAATGCATTAATATCATGGTAAAAAGAAATAAAGCTGTGGGCATGTCTGCAGAACTGGTAGAGAATTTCATTAATCTACATGTTCTTGCTGGCATCGAATGCATTGGTGGATGGGCCCCGTACATATGGCAGGAGCTGGTGCCATGCCACGAGCAGGAGGTATTTGAACTGTTCCAGTGTAAGCTGTTAGACTAAATCTTGTGGGAAATACCACAAACCCTCGACTACTAGACTTTGGTAGTGTTTAAGTTAGGACCCCCCCCCCCTCCCGGGGAGGTGCTGTTTACCTAGTGAGTTTTGCCTTTAGTGGTTGATTACCGGAAGCTAGGACAAAGAAAACTATTGGGACAGGTCAGAAATAGAAGATGGGACACATTTTAAGATGAGAAAAAGCAAAACGCCATCTGGCATGTAAAGTGGTTTGTAAAAGCTCTGAAGCTGAAGATCTTGTGAGGCAAAAACTTCAATGGCTGTGAATTAGTTGGATTGGAGAAAACTGTGAGATGGAAGTTGAAACAAGAGTATGATATTTAGATGCCAAAGGGCATGTACAGTTTGACAAGTTCAGAAGTTACTGGCATAGGCAATTGAACATATGTTCAAAGATGGATCATTCCTTCATTACTTGGAGAACTTCTCATGGTTTTTGTTGTGATGGTAGGCTTCCATAACCCTCCATTTGGTTGAGTTGGATGAGTGTCTCTTGCCTTTGATCTTGCAAGTCTGAGCTTGATTGGCACTTGGTCAGGATGAGAATGAGGAGCAGGCTCCTTAGGAGGATTTACACGTTCTTGATGCAAGCTGCCTCTGTGATTCTTCCTCTTGTTGTACCAGACTCTTAAGTGTAGGGCAGGAACAGGAGAAATGATGCTTCCTGATGGAGTTTCACTGAAGGGCGTAAAGAGGAAGGAGAGGGTTTCAGCTCCAGCCCCAGTGAGTTGAAAGCCTGGGAAGATGTTACCATTTCTACCTCCTTGTATCAGAGATGTCATTGGGTTTTCCGTATTCTAAGCAATAATATACTTTTCATAGGTGCTACACATGCTGTTGGGGAGTCTAGAATGTATACCACTTGAATGAAAAAAATTATATTTCTTTATGGCTATTGTGAACATGTTTTAAGTTTATAAATCACTACTGAACTCTAAAACTTAGAATTCTGAATTTGTTTCCATGATTTTATTTTTAAGATTTATTTACTTATTAGAGAGTGTGAGGAGAGTGAATCGTTGGGGTGGGGAGAGGGAAAGGGAGTCTGAAGCAGACTCTGCCGTGCTGAGCATGGAGCCTGACGTGGGGCTGATCCCATGACCCTGACATCACCATCTGAGCTGAAACCAAGAATGGGACGCTTTACTGACTGAGCCACCCAGGCACCCCATCCATGATTTGTTTTGTTTAATGCTGTAGAGACTATGTGCCCAAACTGTGAGCATTTACTCTCAAAATAGGTTTATTTAACCAATCTATGCCTTGTAGTCCAATAATGGTACCCCCAGGGTGGGAAAGGATCTTAAATAATCACATCTGATGGATGAATCACTTTTTCTACTGATAACATTTCTTCCAAATGTTACCTGAACCAAGATGAGTACAGCTGATGACAGAGAGTCCACTACTTTCTGGAGTCTTTGGGTACTTCACATGCCTGTACTGGTCAGAAATCTAAGTGTCCATTTTTGTTGACTTTGCGCTGTACCCAGTTAGGTAAATTGAAACCGGAAGCTAGGCTCTGCAGCCTGCTCACATTGTGGATCCTCTCTGGCCTCCGGTGCTAGCGTGGGGCCTGCACTGGGGTCTCTCCACCTCCATCTTCTGTGTGCTTGACTCCATTGGCTTCTCCAGGTCCTGGGACAAAGTGTGCAGCTCTGAGCTGAAGGCACCCCCTTTTCCTGCATGTCCACCTCATCATCCATGTTGGGGTTGGTGAGAGATGTGGGTGCCAGCTTTTCCTTGTTTGCCCCCACTTCATATCCAGCTGTCTTCATTGCCTGCCTACTTGACCTGTGGCAATTCCAGACTAAATAACCGACACAGCTCCTCCAATTGCATAAGATTGAATTCCTTTAATTTCTTATTTTATATCATCCATAGTGATGTGTGTTACTTCCCTCTGATCAAACTCTGACTAATATATGATTGAATTGTTTATTTTATTCCCTCCTCTGACACACACAGTCCAACGCATCACATACATTTTGAAGACAGCTATTGGTCTTTTCTTCCTATCAATAGTTGTCTTTTCTCTAGTTTAACACCTATAATTCCTTCAAGTATTCTTTATGTGACCTCATTTCCTCTTCTCTGCCATCATGATGACGACTCTTTTCTAGTTGTCCTCCATCCCTTTTATAATCTCCCCAAAATGTTGAATGCTGTTAACCAAGTGGTTTGTGACCAGCAGAGAGAGACTGTAGATAATTTGTTTGGCTGGATTAGCAAATTTACCAAAACAAAAGTCTCATTGAGTTGAATGGCTCAGAATATCCATGTGACAAAATGGTACCCACAAGGACACACTGGAACTCTATTTCATGGCATTTCTCCAATGTTTTCTTTCCCTGCTGCTCATCAAGACCTTCTGGGATACTGCATCTGTAGTTGTTGCCTGTCTTAGGTTTTGGTCAAAATGTGAAGTCAAAAGACTTGAGGTTAAATCCTGATGCTGCTGTTTTCCTAGCTTTGTTATTTGAAATGAATAATTTGCCACATGTCTCCATTTCCCCATTTGTAAAATGGAAAATAAAATGTTTGAACTTCTTGAATAGTTGTGCGAATAAAGAGTAATAGTGTCTATCAAGGTATTTGGGGGGAAAATAATGCATGATACAAATAATAGCTTTTATTTAGCAATCCTAAAATATAAATATTCCTTCTTTGGCTTCATCCAGGTCATTGGTTAAAAATGGTAAAGCCTGGGGCGCCTGGGTGGCTCAGTTGGTTAAGCGTCTGTCTTGGGCTCAGGTCATGATCCCAGGACCCTGGGATCGAGTCCCACATCGGCAGGGAGTCTGCTTCTCCCTCTCCCTACAACCCCCCCCCCCCCCCCCCCCCCCGCTCATGCTTGTGTGCTCTCTCACTCTATCTCTCATTCTGTCTCTCAAATAAGTAAATAAAATCTTTAACAAAGTGGTAAAGCCCTATGTCAATTGTCGTGTTATTTATGATAGCTAAGGTATGGAAGCAACCTTCATGTTCACTGATAGATGAAAAGGAAATGTACAGGTGCCTGGCTGGCTCAGTCAGTAGGCCATGTGACTCTTGATCTCACGGTCATGAGTTCAAGCCCCACGTTGGGCATGGAGCCTACTTAAATTAAAAAAAAATTGAAAACAAAAGGAAATGTGATATAGATACACACAGTGGAATATTACTCAGCCATAAAAAGATTGAAATCTTGCCATTTGTGATGTGGTGGACCTTGAGGTTATTATGCTAAGTGAATTAAACCAGACAGAGAAAGATAAATGTGATATGATTTCACTTATATGTCGATGCTAACAAAACAAAACAATAGCAAAGAGAAACAGACACCTATTTAGAACAAACTTGAAGGGGATTAAGAAGAACAAACTTCCAATTATAAAAGAAGTTACAGGAAGGAAAAGTACAGCACAAGGGATATAGTCAATATTATTGTATGTTGTGTATAACATCCACTGTTATAAACAACTGATAAATTGTTGAGCACTACATCTGAGACTAATGATGTACTATATGTTGGCTAATTGAATTTAAATAAAAAAATAAAATTATAAAAACATTGTATGTAATACAGTAATAATAATGAGCACTTCACAGTGTACATAATTGAATCACTATGTTGTACACCTGAAACTACTTTTAATATTTCATCATTGAACATAAAAAAATTCAAAAAATGGTGTAGCAAAAGGAGCAAGGACAAAAAAACCCCTATCTTTGGGGACCTTCCATGGAAGGTCACAGCATTGATTGGAGGTTGATGCTATTTTGGATCAACCGTTTATTAGTTTAACAAAGTACCCTAGCATTCAGCCCATATTTTTATACCTTGTCCGTTAAGTTGTCATGAGAGCCTTTGTCCAATCTCTTACTCAAGTCCAAGTACATTTTGTTCAGTGTATTTCCCTGATGTGCCAGGCCACTAGCCTTGTCAGAGAAGGAAATGAGGTTTGTCTTGTCCCTGTTGAACCCACACTGTGTGTCAGGATAGTTGCTTTCTTTTCTGAGTTGTCACAAACCATTCTTTTAACAGTTTGCCAAGAGCCTTGTCTAGGATCAACGGTATGTGCGCTGGTGGTGTGTATTACTGGGATTCTCTCTCTTTTTCTAGCGGTATCTGTGATCTTCCTCATCTTTAGTCTTCTGGCATCAATTCTGTTTCTCTATCAGTATTTATAAGAAGGGAAATTTAAGTGCAATTAACTTTTATTCGAGTCCAGATTGCATACACCTTGCCTTTCTGGTGCCTCATCTCATTTTTGCCAAGGTTGTCCTACATCCTCAGTTGCAATGAGGTGTGTTTACTATTATAAATTCAGAATAGTTAACATCCATGTAATTAAAAGAACTTTGGAAGGTATTCCTAAATATTATAAATGCATTTTAAAAATCTAGTGTTGCTGTTACTTCCTTTATCAAAGCAAAATCACCAACGTGAAGGGCAGTGTATGAAGAATACTGTAATCACATAATTTTATTTTTGGAAAAAAAAAAAGAGTTGGATTTTTTTCCCTCCCTAAGTGAAGAGGAGCTTGAAAGGAGCCCATTCAGTGGAATGTTTACTTGGCTCTGTTAGTGTGAACATGCATAAATGAGAAATGAATTGCTCTTAAGGTTTTGCCCTAGACAATAATACTAGGAAAACTGGCTATTTAGCTCCTTATGCTATGTATCAGACATTTTACATGTATTGCTCATTTATTACAATTATTCTGCAAGGTGTAGGGGTTTGCAAATTTTGGAAAGGAGACAACTGAGACCTAGGCAACTTTAGTAAATACTTAATAAAGGCCAAGCTGGAATTTGAATTTAGATCATCTGATTCCAGACCCACGGGGTTTTCTGTTACACCATATTGTAACTTTAAATGACATTTTCCATTTGACTTTAAAATTTTTTACTTCTTTAATATGATGACCACACTGAGCGACCTTTCATTTGGGCCATTCCATGGGAATTGTGTGAATAAAGCTGTTCCATTAATGAGTTGAGTGATGGTTGAGTTGGACTGCTTTCATACATTTAAGTATAAAGAAATTTACCAATGATGAAAAAGCTGCCTTTATCAATTGCTGGTCATAAGTGGAGATTGTGCTTTATTTATTACAAATCAATTAATGGCCCTTTCCTCTAACACCCCATCAATCAATGCATACAAATTTCCATTGATAAGGATACCTCACCAAAAGAATTCTCCTTTGTCATTTTGACAGGAGGTAGCTATAAAGGTGGATTAGTCCAGAATGCAGGAGGGAAATACCTGTAGGCTAAGGGCAAAACCTAATTTTGTAAAATTAAAATTGTCATAAGAACATTTCACGATCGATGATAACAAAAGGCTTTACTTCTTGTTCCCATAGTAAGGATTAATTTGCTTCTCCAACCTAAGAGTTGAAAACTACTTTTGTTTGTTCATTTCAGCACTCTTGCCCCATTGCCAGATGCTGTAGAAAGGCTCAAGATAGTGTCTGCTCTGTTTCCCAAGGCTTGGTTTGGAATTTAAACCATTTTAATAGGGAACTGTATAAGAAAATCTAGTGTAATGCCTGAAAAATGTACAGTTGCAGATCTGCATGAGGCCGTTTGCTGGCTCAGATACAAGGTTTCTGTAAGAATGGTCCAAAAGAATCTTTGGAAAGGAGACTTTTCATTAACACGGGCTCACCGGAGGAACGTTTGAGCCGGTGTGAGCACAGTCAAGCCACCACCCTGTGCACACAGCATGGCTAACAGCGTGCTGGAGTGCAGCGACGCAGAAGGTTAAAAGGTGAGACTGCAAACATGTGCGTGGTTAACATGCTCTACTTTGGGCCCTAATCATGACGTTTCCATAGTCTTTACCGAAATTCATTTTCAGAGAAATTTAAAAAGTGGACATTAAAAATCCTCTCTACTTAGTTGTGTGCTAAAAAGCAATCAGGGAACCTTTATGCTGCTTTCAGTTCATGTTTATCCCAGGCTAAAAAACTTTACAGCATTTGTAGCCCCTTCCTTCCAGAATGTTGCCTCGCTGTTTTGATTTATATAACTTATATTATGTGGGTTAAACCCTTGATTAGGAACGCATGTACATAAGGTTTACTTCTGAATCTTGCTGTTTAAATAGCTTTGGGAGAACAGTACTTTACTACATCGTCTTTACTAAGGACAGACCCTAAGCGTTTGCTGTTTTTCATTTTTAGAAATTTTGCAGTATTTCAAAGTTTACATCCTTTTTAGAAATAAAATAGTTTTGTAGGCTTGTTTCTCTTATATTTGGAAATCTTTGAAGAAAAGGTTTACCGTTTTATTTTATATAACTTTGATATATAAACCTTGATATTGGACAATCATTTTCTGGATATTTCTTTAAAAAAAAAATCTCAAATCCTAGTCTAGTTCAGTTTGCCCCAGGGTAAGGTTTAAGGTAGTTATTTGATCTATTGATAACACCTAGTATTTCTCTCTTAGAAGTAGAGCAATTAGTATTTGGTTTAGAAATTGTATGATATATTTAAAAACCTTTTATAATTCTAAGATTAGACTGTCAATGCTTTGGGTAAAAAATATTTGTGCAACTAAAAATACTTTGTCCATTTTCCACAAGTAGCAGCCAAACTTTCACCTAATTAAATAAGCTTTGTTTTTTTGCTTGTATCTGTTTACTTAAGCAATCCTATAAGTGACTGATATTTTTAATTCACATAGCCACAGTGAATGCAGCTATGTTAAAGTATGCTATTACTAACGTTATTCTAAATATGAAGACCATATGCTGAACCATCAAACAAGTTTCTCCAATGTAAAAGGGATTGAAATCATACAAAGTATATGTTCTCTGACAACAGCAACATTAAATCGGATATTAGTAACAGAAAGCCATCTAGAAAATTCCACCACATTTGGAAGTTGAACAACTCACTGCTATATAACCCATAGGTCAAAGAATGTATTTTGAAGTGTTAATAGTGCGTACCCAGTGTATCAAAGACGGGGATGCGGCTACAGCACCACTCAGAGGCTGATTTACTGCTTTAAATGGGCTGGTAGGGAAAAGAGGGTAGTTTTAAAAACATCAAAGTTGGTAAAATAATCGAGAAATGGAAAACAAAAACCACTGGAGTGGTTGCCCCTGTGGGACAAGGGTCATGACCCACAGAGAGGCTGCCAGTGTCCAGTTTGCTGAACTGATGTAGATTGGGAATAGGGGTGTCAGTTAGGTTTGAACTGTGTCCCCCCCGCCCCCACATTCATGTGTTGTTGTCTCAGCCCCCAGTTCCTCAGAATGTAAGCTTGATTGGAAATGAGGTCTTTAAAGAGATACTAAGTTAAAATAAGGTTTTTAGGTTGGGCCCTTATCCTCCCTGACTGGTATCTTTCTAAGAAGTGGAAATTTGGACACACAGAGGGGGTATCAGGGAAGCAAAAGCACGGGGACCACCATGAGATAGAGGGAGCAAGAGGAGAGCTGTACGTGTGTGAAGGAGAGAAGCCTCAGAAGACACCAGCCCTGCAGACACCTTGATCTTGGACCTCCAGCCTCCAGATCTGGGAGACGATACATTCCTGTTGTTGATGACACCCAGTCTGTGGTATTTTGTTACAGCCGCCCTGGCGGACTGATAGAGCATCCATATTTTAAAAAATTCTTTATTCTTACACGTGTCTTAAATGTTCTTGTATCTGTTCAGGACCATATGTCAATTATTATCAGTGCCTGGATAATATGCTACTGAGCTTAAATGCTGCCCTTCCGTGCCAGAGCACGCGAATGACGTGTTTGGGACGATACTTTTAATGTTTCAACTGAGGGGAGTAGCTGTGTGTAAATACTTGAATTGTGACGGCACCATCACTTGGGGTGATTTCATATACCTCTGAGTTGTGAGACTAAAGGTGAAAATGTAGGTAAAGCCCCGTGTATAACATGCCTGGCGTAATACGTGTTCACACTCATTGCTGGTGCTATTATTGATTTTGATGATTTCATTGTGGTTTGGTTTTCTTGAAAGGTGTAGGCTTCAGAACGAATCTCACGTGGTGGATCTTGGAAGAAGGTGGTGAGTTACATTTGGGGAGAAGGTGGCTTCCCGCTGACCTGAGGTGAAGACGTGGAGTAGGATTGTGAGATTGTGCACGTCCTCTTGGGGAGGGACGGAGGTTTCTGCCTCCAGCTTGGACACTGGTCTGCCTTTTGGGATTGTGCTGCAGCAACAGGTAACGAGAGACAAATTTCTTGTTTTAGGGCTGCTTCTTCCTTTAGGACCCATGTGTACTTTTCTGGAGAAAGGAAAAGGAGAGGAGGGAAGGGCTGGTGCTTTGGAACCAGTTTAGGTGGAAGTGTGTAGAGCTGAGTGGGGCCCAGGCTGTGCCGTGTGCGCGTGTGCACGTGGATTCTTATGACCAGGTGTACGTAGGTTGGCATTCGCCACGGGAATGATAGTGGTTGGCAAAAGGCTCTTGATTGAGGGGTGAAAAGAAGTGTATGTGGAGTGTACGTGTATTAGGGAACCATGGGAATTCAATAATTTTTTCCTAAAAACTCTGCCCCTAAATAGATCTCTCCAGCTCCTCTCTCCCTCTCCCTCCCTCCTTCCCTCTTTCTTTCTCCCTCTCTCCCTCTTTCTCCCCATCATGCTGGGATTCTAGAGTTAAAAACGTACTCGTTGGATTAAAGACATTGTGTTCTCTTCCAAGAATTTGTTTTTATATGATGAATATTCTTGGAAGGTAAGACTTGGCTCCCTGGGTGGGATCGACTCATCCTATTGCTTTGCCATATGGTGGCTGGACTGAGGGTCAGGATGGAGGAGTGTATCTGGAGAAGTGTCCATCAATTGGGCTGTGTAGTCTTCTGTTCGAGCACATACTCTTGGGGACTTCCTTCTCTTCCAGAGCACCATAATTTTGTGTTTTCATTTTGGTAACAATAATAAACTGGTCTAAATACATCCTGAATCATTTGAATGGTGATGTTGTAACAAAATCACCCCATGGAACTTCAGCACCTGTGTTTACATTTGTGCCTGCCCCAAGTAGTAGTCTTTGTTTCTGCTAACCATTGATTTATACAAGATGAGTTTCTACCAAGTTTAGGCTGGATGACATCCTTTTCTGATATAGTTTAATTGGAAGAGTGGTGGGAGAATTGAGCCACTTGGCTGTCCAGAGTAAGGCAAGCCCCTCTCCGCTTGAGAGACTCTTGGCTGTAGCTTTGGTGCTGCTGTCAGGCTGCAAGTGACTAATTAATTGTAGGACAACCTCCTCTATCTGGTTCAGTTAATACTGTTACATGGTGTTGGTTTCATAGCTTTTCTTGAATTTGTCTTATACATTTATTTTGGCTTTAGAGTTGTATACAAGCTTAAGGAGTTAATTCCTAGTGGTGGTTGGATACATATTTTGAAAATTTAATAAAATAACATGTCAAAACTGGGAAGATGAGTGGTCTGCTGTAGAGCAGAGAAAGTTGGGATGGGTGAGTGCCTGTAGTGAGGGATGCTTGGGGATGTGGGAAGGACGAGCTTATGCTAGATTGGATACTTGGGGGTTGAAGAGGACCTGGTAGGTCCTTTTGCAGGTATCCTGGAGGAATACAGGGGAACACAAAATCTGACCTACAGCTGGCACTCTGGGTGAGTTTTAAGTAATGGAAGAGCTTTCTCAGACAAATCTGACCTCTTCTGGAGTATTTAGAAACAAACGCATTTCTAAAGTGATTCATTATGAAAATTGAGG
The DNA here is from genome assembly GCF_004348235.1 of Phoca vitulina. Lineage (NCBI taxonomy): Eukaryota > Metazoa > Chordata > Mammalia > Carnivora > Phocidae > Phoca > Phoca vitulina. The sequence continues at coordinate 21,343,108 of NW_022589734.1, forward strand.
TCAGTGACCTCTGTAAAGAAAGGTAAAGTGGTGTCAGACCCATTCCATTTAGTTACAGGCCGGTCCACAGGCCATATGTGGGGTCATATGCTTGCATAGTGAGCAAATGCAGCCAGCAGCCCTTAGACAGGGAGGCAGAGGGACAAGAGAGAGCCAGAGAGCGTTGAGCCCTGTTCCCCACCTATTTGGTGGAGCTTCATTGCTAAGGCTGAATTCCCATGTTTATACTGCTATTGAGATAAAACTATTTCTGTGTCCTTTTTAGTTCTGCATTAACTAATCCCACTTGTAGATAGATTCAAAGATGAAACCAGCTTTATATCAAATTCTGGAAAGGGCGTCATGTCCCCAGGTGCTCCTATGGTTGATACATATTTTCAGGGAGAAACTTCAGCTGAATGATCTTATGCTCACTTTTAAGAGAACTGTAACCGTATGTCTAAATAAAATACCAAGGTCTTTTAAAAACAAACATCATTTGGAAAGTTAACATATTGCTGATTATCTCTAAGAAATACTACTACATAGAAATAACCATGATAGCACAAAATATGGGATTTTATGATTTCTGGGCCTTTTAGGACATTGGTATACAAGGCACACATGCATCCTGCAAAACTCAGGTGGCTTTATAGTACTAAGAATGTGCTAATCAGACCAAAATAAAATTTCAGAATTTCATTTTCTTAAATAATAGAATTACCACTAGATTTCATTACAGAAGATGTAAAATTGCTTTAGGTTCTATATATGTGAGTAAATACTTAGATTTCATTGTACATGTCATTACAAATATAATGAGAAGTTATGCTTTATATGTTACACGTATAATGAGAAAATTTTCAGTATATGCTATAATCCAAAACTATTTTCATTTTGCCTGTTTACCATTTAATCTGTTTTGTTCCTTAATTCTGTGGTGGGGAGAATACAGTGAGTGGAAATCAAGTCTTACCATATTCTGTGGAGGGGAGACCATGTCCTCATGGAGAGCGTTGGCTTGAACAAGCTGATTTGAAGCTGGGTTTCATTTGCCTCTTATGTTGTCATTTCCACTTTATATCAGCATTAAACACCAACAAGCGGGGCGCCTGGGTGGCTCAGTTGGTTAAGCGACTGCCTTCGGCTCAGGTCGTGGTCCCGGAGTCCTGGGATCGAGTCCCACGTCGGGCTCCCAGCTCAGCGGGGAGCCTGCTTCTCCCTCTGACCCTCTCCCCTCTCATGCTGTTTCTCTCTCTCTCTCAAATAAATAAATAAAATCTTTAAAAAAAAAAAAACACCAACAAGCAATTCTTCTCAAAGGAAAAGGGGAGAAATGAGACTTCTAGAAAGTGACTCACAGCACTGAAAATTTATACACAACATTTACTACAACAAAGTTAAGACATGAATGCAGTATGAGATCTAAAAATAAAAAGGAATATGATCTTGAGGTATAGTGAGCTATAGGAAAGAATTAAGGTATAGAGATGTGGGGCACCTGACTTCCTCAGTTGGTAGAGCATGTGATTCTTGATCTTGGGATTGTGAGTTCAAGCCCCATGTTGGGCATAGAGTTTACTTCAAAACAAAACAAAACAAAAATCCAGGATCCCTGGCTGGCTGAGTCAGTAGAGCATGCAACTCTTGATCTCAGGGTTGTAAGTTTGAACCCCACATTGGGTATAGAGATAACTTAAAATTTTTAAAAAGAAAACCCAAGACATAGAGATGGGGAAAGATAGAATAAATAACGAATAACTGGAAATGTTATTAAGTAGGTTTGAGTTTGAGATCTTTCCTCAAGTGACATCTATTAAGACTTTGTTAAACTAATTTACATTTATTCATAATGGAAGAACTTGTGAATGTATTGTTAAGAGTTTTTCAGCTCTAATAAGATGAAAATGTATGCACCCCCTTTTTTCCCATTAACATTAATGTGTTAAAGAATCATTAAAACATAAATTTTTCTTTTGTGACTTTTTCCTTTCATCAAGGAAAGAGAAAAACGTTGATACCTTTCATGTTCAAAGTTTTCTACATGAGGCTAAAACCATGTGAAGGTAAAGACATAGTAAATGTGTGTAAATTAATGACCGTGCAGTACAAATATACAGCTTCCACAGGTAGGCCATAGCAGAATTGTAATTTAGATTGCCTAGTGGATTTCTCAGTGATGGTGTTTGCCTAAAGTTCTAATTTTACCTTCCCTGCAGGTGGTAGGTAGGACTTATGGATTGCAAATATTTATTACTAATAAACACCCATAGCAAGCCCTTTCTGTTGCTTCTGCAATAAGTAATCCACACAACAACGTGGTCTAACATTAAGGGTAGCACAATGGAGGTTTATATGTGTGCTGACTTAGTGATTGCAGTACCAGCCTTCAGGTTAAATCTTTTACTTAGATCATAGGGATATAATAGTGTTAACATATATTGCATACTGTGTACTAAGCAACGTTGTCAGGGTGTCCTGGGGTCATCATATTGAAACTTCACAGCAATATAATGGGGTAGATCATTATTTTATCCCCATTTGTCAGTTGAGGAAACTCAGTGAAGGTCAGAAGGAATCTGCCCCCAGTCAGATCGGAGTAAGAAATGGAGTCCGGGTTTGCGCCTAGATCACTTGCTCCAGGGCTTTTAATCAGTCCTCCTTACAGCTTCCTATGGAAGTTTGGGTGCTCCTTTATGTAAGCCGCAGAACTGTGATTCTAATTTTGGAATTACATAATGAGCTGCTTTTACAGTGTTTTAGCTGGTCTATATTTAATGGTATATTGATCTTTTTACCTGGTTAAGAAAATGTAATAGTTGACTATTAGGCTAGTCATTTTCCTGAGTGGTTTTTCAGATGTCATACTGGTATATATGTATTGTATTCTCTCCAGGTGTATTATCTAGTTACTTTGAAATCCAGTATTCTTTGTGAATCTTCTGCACCTCAGACTTCAGTTAGTTTCCTTGGTTTGATTTGCTAAAATTGGATACTGCTACAAATGAACTTATTTCTTCCATAGAGATGGGTATGCCATATCATTGCTATGTGTTTAGCTAGGCTTGTGTCACCTGAGGTCCCCTGAAAGGGAGAGAGCCACATGGATATCGTGGTTAGGGAATAATATAAGACTTTGTATATACAACATAAATATATCTGACGTTATGAATTTTGATGTACAGAGTAGAGAGTAAGGAATGGACTTAAGGATCCCAGATGGGATGGAAATCCCAACGCTACTCACTTTTTTAAAGGTCTGAGCATGTTCCATGTATATTAAGTCATCCTTAAGGAATTCCTTTGAGATGTTGATTTGTAGACCTAAGTTGATGATATGCTTTTGATAATATCTAAACCAGGCCAAAAGATTTTCTGGAGAGTAAAAATAAGCACAGTTAAGAGTTTTGAGTCATTCTAGTGTCAGTCTGTTAATTAATGCTTGAAACCAAGTACAGCATTGCAATACCATTTGAATGGCTACTGGCATGGGTTTTCTAATCCATCAGCATTTATGTATAGGGTATCTACTCTGTTGGAGCAATATTAGGTATTGTAGGATAAACTAAGAGCTTTTAGAGCCTATTCTCAGCCAGTCCCTGGGTAGTTGGGTGACCAGATATCTGTATAGCAAATATGTACTCCTAATACAGGTAGTAGGTAGTCCCAAGCATGTACCTATTTTATTTGGGTAACCTATTCAGGGGAAAGAACAGATGACATTATATGGAAGAGACATAGGAGGGATTTGGGGGGATTAAGTTGAATAAAATTATTGAAGGCAGAAATTCTACCTTTGGGAATGGTCTGAACAAAACAGTGGGGCAAATGTCTGTTGAGGACATGGGGAAGAGATTATTTCACTGGAGGAGAGGCTTCTGGGGGGGAATCTGAGATGTGAGATCTACATTGCTCATCAGAGTTGTGAATGTTTGTTATGATTAAGGGTAATTTGGGGATGGATGCATACATTTAATGCTAAACTCAGGAATCTAGAGCAACATTTCTGAAACTGAATTCTTGATCCCCCATGAAGTATTAGGTGAAATGTATTCTTTGATCATATAAATATAGGCATTTAACAAACTTTCTGTGGACTTTTCAAAGTCTTGAATTTACTCATGTATATGGTGCATTCCCAGGAAGGAAGGATCATAGCATGCTATGGGTCTCACACTTTGAGCACAGAATCCTTGTTTCCTAGAGAACTCATGAGCAGCTACCCTGTGTGCTAGTTTTGTGTTTTATGCTGTTTGGAAAAGATGGTCTTAAATTGTTCTGTGTTGTGATGAGGCATTAAGAAACTGTCTGAAGTGGGCAGTAATAAGGAAGTATGACCTCTTAAGGCAGCCTGCTGTTTTTAAGTTTAGTAGGCATAGATCTAAGCAGCTAAAATTTTTATTTTATTTATTTATTTTTTCAAAAGATTTTATTTATTCATTTATTTAGAGGGAGAGTGCATGGGAGCAGGAAGAGAGGCAGAGGGAGAGGGAGAGAGAGAATCTCAAGCAGACTCCCTGCTGAGTGTGGAGCCTGATGTGGGGCTTGATCTCAGGACATTGAGGTCAGGACCTGAACTGAAACCAAGAGTTGGATGTTTAACTGACCACCCAAGCACCCTGAAGATTTTTAAAGTAAGGTCCCAAGATTTTATGGAATCCCGAAGTCACTTATAGGAACTAATTTCAAGGTATATTTTAAATTTGGGTGGGTTTTTTTTTTTTTTTTAAGTGCTGAGTTTCTGGCTTCTGCTGTTCTCATTGACACTGAGTTTAAAAGACTCTTTCCTTGTTGTTTGTATTTATTCAACTACATTGGCATTACTTTGGGTATTAGGTGCTATTAGAGGGTGTATGGTCTGAAAGAGAGAAACATGGCCACCCACATTTCCTGTTTTATCCCCCACACCCACCATGGTGTTGACGGAAGGACTCATTAGAACCTAGAATAATGGATAAGGGCATGGTGGGGCTATGGTGGTTTCCAGTCTCCAGGAGCTGTTGATAAAGCTTTTAATGCTATTTCCAGCACCCCACTTCTAAAACTCCATTTGGATTTGTCCTGGTGGAGCCACGTGATCTAATACTTGTGTCCTGTGTTGTCAATTCTTGATTATCACAGGATCATACAAGATTGGATCCAAAAATCATTTCCTCGGGGTGCCTGGGTGGCTCAGTCGTTAGGCGTCTGCCTTAAGCTCAGGTCATGATCCCAGCGTCCTGGGATCGAGCCCCACATCGGGCTCCCTGCTCCGCGGGAAGCCTGCTTCTCCGTCTCCCACTCCCCCTGCTTGTGTTCCCGCTCTCGCTGTGTCTCTCTCTGTCAAATAAATAAATAAAATCTTTAAAACAAAACAGAACAAAAAATCATTTCCTCTTCTGCCCATATTTGAAATAGAACACATGGAAAATTACATTTCATCAATAAAATCCTTGGTTGCTTTTTTTCTCTGCCTTTCAATAACTATGTTTGGAGGCATTTTCTCCTTTAAGTTTTGAAATAAGGTAGCAAATAAATGTCTTAGATAAAGCTAGCCAATTGAGAACATTTGATCCAGAGAAATGTTAGGAGAATCAAAAATACAATTAATTGGATTGTTACTTGTGAAGGGCTTCAGTTAAAATCTATTCTTCACAAATACATGACAACTTTCATTAAAAATTGATGTTTCAACCTGTATGATTATGATCATGTACTGGATCTTGTGTAATTCCTTTAAACTCAGATTTAGACTGCAATCAGGGATGATGGGAGGAAGATTTAGGAGAGTATAAAGTGCAAAATAAATCCTGAAGTTATCTTAAAAGCAACACTGTATTTACTCCAAACTCTACTTTAAAAAGTAGATAAGCATGTCTCTTAGGAGAATCGCTTTTTTCGAGAGTGGATGCTTACCATTTGTCTTTCAGTATAGCTCATTTCATTTTTTTGTCACCCTAAATGGTCAAAAGTTTCTACATCCAAGTGGAATCTTTTTTATTTAAACTGTCTTCAGAAAGTGTGTGTGGGGGGGTGTGTGTGTGTGACTATTTTCGTTTGTTTGTATCTGGTACTCTTGGAGATTTTTGAAATAATCAAAAAACACTTAGGTCATAGATAATGTTTACTGTCTTTAAACAATAGTTTACTTTTTTTGTTTTTTAAATAGTAGATGTGGTGTTGGCACATGTATTTGAGAAACAGCATAGACAGCGTGCAGATTGAGTGTGGGACGCTGGAATCCTACCGCTTAGATCCAAATCCTGACCCCACCACATACTAGGAATGTGATTTGGGGTGACTACCTCACTTTGTGTCTTGGATTCTCCTTACATGAAGTGGGATTGGTGATAGCAGTACCAGCTGCATGTAGTTTTGTGAGGATATTTAAGGGCTTAAAATAGTAAGTACCAAGTACATCATAAACAATAAATAAATGTTGGCCATTATGACTAAATAAATTAATAAATATTAGACATCTTTTTATTTAAAATGGTTTTCCTTCTATTTTTGGTGGGTTACTGCAGGCAGAGGAGGAAATGAGACAGAAGAGCAGTACAGTGTTTTTGTGTGTAATATAATGACCTTAATGGGAACATCTTTAACGGGAAGATAGGACTTGATTGTTACATGTGTTTATATGTATTCAGAAACTGTATCATTGCCCTACCAATTAATGACAAGCGCCAGAACCCTCAGTCTCTGTAGTTGTAGAAATGACTTCTAGCTTTGTGTTCCTTACCAGAGGTTGAAAACAACCCAAGAGAATATTTGATTTACTTTCCTAGTTTCAGAAACCTTCTTTGGCTCTTTGACCCTGAAGCTCACAATGTTTAGGGTCCTAAGAAACCTTAAAAACATATATGTAAAAGGTTATTATCATTGTCAATGTCATGGAGGGGGCAGGCAGTAAAAATACGAGACCACATACCTGTCGGTGACATTACTTTTATTTATTTTTTTGTCCTGGTGTTAGTGATTAAAATCAAATTATTAGGTAGCCATAATTTATTTTCATAGCGGAGTTCCACAGAACTCTACTGGATGTCATTATTGACCATGACATTGAGCTTGATATTTTAGGATGACTTTTGCTTGTTAGATGTTTCTCTTTGAAATATTTTGAGAAGTATATTCTCTGTATAAGCCCAACCTCATCTCTGAAGTATTTCCAAGTTCTTTGGTTTAGGATTTTTCCTGATAGTTTGCCACTAAAATCAGAAGCTGTGATGTGTTTGAGAAGTTCCAAAACCTTTCCATCCCATAGCTTGTACTCATCCTGATGAATCTCAGGCTAGCGGGGGGAGTGGCTTGCATTCTGCCCAGAGACTGGACACTTGAGCATTTTGGTGAGGAGTATAGCCTCCACTGCTGTAGGGCACAAAGGAGTCTTTTTCTTTTCTTTTCTTTTCTTTTTTGTACCTGGTGGGCATACATTTTCTTTCGCAGATAAATCCGTGTCTTTTTTCCTCTCTCCTTTTTCCAGGTGGTCCGTATTAGTGAACATACTGTTTTTTGTTTCCTCTTTCTAAGATCCACACCTGCTGCCCCAGCAGCGTCTAACTGGATGTCCTCTGCAGATTTAACAAATGTGTCATCTTTTCCATCACCTGGTCAACCCCGGGATCGCCACCGAACATCCTTCTCCACCGCTCCAATCCCTGGATCTTGATCTCTGTTGTCCATTCCACCAAATGTCCTCAAAAGGGAAAAGGCTAATGGTAAGAATTCTTTTCCGCTCTTCTTTGGCAATTTATTTACTTTTAAGTGGTGCCAGTGTGCGATTTCTCTTATGAGTGGGTAGTATGAGAATAGTTCACAAATGTTGATTTTGAATATTAAAATTTTCTCAATCTTTTTTGGATTCCTTGGTGGTGATGGGTCAGGAGGAAGAAGATGAAAGAGCACATGACAGATAACCTTTTTCAAATGTGCAAACATTTGTAACATTCTGACCTTCAGATCCCAGCATTCATTGGCTTCTGGACCCACCAGTACCTTAAACTCAGTACAGCTAGAGACTCATCTGTTCTACTATAACCTTTTCCTTTCAGTCTGGTATTCAGAGATTGGCATTGTCCTTAATCTGCTGCCCCCATGTTCTACCATTCACTCATTCCCTGTGCGAGTAACTTGTCCTCTAAATATTCACCAATCTGCCACCATCATCCCACTGTTCTTTTTTTTTTTTAACATTCTTAGTTTATTGATCCTCTGACGAAAAATCTGCACAACCACCACAGATAAAGCCACTGCAGCATCTTTACTCCTTCCGTTGTCCAATCTCCAGCTCACTTCTTTTTGCCAGCACCAACATTGGCTTTTGCAGTCCCCCTGACTTTCTTCATTCTGTTCTTGCGTTCCTTTCGCTGTTTTCTTAATGTCTTTTTCTTCTCATACAGGCCATGTCTTGCATGTCTGTGTTTGGGTTCATTTTTCTTTGCATAATCCAAGGAATCATATATCATGCCAAAGCCGGTTGTCTTGCCACCACCAAAATGGGTTCTGAATCCAAACACAAATGTGACATCTGGTGTGGTCTTGTACATTTTGGCTAGTTTTTCCCGAATTTCTGTCTTAGGTACTGTTGCCTTTCTGGGGTGAAGAATGTCAATGACCATCTGTTTCCGCTGAAGTAGTCGGTTAGTCATGAACTTCCTGGTCCAGATAGTTACTGTGTTGTTCATGATGGCGGCCAAGCTTCAGGCAGCCGGGGAGGAAAAGAGCTCATCCCACTCTTCTGTCTGCCCTCTATCTTCTCCAACCGTGGCTCATTCAGTCACCTTCTTACTGGGTTGTTAGGTTACTGTGGATATTACACCTTGCCTCCTCCCTCCTGAAATGGATCTTTTTGAGTTTTATGTTTTGACTAAAGAGCACATGGCAAGCTTTTTAGCATTTCATGTTTCATTTCCGTAATTGTCCCATATCTGGATCCATTGAAGTGTTTGTTTCTAGTCCTGGTCTAGTTCCTGAGTCTCTCTTGATTGAGCCAAGGTACATGTAAATGTTTTCCATCCCTCTCTTCCATATCCAGTGGGCATTTAAAATTACATGACTATCCTAGGCCAGAAAGTTGGGGGCTCAGTGATTACCTCTGAGTTGCTGTATCTTTTATTGTCCCCTTTACTATTCAGACCCAGTTCCCTTCCCTTGTGTGTCATTGTTTGGTGGTTATGATTTGCAGTTCTTCCATCCATTTTGTACTGACCCAATTGGGGCTTTTACCCAGGTCCCATTCCCTAATTTTTGGCCAGTTACTTAGTTTCATTATCTAGCTTTCTTTCCTATGTGGCTTTAGCTTGGACATCAACTTCTTGATAGTTGAGGTGCATTCCATCTGAGTCATTCTTAGCAAGACTGGTAATTGTGATACCCAAAAGCACTTGGAGAGTAACTCCTTGTGCCCTGGTTCTTGCTTCTTATGGTCACTGTAGCAAATTTCTGCAAACTTAGTGGCTTAATACAACAGAAATTTAGGCGTTCACAGGGTCACACTCCCAACACGGGCCTATGGGAGAATCTGTTCCTTGTCTTTTCTTTCTTTCTTTTAAATTTAAGATTTTTTATTTATTTATTTGACACAGAGAGATAGAGAGCACAAGCAGGGGGAGCGGCAGGCAGAGGGAGAGGGAGAATCAGGCTCCCCGCGGAGCAAGGAGCCCGATGTGGGGCTCGATCCCAGGACCCTGAGATCATGACCTGAGCCGAAGGCAGCCGCTTAACGACTGAGCCACCCAGGTGCCCCTGTTCCTTGTCTTTTCTAGCTTCTGGTGGCTGCTCACATTCTTTGGCCTGTGGTTGCTTCACACCAGGATCTACCTCCCTGGCCACACTGTATTCTCCTTTTGCCTCCCTCTTAGGAGCATCCTTGTGAGTACATTTAGGGTTCAGCTGGATAATCCAGAATAGTTTCCCCATTTCCAGGTACGTAACTGCATCTGCAAAGTCTTTGCCATGGAAGGGAACATGTATAGTTTCCAGGAATTAGGACCTGTTATGTTCGGAGGCCATTATTCAGACTACTACCCTGTCTTTTTTTTTTTTTTTAATTTTATTTTATTATGTTATGTTAATCACCATACATTACATCATTAGGTTTTGATGTAGGGTTCCATGATTCATTGTTTGTGTATAACACCCAGTGCTCCATTCAATACGTGCCCTCTTTAATACCTATCACCAGGCTAACCCATCCCCCCACCCCTCTCCTCTCTAGAACCCTCAGTTTGTTTCTCAGATTTCATAGTCTGTCATGGTTCATCCCCCCCTCCGATTTCCCCCCCTTCATTTTTCCCTTCCTATTTTCCTCTTTTTTTTTTTTTTTTTAAACATATAATGTAATATTTGTTTCAGGAGTACAGGTCTGTGATTCATCAGTCTTACACAATTCACAGCACTCACCATAGCAAATACCCTCCCCAATGTCTGTCGCCCAGCCACCCCATCCCTCCCACCCCCCACCACTCCAGCAACCCTCAGTTTGTTTCCTGAGATTAAGAATTCCTCGTATCAGTGAGATCGTATGATACTTGTCTTTCTCTGATTGACTTATTTCATTTAGCATAATACCCTCTAGTTCCATCCACGTGGTTGCAAATGGCAAGATTTAGGTTTTTTTTTTTTTGATGTGTGCATAATATTCCATTGTGTGTGTGTATATATATATATATATATATATATATATATATATACACACCACATCTTCTTTATCCATTGATCTGTTGATGGACATCTTGGGTCTTTCCATAGTTTGGCTATTGTGGACATTGCTGCTATAAACATTGGGGTGCACAGATCCCTTCGGATCCCTACATTTGTATCTTCGGGGTAAATACCCAGTAGTACCCCGTCTTTTAGCCACCTCATGTGGGCCAGCTCCTTCTGGAAACTGTGCTCCTGACCATCCCTGAGTCATGGTTAAACTTTCCAAGCCCTTTGGCTTCTCTGCCCCCTTATCCACCTCACCTGCACCTGGACTATTGGCCTCAGTCTGCGTATATTGAGTTATAGAAAATATCAAGTCCCCTTTCAGAAATACCACCTGTGATGCTCCCTCTCCGTCTCTCCCAGAGGCCTTGCCATTCAGGGCCTCCCAGATGGTCTCCATGGTGCTTCACTTAAGTAGGAGATATCTCGACATTCTGTGAGGTATGGGCTACTGTTGACTTATCCAGAATGCACTTTTCCCTTCTTTTGTACTTGGTGAAGTTTTATTCATTTTGTACAGTTGTGTTCAAGTGTCAGATTCCCTGAAACTCCCCCATACCTCTTCCTTCCCTCCTCCATGTGGAATTAATTTCTTCTTCCCCCGTTCTTCCTCTTCCTCATACTTCCTCTGAAGTATGAACACTCCACCATTCATACTTCATTCCAAACCTTACCACATGTATTCTACTTGACTATGTCTATGCGTCCTCCTCGCTAGATTTTGAGAGCCATGAATAGAATAGTATTCATCTTTTTAAAATTTTAACGTGACACGTGACACACAACAAGTGCTTGACATAATAATACAGAATACGAGAAATAAGTGTTTAATCAATTTCGGACTCTTTTAGGATATGTAAATATTCAATAGGCTTCTCCCAGTTTCCTTATGAATCCCGAAGTAATTGTTTTCTTCATTTGAGCATCTGCCCCTTGTCTTTTCCAGCTTCTGGTGGCTGCTGATGTTCTTTGGCCTGTGGTTGCTCCCCTCCAATATCTACCTCTTTGATCACTTTGTCTTTGTACCATCCATTTTGGCTTTTGTTTGCATACCAATTGATTAAATATATTCTAATTTATGCATTCCACACTTAAATATTTATTCACCTTCAGAGGGCCATTACACTTACTCCTCTGTGAAACCAATTTACCTTGATATGAGACTTTACCAAACCTGAAACTGTAGTAAGACACCGTTGTCCTGTAGATCTGGGCCTTTAGGTGAGAATTTGGAATTCTATCTGTCAGGATTGCTTCTTTTAACTTATTGGCGATCTGTCCAAACAAAACCTTATCTTTTTTTTTTTTTTCCTTTCTCTGGATGTTTTGTTTTGTCTGAGTAGGTCTGAATTGGAGGTATTTTCCCTACCTTTTCCCTGGAAGCTGGAGACAGAATTGCCCATCGCCTTCGTGATTTTAAATGTTATGCCCGGTGAGGTGTCTGCTGCCTAGTATTGCCTGTGTCTGTTTCCTATTCCTATAGCCTTGAGCGTCTTAGGACTTTTGTAGAGGGTGCTGGTATTTTACTAAGTCGCATGTCTTATATTTATGAGAAACTCAAAGGGCTTTGAGGATTTTCTTTTTTGGTATCTAATCTTCTAACTGCTCTCTGAGGTAGGCAGTGTGAAGTGTTATCTCCATTTTGCAGATGTTATAACAGAGGTATAGGACAACTTGATGTAGGCCCCGCGGCAAATCAAGGGCCAAGTGCAAAACGGCTCCCCAACTTTTAGCCTCTACTTTTCTCATCTGGATACCAGATGACTTAATTTTAATTTTTTACCACCTGTGCCCATTTGGGTTTTGCTTAAAATGTTGGCAGCCCTCCTCGAGTAGCTAGAGCTCCAATTTTAGTGTGAAATTTTCTAGCTTTTGTGTCCCTTCTCATTGGTTACATACACACCGATACTCGTGTGTGTGTGCGTAATTAAATTACATACTTCTTTCAGAAGAATTTACATACAAAATCGGGTTCTGCGAAGGGGTTGCTTGGTCTGGGAAGGAAGGGATGCTTGGAGCATTTGTATTCTGTCTGATACTTTCTGGCCGTCTTTCTCGTCAACTGAGTATGCCTCACTGGCATCAGCTATAGCCCTGAAAACATTTCAAAACATAACTCGTGACAATAGGAAATGTATGAAAGTAACAGTAGGTCCTAACAGCAACAAATGTTTTCTATTTAGGTAATTCTTCATGCAAATGACAGGATCCCCAGAGTGGGCTAAGACTGTGACTTTCATATACTTTTCCTCAAAGGTTAAGCTTTTTCTTTTTTTCACTTAAAGGAGAGTTAATACATTTTTTTTTTTTTTTTTAATTTAAAATGCTACTGCAAATGTAAGTTCTTGATGAGATTTGCCGGAGACTTTAAAGGGAATGTCTTGAGGGGCTCTGTGTGTGCCGTGGAGGGTGTGTGTGGCAAGGCTCCTTTCTTCTGTATGACTGAATTTGGAATTGGTCTTTCACCAAGTGGCATTAATTATACCATTGCTCCTGGATCACTAAGAGCTGCCTGGCAGGGAAATACCCCCACAGTTTCTGGAGTCTCTGAGGCACAGTTTCAATTTCTGGCTGTGGAGTGATGGTGAGGCAGGCTCCGACCAGCTGCCTTCGGGATCAGCCTTGAGACCCCTCATTTTCCCAAAGCCCCGAGAGGGGATTGGAGCACCTAGTGGGGGATGCGCAGCTTCTGCCACCCCCCACTCTGTCCGCCTTTCCTCCGACCCACCGCACTTCTGAGCACCACCCAGCTGCACCGTTTTTGCCTTGAAACCATGTGGAGCGGCTGGGATGGAGGCCACCCAGGGCTTCTGTGAGCGGCTGTGGCTGCAGGTCCTCTACTGGCCAGAGCAAAGAAGGTTCTCACTTATCGGCGCTGAACATGGGTGGCCGGGATCCCTCAGGATAATACAGTTTCTCACTGTCTGGGGGTGGGAGCTTATTGTCCGCCTTTCCAGCTTTGTTGTTTGAAGCTGGTTTGTAAGGCTTCCGGCTTTTGCTGACTCACAGACACACACAGAAGACTCCGTCCCTCCCACCCTTTCTCATCCCCATTTAATGGCTTTTCAAAATGACTAAGAAGATAACCAATCTTCCTCCTAGGGGGTAATGGGCTGAAGTCATAACTAGGAGGAATTGTTCACACAGGTCCTCCAAGTCTCAAAATCCTCATCTTCCTCTTGAGCTGCTAACTATTTCCTCTTCTGTTCCTGTCCCCCCTCTTGTAAACATTCCGGGCTGAGCCACAAAGCCTAAATGTGGCTGGCCTGTGATTTCAGGGGCCCTAACTCCTGTTGGACGTACTTTTGCAGATGAACAAGTTAGAGGATGGTATTCCTGTTTCCCTGACAGAAAATTGCCATTTCTAATGAACATTTTGTGAAGAAGCCTCTTTCGCCTCCCTCTCTCCCTTGTGCTGAACTGTAGTGAACATGAATGAAGAACTTGATTCCTGGTGCGTGCACCTGGGTGCTTTGTGGAGTCTCTCTTAGCAACCCGCCGTGAGAGCGGGCCAGCAGTTGATGGATTTCTAAAGCAGAAGATCAAGCTTCTTCACAATAGAAGCTTATAGTTTTAGAAACTGCATGGATAGGAGTGCTGTAATTTTGCAAGATTTGGCAGGCATCCGTGAACCCAGTAGCCACAGTGACTGAACCTGAAAAACGTAGAAAGTCAGCTTTCCTTCTTAATTATTTTAAACCATGTTAGCACATTCTCAGGGTCAGTTTCAAGACTTCATTCCAGTGATACTTTTTTTTCTTGCAGTGAAGTCATGGTCTTAGGCTGTTTTCCTGCATTAAAGAAGACTTTTTTATTAATTGAGGAAGAAGTGGAAGAACAGCACTGTTAACTTGGGAGCATGTGTAAACTTCTTATAATTACCACTATGTACCGGTTGTGCGCTTGCAAAATTCTAATCCTATTAGATCCTGTCTTTTGTGTGGGATCTTGCCCGAGTAGATAAGTCCCTGAGCTGGTAACATGGGTACCTTTCTCAGTGATAGTTTAGACTAATAATAACATATAAAAATAGCCTTACTCCTCCATTTTATTGTCATCAGTTCATGAAAATACTGCCAAAGGGCTGGAAAACAAAATTTTCTCATGCTTTGCAACACCGGTCCCCAGGGACCCTGGGCCTCATTTGTCCTGAGTAAATTTTAAGAGGGACTCTGTCCTTTAGCTCCCCATCAGTATCCAGGCTTTCTTAAAGCAAGCTGCAGCCCGACACAGACGCTGCCAGTTTCTAGGCAATGGAAGGTTCTGGAAAGTGGATCATTGTCCCCCTCTGGTAGATATGATGTAAGTTTTAGATGGGGCGTGTGTGTGTGTGTGTGTGTGTGTGTGTGTGTGTGTGGTGTGTTTGTGTTTGACATATACATGGATAGCTCATAGTACAAAATTCGTGAAACCTTCCGGTTTCCCTAAGGCTTGTCTCCAGTGTCTGTGCCTTGAATGCAGATTATAATAAATAGAGGCAGGCTCTGTCTGGAAACGATGGACATCTCTGCCTGAGTTAGAACTCTTGTTCTAGGCCTCAGGGGATAAAGACAGAGGGTTGTTTTCTAGCTTGCCCTGGAGCCCCTGAGCCTTTGCAGATCGACACAGCTGCTTTTCTCTGTGTGCAGCCTCCCACGGTGTGGAGAGAGGGTAGAGAGAAGTGGGAGGAGGGAGGTCTTTCAGTCAGTCTCTACTAAATGTCAGGCACTGTGCTGGGTGCTCTACATACATTTCATCATTTCATGGAATCTATACCACAGCTTTGAAAAGTAAGTATTTTGTAAGTGAGGCAATGTCGAGCTTTGGAGCTCAGACTTTAGAGCCAGTCCGCCAGGATTTAATTATAATTTTGCTGCTCTTAGAGTATGTGACTTCCCCATGCCTCAGTTTCCCCATTATAAAGTGAGTATAATACAGGACCAACATCAATTGCTTGTAGTTGAGATTAAATAAGGAATTGTAAAGTGCTTAGAAGAATTCCTCCCTTATAGCACTAGATAAATGTTTTGTAAATAAGGGGATAGAATTAGAGGTTAATGTGCCCAGTTTGTAGAAGGAAGTAGCTGGGTTAGGGTCAGAACTTGGGTCTATTGGCTTGAAAGAAGTGATCTTTCCACCTCACCGCTCACCAAATTTCCTTTTTTTTCTTCCTAGTTCTGTTCGAGTTGGTATCCTGACTCAGTTCTCTAAATTCCTCTTCACCTTGCCGGGTCAGGGGTGGGTTTGGTCCCTATATCAGTCTGGTTTTCCCATGTGTTTGGCCTTGTGGAGACATCATAGGGCCCATGACCTAGAGCTTAAATGTTAAAGGTGGTGCATGGAGGCAGGTGTTAACAGCTCTTTTCTCCAAAAGACTTTGGCGTTGAACTGACCATTTTAGTTCCATTTTCTTAGCTTTTGGGATGGATTCAACAATCGTGTGTTGTTTTATGTGTCGGTTCTTTTCCTCCCTCCAACATGGAAGCATCCTGTGAGGAGATTTTGTGTTATACACTTCCCATTGTACTTCAAGCATTTGACTTTCCGCTGAGCACATAGATAGCAGCTCAGGGGTATTTGAATTGAGGAAGGAGAGCACCACATCTAACAGCCTTTTCCTGTTTCTAAACATAAAATACCATAGGACAGCATTTTTCCTTTTTATGGTGGCAGGTTCAAGAGTTTATAGTCCAAATTTTGGGATCTTTGACATGTCCTTTACTTCCTCTGGCAGCTCCTTCTGCAGTTTCCGTTGTAAGCTTGTGTCCCTTTCTCATAGGTCTGCAAATGTCGTGGAGTTGGCTTGAACCTGTGTATCTCATGCCAGGTCTCCTTCTTTTACACTCTCTTAAATGCTACTAAGGATGTAGAACATATTTACAAAGTCCTTAGGTGTGGCGACTAGGAACATAACATTTGGTCTCCAGAAATGAAAATATAGAAGGGATCTGATTACTTTTGCCTCAGTCCCACCTAACTCACCTACCCATGTCCAGTTTACTTTGGACAGCAGTTTTCAATAATGTTAACATTTATGTAAACTGCAGTGGGTTTTTTTTTTTTTTTTTTGACTGAGGATACAGGGTCTTTAAGGCAAGACAACACTATTAATAGCATGTGGATGTGTGTGGTTTATTTTTGTTTTCAAAATGGAAACGTTTCTTTGGGGTTTTGGCATGCTCTTTGATATGTTGAAAGATGAGAAAGCATCATTTGGGAAACTCAGCACTCATACCATATTAGGAAATTTACCGTGCCTCAGATTTCACATTTAATGTTTTAATTGCCTGGTTTGGTAATAGAAAAATTTCAAGCTTCTCTCTTTCATTTAAAGTTACCACCACGTTTCCCCTCTCTCTGCAGCAGGGGGTTGTTGCCAGCTTCTGCGTCCTGCTCCCGGCCCCAGCGTGGGCTGAGGGGTGGCCCTGAGAAAGCAGTTTGTCACATGTCATCTTGAATGACTGTGTTGACTTCTGACACATGCAGTTGTTTCCTGGGGTGCTTGTAAAAATGTTAAAGGTGCCACAAAACCTGAGTTGTATTTTTGAAACTCAGAGGCTCTGTTGGAACAGAGGGTGCTATTCTGAACGTTATAGAAAGTACGTAAGAGGGCGCCTGGGTGGCTCAGTTGGTTAAGCGACTGCCTTCGGCTCAGGTCATGATCCTGGAGTCCCTGGATCGAGTCCCGCATCGGGGTCCCTGCTCGGCAGGGAGTCTGCTTCTCCCTCTGACCCTCCCGACCCTCCCCCACTCATGCTCTCTCTCTCTCAGTCTCTCTCTCTCAAATAAATAAATAAAATCTTGGAAAAAAAAAAAGAAAGTACGTAAGAAATCAAAGAGAACGTTGCCGTCTTGGTCTGGGGGCAGTATTTAAGACGTACACCCGTACGTGATAGGTGACACACCTGATGGGAGACAGACACACAGATGGAGATGGCATGGCAGAGTGGCAAAAGAACAGAAGTTGAGTAGTTCATGGAGTTCAAGCCTTCTGGAAAAATCAAGACCCGAAATAAAGTTGACATTTACTCTTCTTATAAATGCCTTCTTATGGAAGAAACGGTGGTGAAAGGATTTCTAAAAGTCATTTCTTGTGGACAATAAAGTGTGGAGGGAACAAGCCTATACATCATCTTTGGTGCTACACATAGCCACAAGGTTTAGAAGAGAAATGTGCTCTTCTTTGGGGGAATTGAAGCTCCATTACTAGGCAGCTGAGAGTGGGGATTATGCTCACTTTTCATGGACCACTCTCTCTAAATAGAATTCCAATTAAAATGTCTATTTCGTGTTTCAATATCCAAATATAATTTTTAATTATAGAGTAATCCATGCTTAGTGTAGAAAATTTGGAAAATACAGGAAGACCTCCAGAAGAAAATAAAAATAACCTATAATTATATAAACCAGAGAGAATTTGGATATATTTTTTTAGTATTTATTTCCATGGGCTTGTGTCTGTATGCATTTTTATGTAAGTAGGATCTCACTGTATATGCACTTTGAATTCTAATTTTCTTTCTGTAATAATAAATATGATATTTAATGGTCCTCTTGTAATTCTTGATAAGTTTATCCCAGAATTTCCCCATGGCTTTTCCACTGGGCTAATTGTGGTCGTGGTGGTTTATTATGTCAGATTAAGCAATACCAGGAAGAACGTGGGGAACCAAGTGCTCAGCAAAATGTTGTCGATTGATCTCACTGGTGGTAATTTGTCTGTTTTGTCTCTATTTCCTTTTGCTTTTCCGTTTCTTCTATCATATTGTTCGTTTTCTTATTCAGGATTGAGGATCACTTGGTATCCTCATTGTGGAAGCCATGTTCCCTGCGTGCCTCCCTCTCTCTCAAGCGTGATCCCATGCCCTCCTCATGTCATATCCTGTTCAACTACCACAGAATCTTGAAGTCTTCAGAGCTGGAACAGCTCCTTAATTTTTTCTGTCATTTCTCATTGGAAGTTTTTGTTCTCTTGGTAGCCTAATTAGTGCTATTTTCTAATTCTTAATATGCTCCTTATATGTTTCCTTCTTTGCCAGATTGCCACATTTTATAACCCAGACTTGGCTCTCCTCTTTGTGGGAGGCCCTCCCCACATTTTAGAAAGGGGGCATGGCCTATATATATGAAGATTTTAGAGATCAATCACTGAACAGTGAAATGTGGGCCCTTGATGCACGGGGAGATCAGGAGGGGAGAGATGGGCGTGAACTAGTTTATTCAAGAAAGGCTTCATAGAGGGGCACCTTGCTAGCTGAGTCAGTAGAACAGGTGGCTCGAGATCTCGGGGTCCTGAGTCAGAGCCTCATGATGGGCGTGCATCTTACTTAAAAAGGCGGCTTCATAGACGTGGGTAAAGTTGTGGAGATGAAAGGATGGCAGGATGTACACAGAGCGCAGGGAAAGAGAGGGTACTTAACGATTGGAAGGACAGTAAACAAGACCCAGGAACTCTTAGTAGTGGTGTTTGTGGAGATGAACATAGTACATAAGTGCAAAGTTGGGATGATAAGGATGTCTGTGTACAGTGGGCGAAAGGGGAACACAACGATCTCTCAGAGCCCACCATGAGTTTCTGTAGCCCCTCGCTAGGCAGACGACGTGGGTCTCTTCGGATTCCTGACTGCTGTTGTCCCGGCGGTCATTGTTCCAACTCCTTCTCTCTCCTTTCATTTCTTACCAGAAATGCCGTTGTCTTCGGACAACAACATTGTCACAACGAAGTTCCCAAACACTCTCTCATTTGATGCTTATAATAGTCTTGCATAGGCATCGCCACACCAATCTAAAAGTGGGTATCTGAGATTTGCTGAAGTTAAGAAGCTCTCCTGAGAACTGACTGACATAGCAGAAGTGGACCGTGAGAGACCACTTATGAGGTCCCCGCTCCTTGTGATCAGCCATGCCGTGCCTGCCATTTAGGCCTGCGCTGGTTCACTCATGTTTGGCAGATCTTGACTGACTGCCTCCTATGGGCTGGGCCTCGAGTTAAGACAAAGGTGAACAAAGCTCACTTCCTGTTCCCCCTTTCAGCTGGATAGGATTCTAGATGCAAAGCTGGCTGTTATAATCTCCTTGTGGATGTACCTTGAAGGACTTTAACACTGAAGTTTTGGCATGTATGTAATTTCCCGGGAGGGGAAGGATGTTTTAGCTGAGATATTGGGGAAAGGGTGAAGTGTTCTCTGCAGGAGAACCTTCACCGTGACCTAAAGGGCCAAAGGTGAGAGAGGCCAGTGGTATATTTGGGAGCTTAAAAATAGTCTAAATTGCCTGGAATCTAGTGTGCCAATTAGGAAATGGCAGAGGATGAAACTCAGGAGGTAGGCAGATCACATATGGCTTCGGAAACCATGGTTAGAGACTTGAGCTTCTCAGAGCACCAGGAGGGATCCCTGGAAGGGTACAGAGCCTGAGTGGCAGGCCCAAGTTGGCCACGTGAGAAGGTTCCTCTGAAGCAATGGGAAGGATCATCTGCCAAAGAAGAGCCATTAGCAGAGGTAACAAGGTGACCTTCTCTTCTTCAGTCTCTAGAGTAGTGCTTTGAAGGAATCAGAAGCCTTCTCCTAGAGCAAAGCTACGCAAGTTGGAGAGTGCAGCAGGGACATTTGCTGTCTTACATGATTCTGACCCAAACGCACACACCTCGCTCCAGCTCCTTGTAACATCTGTGAGTCTGCAGTTAGGAAGATGGCTTCAGAAGCCATCATGACAACGTCGATCTGGCCTTTGGACTACCTTTCTCCATATGGATAACCAAGGCCAACTTTGATTTCATTAAAATTGTGTACTTTTTCCTTTGTCTTCAAGCCATGGGTCTAAAAAAGGAAGCTGTTTTTTGTTTGTTTGTTTGTTTTTGTTTTTTTTAAAGATTTTATTTATTTGACAGAGAGACACAGCGAGAGAGGGAACACAAGCAGGGAGAGTGGGAGACGGAGAAGCAGGCTTCCCGCTGAGCAGGGAGCCAGACGTGGGGCTCGATCCCAGGACCCTGGGATCATGACCTGAGCTGAAGGCAGACACTTAACGACTGAGCCACCCAGGCGCCCCTGTTTGTTTGTTTCTAATATATTTTCCGAGGCACCTGGGTGGCTCAGTCGTTAAGCGTCTGCCTTCGGCTCAGGTCATGATCCCAGGGTCCTGGGATCGAGCCCCGCGTCGGGCTCCCTGCTCAGTGGGAAGCCTGCTTCTCCCTCTCCCTCTGCCCTTGCTTGTGCTCCCTCTCTCGCTGTGTCTCTGTGAAATAAAATCTTCAATATATACATGTATATATTTTTTTTCCTTAAAGTTTAGAATCATAGTAAAGTATTGGTATAGAGCTAACGTTAATAAAAAAGTTATAAAACAAAATGTAGCTCAGGAGCTTTTCATTATGGATTAGGTTCACCAATAAGAGCACACTGCAAGGTCAAGCAAAGAAGCTTGGTGAAAATGCACGTGTTTCTAGAGCACATGCAGGCAGGCAGCGAGGTCAGGCTGGCCAGTGTAGCTGGACTTTTGTCTAATAGAGCTGCTTTTTTCTACGTAAGGAAAACACTTGCCTCTTAGTCCTTGTACATTTTTCTCATAACTAACTCCCTTTAGAGAATACTTCTTTAATTTTTCCTTCCCTGTCTTTCCAAAAAGAGAGACGGTAGATTATCCCAAAGAGCTGGTGGGAAGGAACCAAGAGCGGAAGGTGGAGGAAAGGAGCTCCACCTAACTTATAGGGTCCTTATAGTCCCTGGAGAGCTCTGAACTTGCCTGGTCCCCTTCAGCGTCCCTCAGGTGGCCTCATTGTTTCTCTTACCTGGGTAGCAAGAGTATGTGACTCTCCTGCCTGCCTTGCAGTCTCGTTGCCATGGAAACTTCCATTCCACACACCCGATTCACACATCACGCTTGGCTAAGTCCAGACAGAGGTCACAGACTGGCATTTGCCCTTTGTTTCCCCTTCTTGTGTTTTCCGGGCACTTAAAAATGGATACGGAGAGATGAGAGGGTGGGCGGTGTCATGTGTGAGAAAGCTTTGTTGGCAGGGGTAGAAATTTGGGAGTTTCCCAAGTAATACCTGTAAAGGGGAGA
Organism: Phoca vitulina; assembly: GCF_004348235.1. Classification (NCBI taxonomy): domain Eukaryota; kingdom Metazoa; phylum Chordata; class Mammalia; order Carnivora; family Phocidae; genus Phoca; species Phoca vitulina. The sequence goes on from NW_022589734.1 coordinate 21,364,819, forward strand.
GCAGAGCAAATGGAAAGGTCTGCATAGTTTGAAGCTTCTCATGCAAGGAAAGGCTTTGATTCAAGGAGATGTCTGAGGGTAATTTTCTGGATTTTCAGGTGAGATAGGAAATGAGTAGAACAAATTCGGGAAGCCCTTGCTCCTTATTGAGTTTTCTGTACCATTTTCACCGAATTACCCAATACTCTGAGGTCCATGGGATACATGTTAAGACTGTAATCTGGGTGTCGGCCAGCCATCAGTTATAGGTGTGTATTAACAACCAAGTCCTCTGATGATGCTGCTCATACTGTGGCTTGACTTTTATATAAAGGACAGTAGTTTAGAAAGCACCAGTAACTTTGTGGAAAGTATCAGTAAGGGTCAATACACATGCTGGAATACATTTCTGTTTCCCCTCTGATTTCTTTCTTCCTCTTGTATGAGAACTCCTTTAATACATAACCTGGGGGGAAGGACCTTGCAGGAGAGATTAACTCTTCCTTCCCAGACAGAATTTCTCAGCCATAGATTGAGAAATTTTCTTTTGATTCCTGTTTATGAGGCCAAGTTTTTGAAATTAAAAAGGAAAAGACGTTCACCTTGACATGATACTCCGTCTTCCTAAAATGTGAGGTTTCAAACCTATATGTGGCAGGAGTCAGGTGTCACCCACGTATTGGCAATGGACTTAGCTAGTCAGTGGCTGCTCAGCCTTACCCCTGCTAGCTCTTCTGTTTCCTCCAAATTTGCTAATTTTCCTATTTAGGTGACCTCAGTTTACAAAGTGTGCCCTCACAGCAGTCAAGAGGCCTAGTTTGGAATCCACCAGACCCGAGTAAAAAATCTCCTCTCCCTTGTATTCTTGGACATGTATATTTTTTAAATTTTTATTTAAATTCCAGTTAGTGAACAGTGTAATATTAGTTTCAGGTGTACAATTTAGTGCCCTCCTTAATCTCTGTCACCTGTTTCACCCATCCCTCCGCCCACCTCCCCTCTGGTGACCATCAGTGTGTTCTCTAGAGTTAAGAGTCTATTTCTTGGTTTTCCCCCTCTCTTTCTTCCCCCCCTTTGTTTTGTTTCTTTTATGCCACATATGAGTAAAATCATATGGTATTTGTCTGACTTATTTCGCTTAACATTATACTCTCTAGCTCCATCCATGTCATTGAGAATGGCATGGTTTCATTTTTTTTATGGCTGAGTAATTTTCCATTGTGTGTATATAGACATATACACACTCACCACTTCTTTATCCATTTATTGATCGAGGGACAGTTGGGCTGTTTCTGTAATTTAGCTGTTATTGATAATGCTGCTATAAACGTTGGGGTGCATGTATCCTCTTGAGTTAGTATTTTTGTATTCTTTGGGTAAATAGCTAGCAGTGCAGTTGCTGAATCATAGGGGAGTTCTATTTGTAACTTTTTGAGGAATCTCCATACTGTTTTCCAGAGTGACTGTGCCAGTCTCATTCCCACCCAACAGTGCAAGAAAGTTCCCCTTTCTCTTGGACGTATTTTATTAAACTCAGTTTCCTCATCTGCAAAATGGTGTTAATATAAGGTTGCTGTTAAAAATATTGTAATTTAAAAAGTGCGTTGCACAGTGTCTGCTACATAATGTCTTTTACCGCCTTGCTAGATAATTTTAGAGATAACATGATAGCATCTGAAAGCATCTTCTTTGCCATCAGTACTACTGAATTTGTTGTTGCTGACTTAGGCTTGGACGAGGATAGACGCTAGCTAAGAATATGAATGGTGGATTAAAAGAAATAGATAATTCTTTCCAAAAACAGAGTGTGTGCGCATGCTCTCCCTCTTTCTCATTCGTGTGTGCACTCTCAGTCTAGTTTTGGAATCTCACTGCAGGTTCGAGCAGCAAAAGGAAGAGATTGTACAGTTAACAGAAGACAAAAGGCTGTCATAGGGACCCTCTTGTTTCGAGAGGGGTGATGCTCCATCTCCATTTCTGGGCAGTCATGGGGGGTGTGAGAGAATTTCCTTTTCCATGATCCAAGAGCCATTCTAATCTACCTGCCCCCTCTCTTGAATCTCACCTCCTTTATTGACCCTTCTTTTCTTGTCAGATTGTCTTTTTTTTTATTATTGTGGTAAAATATACGTAACATAAAATACATCATTGTTACCATTTTTAAGTGTATAATTCAGAGCATTAAGTGCTTTCATATTGTTGTACAACCATCACCACTGTCCATCTCCACAACGTTGTCTTCTTCCCAAACTGAAACTTCCACCTCTTAAACAAGAACTTCCTATTCTCTGCCCCCCCCCCCCCCCCCCCCCATAAGCCATGGATGGCGTCCACCATTCTGCTTTGTGTCTCTGTGCTTCGTATTAGTGGAATCATGCAGTCATTGACCTGTTGTGACTGGCTTATTTCACTCAGCGAAGTGCCTTCAGGGTTCATCCACGTTGTAGCAGGTGCTAGAAGTTCATCCTTTTTAAGGCTGAGTAACATTCCATCATATGCTGCTACCACATTTTGCTTACCCATTCATCTGTCAGTGGGCATTTGGGTTGTTTCCACTGTTGGCTGTGCTGCATAATGCTGCCATTACATTGGTGTGTGACCATTTGAGCACGTTTTCTTCTTTTATTTTGGTCAGAGGTGGTGAGATGTTCTATCGCGTCAGGGTCCCCATTGTGGATTCTTCAGTATCCATAGAATTGATCATGCCGTGCATTTTCTTCTGGTCTTATTGTAGTAAAAACACACCATAGAATTTGTTATTTTGATCATTTTTAAGCGTACAGTTCAGTGATATGAAGTATTATTTATATTGTGCAACAGATTTTTCAACTTTTGCATTCTGTAAAACTGAAACTCTGTACCCATTGAACAGTGACTTCCTTACCCCCTCCCCTGAGCCTGGCCATCGCCGTTCTACTTTCTGTATTTATGGGTTTGACTACTTTGGATACCTCGTATACATGGAATCATTTAGTATTTGTTCTTTTGAGATTGTCTTATTTCACTTGCCCAAATGTTCTCCAGCTTTATCCATTTTGCAGCATATGGTAGGTTTTCCTTTTATAAGGCTGAATAATTTTCTACTGTATGTATCGACCACATTTTGTTTATCCATTCATCTGCAGATGGACATTTGGGCTGCTTCCACCTCTTGGCTATTGGAAATCATGCTGTAATGAACACGAACATGGGTGCGCATATATATCTTAGAAATTTCAGGGTTTTTTTTCCCCCTTTGGGTGTATATTGAAAAGTGGGATTGCTGGATCATATGGTCATTCTATTTTTAATTTTTAGGGAATCTCCATGCTATTTTCCATAGTGGTTGTAGCATTTCACATTCCCAACAACTGTGCGCAAGAGGATTCCAGTTTCACCGTATCCTCACTAACTCTTGTTTTCTTATAGGGGTCATCCTGATATGTGTGAGGTGATACTGTGGTTTTGATTGGCAGTGAATCTTCTTAAAACAGTCTTAAGGTAGTAAAAGCCCACAGTTGGACTGAGAAAATAGGTAGATTTGGGATAAAGAGCGGCCTCCCAGATGAGCTGCTTCATCTCCCTGTGACAGTTCCTCGCAGTCTGTCTGCTTTGTCTTCTGCACGGCTAAGTCTCCACCAAAGGACAGAAGGTTGAGCTTGGTCTCCGTGGTGTGGCCTGGCCCAAAGACAGTCTGTCGCCCGCTCATTCTTTCTGAGTCCTGGGTGATTAGTAAGCATGTTCTCAGCAGCAAATGACTCAGAATGAAATGTAGCTCCAGATAGAAGTCATTTCAAAACCCAGCTATGCCTCACTGCTTTTTAACCATTCCTATTGACTATTTCTATGTTGGTTTAAAAATATTACTGCTGGGCGTGCCTGGCTGGCTCAGGCGGTGGAGCATGTGACTCTTGATCTTGGGGTCGTGAGTTTGAGCCCCACATTGGGTGGAGAGATTACTTACAAATAAAAATCTTTAAAAGACATAGAAAAAAATAAAAAGATCACTGCTGATCTTAAGTCAACATTCATTCATTCATTCATTCATTCAACAGTATTAATGGAATATACAGAACCATACTGTCCAATAGAAACGTAATATAAGCCACATATGTGATTTTAAGTGTTCTAGTAGCCATGTTAAAAAAAAATGAAGCAAAACAGGTAAAATTAACAGTACATATTATTCAACGTGATAGATCCAAAATGTTATTTCAGTATGTAATGAATATAAAAATGGATGCGACAGTCTTTGTAATGTACTGTGCATTTAAAATTACAGCACTTCTCAGTTTGGTTTGGCCACATGTCAAGTGCTCAAGAGCCACAGGCATCTAGGAGTCACCCCATTAGATGGTGGACCCATCTTAATAGATGGTGGTCCAGACCTGGTCAAGGACATGAAGTCCCGCGAAGGTCAGCCCTGAGCTCTGCTTCGTGGGCCAGATGGATCCCTAAAGAAGAAGCACGGTGTTTGTGTGGTCAGGGAGGGAGATGTGTCTGGAGGGTTGCACAAGCCCAGAGGAGGGGGCTGCCTGCAGCTGATGTGGATGGTTCTGCTACCTTGAGACCTCATCCCTTTGAGCTAGTTCCCGGGGCGGGGGGCGGGGGGGGGGCACCAAGCTGGAGGTTGGTGCGGCCCCGGTCCATCACACTTTCACTTTTTGCCTCGTGGGTTGAGAGCTGCTGACAAGTTTGCATTTAATTACAGGCTGTGCTCTCGCCCCGGGTCTGTGAGTTGGGATTTCAGCACCCCAGCTCAGTGTTCCCTGCCTGCCTTTGGCTCCCATGGGCGGAATCGCGCACCTAGCCTCTGGGGGACCGTTCACCACCAGCTATGCCACCTCACTCCTTGGGCTGCAGCCCCTGTGCAAGGCTACAAGCATGGCATGGAGATAAGGAAAGGAAAGAACACAGCGTGATTTGTTTTTTTCTGTGTCCCCCTGGGAAGGGACACCGAGAGCTCTGGGTGTTCATGGAGAGGTCTCTGTCCTCCAGTGGGCTGCCATGTGGACCCACCCGGAGCGCCCTCCGTGCCTAGCATCTCAGGCAGTGACCGAGGTGTGTCGTGTGAGTGGCAGGGCTCCTGTGGTGGGGCCAGCCTGTGCTCCCCGCGTGGGGAAGGCAGGGAGTGAAGATGTGTTTACAGTCAGTCAGGAAGTGCAATGACACGGAGGAGCTGCTCCACTGGCCCTCCCACCTCCTTTTGGCTTTCTCTTCCGGCATTGCCCAAGGCCAGAAAAGGGACGGGAATTTGGCAAAGCCAAGGTAGCCTGGTATTTGCCTACCCCTCCATCTCTCCCCCCTGCTCAGGGAGCCAGGCTGGATTTTTTCTACCCCGATCCGTTAACATTCCGGGACTCGCCATTCCTTTCCTACTCTTGATGTGGAATAGGCCTGGAAATCATGTTTCTTTCCAGGAGATGAGTGATACGGCAGAAAGACAGGGTCAGATGAGGCCAAGGGACCAGGGCCGGAGTCTTGCCAGACTTGCATGTCAGCACTGTGACTGCCGGGCGGGCTGTGCCGATGCCGAAGGGCTGCCGTGGGGCTCCATGCTGTTGAATCCCTCCCGTGGCAGGCCGAGTCTGAGGGAGACTCTGGGGGAGATGAGCCCGGCCCTTCACACTGATGAAGACTGCCAGCCTAGTCGAAGGCTCTGCTTCCGACATCACCTCATCTCTTTTAATCCTATTTTCAACTTTATTAACATAGATTTCTCCAGGAATTCTATATGCTTCCTACCCATAGGAATTCCTACCCATAGGAATCTGGTCTCTAGTCTAAAGGTAGCAAGAACCTAAATAATTACCTAAAGTAAAGGAGAAGCCGAAGTAAAACTATTTCCTCTCCTGGGATGATAAAAGGGACAAACATGGAAAAACTGTTCTTGCCATTAGTCCACACCCACAAAACTCCTTAAACTCAACGTGGGCTTCGTCAATGTGCCTTAGCACATAGTGTTGTTATTGACAAGAAGTGTTAAGTAGGGGGTTACCTCTTCGAAACGAAGATGGATGAAGAAAGGGGAAAAGGCCACACTATTTGAATGTCACACATGCATACTTAACATTGTTCTGTGATACAGTTGACCCCCCTCACCCACAGTTTGCTCTCTGTGGTTTGTTACCTGTGGTCAACTGTCGCCTGGAAACGGGATCCTCCTGGCGTGTTGTGAGAAGGCGACTGGCAGTCTCATGCTGCCTTATGACGCCTGCGTCTTTCACCTGCCTACCTCTCATCCCACAGGTGATGTTTCCTCTCCCATCATCCCAAGAAGGGTGAGTACAGTGTAACAAGACAGTGGGAGAGGGAGACCACATCCATGTAACTTATTATTGTATATTGTTGAAAATGTTCTTTTTTTAAGAAAAGAGTTATTTATTTATTTGAGAGAGACAGAGATAGCAAGAGAGAGCACAAGCGGGAAGAAGGGGGAGAAGCAGACTCCCTGCTGAGCAGGGAGCCCGATGTGGGGCTCGATCCCAGGACCCTGGGATCATGACCTGAGCCAAAGGCAGACGCTTAACCATCTGAGCCACCCAGGTGCCCCTGTTGAAAGTGTTCTATTTTATTATTCATTATTGTTGTTAATCTCATACTGGGCCTAATTTGTAAATTGAACTTTATCGTAGGTGTGTATGTGTAGGCAAGAACAGTTCTATATAGGGTTTGCTATGGTCTACGGTTTCTGGCATCCCCTGGGGTCTTGTAGTGTGTCCTGTGGGTAAGGGGGTCACTGCAGCGAAAGAGGATCGTTGTTATTGCTGTGGCTTATGACCATATACATTTTGCTACCAAAAATAGTTTGTACTTCTTTTAGTTTTCCTGGATAGATTGAGTGATATGTTTGAGTCCCTTGGACTGGTCAGTAGACCAGGCCAGAAGCTTGCTGTAGTTCTTCCATGGGACCTGGTCATGCATTGTGAGCCATGGCCAGCAGCCTGTGGGCTCTGGGTTTGAATCCTGGCTCCACAACCAGTGAGCCCTGTGTGTGTTACTCAGCCTCACTTAACCTGATCTATTTTCCGTAAAATTGGAATTACAAATTTATGTTTGTGGAGCTTATCTATGATCGGTGTAAAGTAGCCCAAAGTGCCTGACAAATACAGAATTATGGGGAAATATTAATTGCTATTAATACTTCTGAAAATGCTTGAGTTTAATTGACAATAAATAGTTGCCCTTGTTTATTTTTGCCAGTAACTAAGCAATACATTGTTTGATTAACAGTTGTTTGGCCTCTTTGAAAAATTCTTTAATTATGTATACTTTTTCTTCACAGCATTGCAGGTGTGTGTGTGTGTGTGTGTGTGTGTGTGTGTGTGTGTGTGTGTTTGGAAGGCCAGTAATTACCTCTTGTAGATGGAGCTGCCCAAATACAGTCTTTTCCATAGCAACTGGAAAAAATGAAAAATAAAAGCAAAAAACAAAAAACACTGGGGTTACATAATTGCTGTCCCTGGCCTAGGGGTGTAGAGATCATGAAGTTTTTTGCGGCTTCTGGCTTTCTTCTGGTTGAAGGTGTTGGGTGAAGATACAGAGGTCCTACTGACTAACTGAACAGGATGCTGTCGCTTGCTTTGAAGTGAGTAAATCGGTCAGAAGTACAAGTGGGAGGGGAAGTTGAGGTTTAATGAAGGGTCATTATTAATGTTTCCTTGGTTTTAGCAGTTTAAAAGCTGGGACTTGGGTGAAGTTTTTGGTTGTGGGGAAAACAGCCCACAGACGTTCAGACATATTTGAAGTTCAGTCTCTCAGTCTTCATTATAATCTGAAAACTAGAAGCCAGGGCTCCTGAATAACACAGCCAACGGGTCACTTCATAACTGTAACAGTGAATGCTAATTATCCCATGTTCACAATGGTACAGGATGTAAAAAGCTACAGCATTCTTTTCAAACCCCAATTATCTGAAGAAAGTTTTACTTGGCAGTTGAAAGAACATTATTTTGGATTACTAACCCCTCTTTCAAAAAAGATAGATGTTAATTTCCCTGTGGCCTAGGTGGAAGGAAAAACATGAGCTTTGAGGGAACAAGTGTTCTCTCTTCCCAGCATCCATAACTTGATCTTTGTATTCCTTCTTTTTTATCCCTTTCATAAAGATTGATGTACAAGAGTTCATTTATTTGACTGGAAGACAGAATTGACTTTTCCACTGGAGATTTGGCTTTCTAGGTCCTGGAACAAAGACAGATAAAACTATTAGCTTCCATTCCCAACCCCCAAATGTTAAGCTCATATTTTGTTTTATTTCTAAAAATTATTTTTGCTTCCAACGAGCCATGAGATCATGTATAGGCCCAACTCTGCATTACCAATAATAATTTGGGGCTAGAAAGTGCATGGAGAATTGAAATCTTTAAATTCTCCTAAAACCCTACTTTCAAAAATTTCTTGTGCTCAGCTCTTTAAATGTAAGTGTAGGACAGAAGAGGGAGAGAGGTGATATTACCTTCTGTGAGTGCCTATGGTTTAGGACTCTTAAATTAAGTCTGGAATTCTGGCTTAGAAACTAGCCTCTTGTAATTACCTAGTCAGCACTGGGCAATATTTGTAATTTCTTGATGTTCTCCTTTCCTCATTTGTTAAATGGAGATATTCACGGTATTCGGTGTTTTTTGGTGGTGGTGGTTCTAGTAGATGAGATACATATGTGACAGTTTGTAATCTGTTGAACATTCTCTGGATCTGTCTTACCTGATTGTGGGCACAGGAGGCACACACAACCAGTAGCCCAAGTGAATATTTTATATCATTCACTCTAAATTATCAAAAGTGGACTGTAAACTAATAATCTCTGTTGTCTGACCTCCATCAGCTGTAATTGCCCCAGTCCTAAGAGCTGTTAGTGTTACGGCAAAAATGTAAGAAGCAAGATCAATATCCTTATTCTTCTTGCTTACCCTTCCCCGTTGATCCGTCCATCCGTCCGTCCATCCATCCATCCATCCATGATATCCATGAGGCCATTTACCCAGGTCTGGCTAAATGGCTTTTTCCTTTATCCTTTCTGGACATGCTGTATCACCAGTTTCAATGTTCTAAGCTGTGGGAGCTGGGAATTTCTTTTTCCCAGTACTAGCCTCTTTTTTTTGATAATAGTCTAGGTAACAAAATTTGGAACTCTGACAGTGGTGATTTGCTTTAGCCTGAAAGCTCAGGGCTTTTGCGATATCTCTGCTCCAAGTTTGTCTTATACCTTAGTTCTACCTGGAACTTAGGTAAAGAAAATCTACCTGTACCTTCCATCATCCTTGCCCTATTCTAATCTAGCAGGAGTGACTCTTTTCAAATAGTGTTCCTTAAATTTTCCCCCCTTGCCTTCTGTTCATTAAAGAGGGGGATGGACATTTCATTGCTCTCTCAACTGATTTTGGTCGAAACCAGGATTGGAAGGTTGCCTCTTCAGTGTGTGTGTTGGTGGCATGCATGTGGCATCTCCCTGTAGGCCCCACACTCCCTTTCTAACAGCCAGCGAGTGCCCTTAGCAATCCTGGGACTTGTCCTCGGTCTAGTCCCGAGCGCGTACTCTATGGTCCCAGGACTCTTGGTGAATTCTGAAAACAAGTTATTAACATCCAGCCAGGAGAAAAGAGGAAATCAGTGGTCTGATTAAATATGTTAGATGTAGTATAAAAATTCATTCCAGTGGTAAGAAATGGTCAGGAGTCAAGACTGGAGGTATAGTCTTGGTTTTGCCACTAACTAGAATTGTAACATGGTAGAATAACTTGATTTTTATGGACCTCCTATCCAAATATGAAATTATTTATTATTTTAACTTATGAGCTAAGACTTTAGAGTGAATTACCATTAAGACTTCACTCAGCATTATGGTTCTGTTTTTAAGTCCAATGCTTTTGATTGTAGTTTTGTTGTTTTATTAAGGATTACAATGTTTATATTTTATATTACCTAAAGAATATCACATGGTCTTCAAGATTGGTCATGTCCATTTGCATGCTCAACACTCAAAGACACGAAGTAGTTTTCTACGACTCTGGCTAGTCTGCCTCACCCACTGGGGAAGACTTTTCTCATAAAAGCAACCCAAAAAACTGAGGTAAAAATGACCCAGTGTCATGGATTTTAGTGGGTCATTGGAGAGGAGCCTGATATAAAGTAAAAAAAAAAAAAAAAAAAAGTCTGAGTTCAAGGGTAGACATTGCTTTTAGAATCCCTCCTTTTGGAAGCTTTAAAAATGGAACGAGCAGATTAGTTTATTCAGGTATTCTCTGAAGACAGGAGAATTTTAATTGGCCTTCTAAAGACTGAGTTTCAACCTTAGCCAGTGTTCAGATGCTTCTTTTTAACATAATCCGCTGTTGAGAGTTTATGGATTATTTTCAGATGAAATGCAGAAAAAATACCTAGGTGCGTATGAAAGCCAACAAAACCGTAGTTGGAAGGTAAACGTGCTCATTCAGAAAGCTTTATGTGAAACCTTGTTCCTCAGAAAGATGTACGAACCACGAGCCAGTCTCTCCTTGTTCTTGTTTTAAAATCAGCGTATTTGTAGACTTGTACTTGGCACCTAATGAACCGTTCATGGAGCCATTTAAGGCATGAGCTTTGCATTGGTGTCGAGTCAAGTGAATAAAAGCTGTTTATAACTTTGTATTCCTCTCCAGCATAGACACTATCTCTTAAGTAAATCATTTTTATATTGGTCTATATATAACATCATGTGGGAGCTTTTCCTCTTGCTTTTTGTGTGATCTGGATTGCTAATGTAGACATTCATATCTCCTGACAGTGGTTTTCTAGGTTCTCTTTACATTCCACATTGGCATGAGTCAAAGTTATTTATTTTATACTTGTCAAGGGATAGCACTTTTTACTCTATAATAACCAGGGCTCACAGTAAGTTTTAAAGCTGTTTCAATTTTCTATCTATGTGTACAAGTATACCCTTTAAATAGATACTCGTATTGAAGAATTAAGAAGTGTTTTTTACTCATTTATATATTACCCTCACCCATCAGTTTGGTTCTCCACCTGATATTTTGTTTCTGCAGATGAGTTAATGGAGCTTGGTTGTCTTTGAACACATTTTGTGTTAACTAGATCTAAGAGGATGAGGAATGCTATACATTTTTTCCCCAGAAGATTAAAATTATAAATATCAGTATGACTGTATTTTATTTTTCTTAGGCCCTCTTTCTCTCTTTTAAAATTGACTTTACTTTTTAGGTCAGCTTAAGTTCACATTGAGAGAGAGGTACAGAGATTTCTGATAAACTCCCTGCTGCACATGTGTACAGCCCTCCCCCGTACCAACATCCCTCACCCGAGGGGTATGTTTGTTACAATTGATGAACCAAAGTAATGCATCGTTATCACCCAAAGTCCATAGTTTTTATCAGGGCTCATTATTGGTGTTGTACATCTTATGGATTTAGACAAATGTGCGATAGTGTGCATCCATCATTTGCTGTCGTACGGAATATTTTCACTGCCTTGGAAATTCCCTGTGTTCCACCTGTTCATCCCTCCTCACCCTCCCCAACACAGGCAGCCACTAGCCTTTTTAACGTCTCCATCGTTTTGCCTTTTCCAGAATGCCAGAGAGTTGGAATCATACGGTATTTAGCCTTTCACTTAGTAATATGCATTTCTGTTTCCTCCATGTGTTTTTGTGGTTTCTTAGCTCATTTCTGTTTAGCACTGAATAGTAGTCCTTTGTCTGGATGTACCACAGTTTCTTTATGCGTTCATCTACTGAGGCTATCTTCCAGGTTTTGACAATTATGAATGAAGCTGCTTTAAACATCTGTGTTTAGACTTTTGTGTGCACATACTTTTCAACTCCTTTGGGTAAATACCAAGGAGCATGATTGCTGTGTGGTAAGAGAATGTATATTTTTATAACAAACTGCCAAACTGTCTTCCAGTGTGGCTATACCGTTTTCCATTCCCGCCATCCGTGCCAACATTTGGTTTTGTCAGTGTTCCAGATTTGGGCCCTTCTAATAGGGGTGTAGTGATATCTCGTTTTAACTTGCATTTCCCTGATGACATATGATGAACATCTTTTTGCACACTTTTTTGCTGTTTGTATATATTTTTTTGATGAGGTGTCTGTTAAGGTCTTTGGCCCATTTTTTAATTGGGTTGTTTTCTTACTGAGTTTTAAAGATTCTTTGTACGTGTTGGATATACAAAGTCCTTTATCGGATATTTCTTTTGCAAATATTTTCTCCCAGTCTGTGACTTCTCATTCTCTTGGTAATATCTTTCACAGAGTCCAAATTTTTAATTTTAATGAAGTCCACCTTATCAATTACTTTTTTCACGGATTGTGTATTTAGTGTTGTATCTAAGAGGTCATTGTCAAACCAAGTTCATCTAGATTTTTTCCCATGTTATTTTCTTGGAGTTGTATACATTTGTGTTTTACATTTAGATCTGTGATCCATTTTGAGATAAGTTTTGTGAAGGGTGCAAAGTCTGTCTAGATTGACTTTTTTTGCATGCGGATGTTCAGTTGTTCAGCACTGTTTGTTGAAAAGAGTGTCCTTTTTCCATTGTATTGTCTTTCCTCTTTGTCAGAGATTAGTTGACTGTATTTATATGGGTCTATTTCTGGGCTCTCTGTTCTCTTCTTCTGATCTGTTTTCCCATTCTTTTACTAGTGCCACACTGCCTTGATAACTGTAGCTTTATAGTCAGTCTTGCAGTTGGGTAGTTTTAGTCTTCCAACTATGTTGTTCTCCTTCAGTGTGGTTGGTATTCTGGGTTATTTCTCTTTATGCATTTAGTGGATTTCATAAAAGTTGACCTTGGATTTTTACAGTATTGGAAAGTTTTTTTTTTTTTTTTAACGGAGAGTCTGGATATAGGGGATAATCATGGTAAATACAGTGTATCCTAGAAATTTTGGAAGGTTGGGAAGAGTGACTTGTTGACCACCCTTTCACTAAACAGTGAAGCTGCAACTGTTAAAGAGATCAGCATCTGACCAGAAAGCACTGTTACAGGAAGAAAGGTTTCAGTTCTTAAATTTCATCTATCTGTGAAAGATACTGTTTCCCTTCCTCTTCAGCATGCTATTTTCCTAAAAGAGTTTCATCGGCTCCTTATACATTGAAAGTAAAGCAGACACTCAGTGACCACTGCTAGTTGGCTCCAGTTTGCCTTTCCACTGGTGAAACTCTGTTCTCTGAATGTGCATGCACAGAGGAGGTGGTTTGGGAGGCTTAGGGGGGTTTGCTGGATTTAAAACGTGCAGCTCAGATCCCCGTGCTGCGTTTATTAGCTATATGTACTTTGACAAATCATGCCACCCCTCTGAATCTTAGTCTTTTAAAGGCTAAAAGTGTGTGTGTGTGTGTGTGTGTGTGTGTGGACTTCTGTTTTCATCTGTGATACCAAGTGCTTACTTATGTGTATATATGTGTGTATATGTGTATGTGTATACATATGTATATATACACATACACATATACACACATAGATATGTTTTCATCTGTGATACCGTGTAAGTAAATATCGTGCAGGGTCAGAAATTTAGTTGTTCCTTCAGCTCCTTGCTATGACCAATTTGGATTTTATACTATATGAACATGTGGAATTCAGAATTTAAGAAATACTTCCTTTCCTTGTTATCTGTTTAGGTGGTGAATTATTCTTTTTCTGCTATTTAAGATCAAAATACTTGGGTCACAACCCAGTGATAATTTAATGGTAGATTTGGGGCACAAATAAGCTGTTTAAAAGTTAATAAATAAAAATGACTGTACACAAATCGTTTTGAAGTTTACATCCAATCTTTAGTTTGATGTGTTACTCAGTTATGAAGAGGAGAGAGAACATGAAATCTGATTTTTATCAGATTACATATACACTATTATTTTTTGTCTTCTCTAATCCTGCAGAAATTCCAGGAAGATACCCAGTTCAGTATTCTCAGATACTGCTCACCATCTGTTTTCAAAGTGAAAAGTGAGCATCATGTGATACTTTTATTATCCTCCGCTAAGTGCAAACTTAGGGAAAAGAGGTCACTATCCCCTACAACTAGCTGGGTACTAACATTGCATATTCCATAATCTACTTTCTTGGTATAGTTTTCTGGTAACCATTCACCCTTTCTTGGCCCCCTCATACTTATTGTAACAGATAGCCTTGGCTCAAGGAAATAGGGAACTCATTCATTAGGAATGTTTGGGTTTTTCAGAAACAAAAAGTAGTTTTGATTTCCTTAGTGTTTTTTATTCCTTCAGACATGATCCCGTGTGGAAGGGAAAGTAATAAGAGAATCTTGGAAAATGATGTGAATCACAGCAAGTCACAGATTTAGATACAGACTGGGAGCAATAAAGATATAAAGATTGCGTGGATCATCTATAATTAGATGCTTTCATATATATTACATTTTATCAGAAGTGTTGGGTACGGTGACACATGACCAATCTCATTGGACAGAGAAGGAAACATGCTCAGGGAGGCAAGTAACCTGGCCCAAAACATTGCTAGTAAGCATCAAAAAATTAAAAAAAAAATTTTTTTTTTCAGTCTGTTGTATGTGGCTCAAAAAGATGTCTTTTCTTCAGTCATATGGGTTGTAGTAAAATCAATACTACAATTATGTTTCCTTTCAAAACCTTCAATGATTCCAGGCCCTATAGGAACATATTTCAGGATCGGGTTTTTTTCCTGCCGCCTATGCCACATGCTCAAAATGGCAGTGGCTTTGTGGCAGAGACCTGCTCAGAAGGAGCGTTTTCTCCTCTTCTGGAATGTTCTACCAAAGGAATCATGTGAAAGAGAAGAACATTCGGTGATGACCATAGAGCAGCGACTATTACTACATGCTTAATCTGTGCCACATACGTGTCTTTTTTCTTTATTTGTATTGACTTTTTTGCTCTGCGCAGTGCTCCTGGGGTAGGTGCCTTTATCTTTCCATTTGCGTGCGAAGTGGCTGAGGCACAACGGGATTCCTAACTTGCCAAGGTCTCTACGCTAGTGCGGGTTCAAACCCAAGTCCCCTGGCTCCACGCCCACTCTACGGTGCTGCCTCTTATCCTGAGGAGGAGCAGCTGTGGCTCCCTGAGGACCTGACTTAGCCTCAGTTGACTGAGGAAATAGTTTTGTGTGTGTATTACCAAGCCATCCTATTTTTTCATTAATTATAAGTAGTTGCAAAATGTAACTGAAGGCACAGTTAGAGGGTGGGAGAGGATTAAGTCATTTGGAATGGCTAGCAAAAGCTCTGTAGGCACACTTCCTGGAAGTCAACATTTTAGCTGCACGTGGGGACCCCGAATGTTTGGAGAGAGTGGGAGATTTTGTATCTTTACACATAGATGTCCACGCATCACTTTGGTCCACAGCCTGAACCACTCTGATGGAAAAACAAATCTCAGGAAAGATCAAAGAGTAGAACTAAAGGAAATGCCACATAGGTTTCAAAGGACTGGAGTTTCATAACTATAATTTATAATGTCCTCTGCCCTTGTGATAGTTTACATGGGCTTGTTTATTGTTTTGTGTTTGAGAATATATTTTCTTTTATATTTAAAAATATCCTGTCTTTAGAATCCTTTCAAATGCAGTGATTGGAGGGTGGAGGTCCTTTTCATTCTACCTTTTTGCTTTTTAATCTTTTGTATAATTTAAACGCTGCTTTATTCACTGGCTCACTTATTGAAAAGATGTTTATTGAGTACCTACTATAAGCCAGACCCTCTGCTAGACTCTGGAGATAAACTATAGATGAGATGCTGAATCTGTCCCCAGGGCGTTTGATTCTGGTAGAGGAAACTGTCGTGTACTCAGCTAATCACAATGCAGTTCAAGAAGTGCTATGCTAGCAGAAGGTCAAGTTTTTGTAAGGGCACAAAGGGCGAAAGTAATTCCTCCTGTGTTTATCAGCAGACATTTGAGCTATCTATGAATAGTAGGGGTGGGAAGGAAAACTGGGGTTGTGTGTGTAGGAGACTGGACTGCTCAAAAGCCCAGAGCACTGAAAGGACAGGAATAATTATCACCTCACAGCTGCAAACCTGAGTCTTGAGGCTAGCCTAGTTTACCTGTGAAGGAAATGCCACCAACACCCGGGCTCAAGGATCTCCCCAGCCAGTCTTCACTTCTTCACTGGGCTGCTGCTGCTTCTCTCTTTTTCAGTTTTTCTGGTTGGTTTGATAGATGTGCATTAGAAGTCGGTGTCATCCACCTCAGGCTTTAATTATATTGAGGGGGTCCAGAAGAAACTAAGCCTCATGCTGTGACACAGCGCAGTATAACGTTATCTGTTCTTTGTTTCTCTGTCCTTGTCTTGTTTATTTTCCTCAGGAATTTGTATTTTTTGTGATGCCATCAGAGTATGTCTGTGTGATGACTACCTAAGTGCCCATTCACTGTTTCCTTTGGCTTTTTGTGAGCCATCCTGGAGAAGTGTGGTGTGCTAATGGGGAGGCTTCCTCTGTTGAGTTCCTTAAATTTGCTAATTTGGACTTTTATATTGGGACAGCAAAAATGTTCTTGTTTAAATAACATACAACTCCTAGGAAGCTCATAAAACTGTCCAATATGATGTCAAATAGTTTGTGTCTATACGAAACTTTGCAGATGACTAAGATAAGTACGAAGGGTGTTTTACATGTTTTTGATTTATTGTCTCTTTAATTACCTTATATAAAATTTTGACTTCTCCTTGATCATTAGGGACATGGATGATTTTCCTGTCATAAATCACAACTACCATAAACTACAGGGTTTATAACTGACAGGTCTCCACTGATAGTTTTTGTATATTCTCCAAGGGGACTCACAAAAATACAGTGTCATCGTAGTTATTCAGAAAAATATATTCTTTAATAAAATTTCCCTGACACCAGTTGCTGTAGGTAAGCGACTTAATTCCGACTGCTTATTTTGCTTGGTAAATCAACCGAGTGTCCCAAACAGGATTGTGTAAGTTAAAAGAGCACAGTGCCAAAACTTTATAAGAACATGATGTCAAAAATAAATATATGCATACACACACAGGTACAATTGAATATACTGTTCACAATGTTTTGATCCAGGGAAACTGGAAGATGAGTAGGAGGCATTATGATCAACTTGGTATTTATTCCAGAAAAAGTCACTGGAGGAGAAAACACATTCTTGGCATGGAATAAAAAGCCACATTTTGTTATAGAATTCATTTTGTGATTTAAATTTTTGTAATTCAATACATCTAATAAACAAGGTAGTGTTGGATGATGAGTTGAGCGTTGTGAGTTAAGTGTGTGAGCGATCTTTTACAAAGCGAACTGCTGAATTGAGGATATAGATGGGGTTTTTGTGAGTCTCCTTTCCTTTTTCTCCTGTTCATCGTTGCGCCCTGTCCATATATACCCTTTCCCCTCAGCCTAACCTGCTTCGATCAAAGGAAAGAAATCTTCAGGAGTTTGTAAGGTAATTACATTTGAGATGAGAGTTCTGTTCGTTGTGACATCATTGGCTGATTTAGTCATTTCTAGCGTTCTGTCCAGACTTGAGAATACTTTCAATGCCCATTGCTGAATACTGCCGTTCTCTGCATATTTTCCTTCTGGGATTGAACCGGACAGGATTTTGGTATTTTAATACATTCCAGTGGGTATAAGAATATTGGCTACTACAGGTTTCCTTAACTGACCTGGTTATGGTAGAAATGATGCCGTCCCCTGGATCCTGGATTTTTCTCCTTTGCAAAACCAGAGATTAATAACTTGGCTCTTATCTCTATTACGTGATGGGGGATTCCATCCACAGTGGGTTACAAAAGCAACTTTGGGGTGAGATCTGTGGAGTGGCCAGGATGGTAACAGAACCAGATCCATGGTTGGTGTCTTTTTTTTTTTTTTTTAAATACATTGACAATTTAATAAATTTCACGTTCTGTACTCTAACCATATAAGAGGGAACATGTGGTGCCCCCCCCCCCCGCCCCAAAATTGTTCAAATAAAATTTCCTTTACAGTATTTTCTTCCACTCCAAGGACGCATGCCTTTCCCCGGTCCGTTTTCCCTGCCCCCAGTACCGTGTGTATGGTGAGCATTCCATAGTCAGTGACTGAATGTCTTTGTCATTGCGTCTCCACCATGTCGAGTGGAAGTCGGCCTTGGAACAATAGCTGGTGGATGGTCTGCACTGGGGAGGCCTGGGCTCGACTTCAAAAGCGATTTCCCCATCCTGACAGGGCAGGACATGTTTTCCTGGGGCTGGGAAGTCACAGCTCCATCCCTTTTAAAGACTGCACCTCCCCGGTGCTTTTTCCTTCCCAGGAGCTGTGGAGGCCAAGTATGACTGCCAAGACGAATCCAGAAAAGCCAAAGAGCCCGGGCATGTCAGACCTTCCCGTAGCCTGCCACACACACTTATAACCCCAGGGAGATGAGTGAGGATCGGGAGGGAAGGAGAGCGCCAACCAGGTGAGCAACCACATCAGTCTGAGGGCTCAAGCAACAGGAAGGGATCCTTGGCAGTTCTGTTTATTTGGCAAGATTGGAATATGACCTGAGCTTACACTACATTACCTCACAGCAAATAACTTTTTACCAAGGGCTAGAAAGGGGAGGATGACTCCTGGGCTGAGGACAGATGAGTACATCAAAGACGACTAATTAGTTTCCAGGTGTGGTTGGGGAGGGTTGTCTCTCTGCTTTCAGAAAAGGGTTAAATCCTAACCTTTTTTCAGCCCTCAGGTGAGGTTCTTTTGTTCAAAGCCAATGTAAGAGCTTTAACACAGAGTCTTGGGGCTTTGGTAGTTATGGAGGGGCAGGGTGTGTGTGTGTGTGTATCCACAAGAGGTGGCCAGGGTGGTGTTTCCTCTTTATTAATCTCACCTTTTTTCTTTTCTTTCTTTCTTTCTTTCTTTCTTTTTCTTTCTTTCTTTCTTTTCTCTCCTTTCTTTCTTTCTTTCTTTTCTTTCTTTTCTTTCTTTTGCTGTCTTTGGGGCATGTGTTTTGAAGCTCCCTTCCAGGTGAATTGAATTAGATTATGCCTTTAAAAACATTTTAGTAATGAAGTCACTGGTTGGGGTCTTTTGCAAAGTTTGGTGCTGCAGTAGGATTTATCAGGGTTCCGTTGTGCCTCTAAATTAGGTTTCAGTTTCTGCACCCTGCTTTCCTTTTCATCTGTGTTCAGTGTTACTATTATGTGGCGAGGAGGTATTTTCTTGATAGCAAGGTATCATTTAGAAACTCCTTCTGAATGGCTACTCTTAAAAACCAAATGGAATATGAACACAGGAGGGAGTTTAATCCCTGAAACAATTCTCAGGCAGGGTTCCTCAACCTCTATGCTCTTGACATTTTTGAGCTGGATAATTCTGTATTGTATGGGGCTTTCCAGTGTATTATAGAATTTATTAGTACTCCTGGCTTCTATCCACTAATTGCCAGTAGCACCCCCTTCCCCCAGTGTGTAAACATAAAAGTCCCATGGACAAAATTGCCCCCAGTTAGGAAGTACTGCTCTAGACATAGATGTAACTAAGGAAAAACAAAGTAAAGAAAACAGTGAAGATGGAGAATATGGAGTTATTGTTTTTGCTTCTTAAATGTATTACCTGTGTGGTTCCAAAGAATGCAAATTCTTTGGGGGGGGGGTGAGGTCCACCAATGATCTCTCCATTATTGACTGGAATGTGGTTTAGATTAATACAGTTGCAACCCGCTTAGAAGTATTGATTTGGGGTACCTGGGTGGCTCAGTCGTTAAGCATCTGCCTTTGGCTCAGGTCATGACCCCAGGGTCCTGGGACCGAGCCCCGCATTGGGCTCCCTGCTCCTCAGGGAGCCTGCTTCTCCCTCTCCCTCTGCCTGCCGCTCCCCCCCTCCCCGCCCCATCAAATCAATAAATAAAATCTTAAAAAAAAGTTGATTTTGATGCTTTTGTTATCAACTGAAGAATTCTCAGGTATGTGTATGTGTGTGTATATATATACATATATAAAAAAACATGCAGAGCTTTCTATGAAGGTCCCCGATCTCTTAGTTGATTGGGTGGAAAGATGGAGTGGAAGGAGAACAAGATTCAAATGAGGCTCACGTAAGACTTTAATAACTGAATGCATGAATGGAATGAAGAAACACGCCTAGTCTACACTGTAATTCAGCAGTTTTATGAATGGGAGGTCAGATAGGTGGTTTGAAGACTGGCTTCGCCGAATTTACCATCTTTTACAGTACTAAAAATTGTCTAGAATATCGTATTCCTCCTGTATGGGACTATAATTCACTTTCTCTGCTCTCACTCCTTCTGCGTTTCCTCCTACCTCTGTAGTAGATGGTGTTTGAGTTGTCAGGCAAGTAGAATCACGTCTCTACTGTGATTGAAACGCTAAGTGTGCTGTTGTCTTTATTTCACATTTTCTTTTATTCTCTGTTCTCGTGTCACATGAACATACACGTTTGCCAGGCACGTTCTTGCTTTCCCTTTCTCTGTTTCTGACTTTCCGTCTCTCCTGCCTTTGTTTTCGTCCCTTTTCTCTGACCACAGAACAGTCCGGTGGCCTTGCTAGCATCATCTTACCTTTTCTGAACCCTGTTTCCCAGAGGCTTCGATTTACCATGCCTTGGGCACTCTCTTTCTTTAATGCTAGGTCTCTCTGAGGGATAGTTAATGATCTTTGCAGCAAATGAAGGTGAACTGTTGCCACATTATTGTTATAATACAGCCAACTGTATGGAACAGATTGGGCTGAGTTCTGAACAGCTGGGGCTGGCAGGATGAGTCTTGACTCCTCTCGGAAGAGTTCCAGCACTGCCAAATCATCAGACTTGAAGGGGAAAGAGGGACAAGAAAGGTTATGGGTATAGTGGTTCCTGCAGGTGCTTTTTGCCTTTGTGATCTACCTTTTTGAAATTCTCACCGGTTTGTGGATCTGGCAAAGCGTGGACTAATTGAACCCAGGGCCTGCTGTCACTGCTATCGGACTGGCCTGCTTTTAGTGGCTCTGATGGTATTTTTATTGCTCATTTTCAGGTACTGAACATGCGATAAAACAGATGCTTCTGTTGTTAAAACTGTGCCTCTTTTCTGTCCATTGAAACTGTTTGTAGTGTTAAGGATTTGCAAAATGGACAGAGCCCTAATATAAATGAATAAAGGCTCCGTTGGAACTTTTGGACTTGGGCTATCTTGTGTGGCCTCCTGGTGGATGTAATAAATGGGAATCAGTGTGGGGTAGGACAGGCTTCATAAACTGGTGGCCCGCAGAAACTGATCCAGCCTTCAGACATGTTGTGTTTGCCCATACAAGGAAGTGTGTGTGTGTGTGTGTGTTTAAAGAACTACCTGCTAACATTAAAAAAATTATATATATAATATATATATACATTTGGTGAATTTTTCCAAAGAAGCTGGAAGGTTGGGTTTCCTTGGAACTATGGCCTCCCATGGTGAACATCAGCTGAGGCTAAGTCACCGGCTACCCGATACCCATCCTGAGTGGGCAAGGTGCAAAGTTTGCAGTTCCCCGGAGTCCTCCCCTCATTTGTTGCTTCCTGCTTGGCCTCTGCAGGTGAAGTGTGTGTGAGCTGACAGAGGCTGTGGGATGGGGGCTCCCTGGGTTGGACTCTTAGCTTCACCACCAGCTTTAATCTGGGCAAGTTACTTACCTCTCTAACTCTTAGTTTCCTCATGTGTCAAATGGGAATATGGTTCTTCACCTCACACGGTTGCTGGGAAGGGTATTAAGGGTATGATGAGAAGTAGTATCCCCAAAGCAAGTGGTTGTCCATCCCTGGTGTGATGGCTACACACATTAGCTGTTACTGTCATTTTCAGTTGCCATGTGTCACCAGTGAGCTGGTACCAATTCTTTGGAGTCCTGATCATATTAGAGAGTTGGATACCCCTTTCTACTACTCAGGGCAGTGGGGGGACTTGTGTCTGGGCTTCCCATGTTTCTGTTTTTGTCTGGCAATATAAAATTGACCATGTCTCTAAGAGAATAATGCTCTAAGGGTGCATAATAGAAACTGCTCCTAAGGGTGGCATTGTCTGAAAAGCAGAATCATTTTTTTTTTTTTTTTAAAGATTTTATTTATTTATTTGACAGAGAGAGAGATAGCTAGAGCAGGAACACAAGCAGGGGGAGTGGGAGAGGGAGAGACAGGCTTCCCGCTGAGCAGGGAGCCTGATGCGGGACTCGATCCCAGGACCCTGGGATCATGACCTGAGCCGAAGGCAGACGCTTAACGACTGAGCCACCCAGGCGCCCCAAAGCAGAATCATTTTTAATTTAGTTCATGTTAGGTTGACACTTGGTTGTGGGATTTTTGGGTTTTTTTGCTTTTTGGCCTGGGTCACGACTTTGTAATTTTGGATCTAAATTCCTGGAGTTTCTGTTGCCTCATCTCTTCCCCATCCCAGTCACATTCAAACTCAGGTTGGTGATAGCTGTGGACTGAAGATGCTTAGAATTTTCATGGAAGGAGAGGTACAGAAATGGGAGCACTACATCAATATATTTTCTAAAAAGTGGAAGTTAAATTTAGTTTTGATTCGGTGTGAATTGTATTGAAAGCAGCCTCTTATCAGCATTCTGGGCTCCGATTCCTTAAGATTTCAAAGGATTTTTTCCCCGATGTTATTATATTCAGATAGTATGTTTTCTAACACCTGACCTTTGACATCTGTCGGGGGGGGGGGTTCCAGCATACATGTCGCTGCCACACCAAGTGGGGGAGGGGCTTCCTGGTTATTATATGTGTAGTGAAGAAATACAAGGTTTTCCGCTGATTTTTCTTCTTCCTGTGATGATGGGTTTCCTTTAGATGTGGATATTTCCCTTCAGTGCATATGCTTGTCACAAAATGGTGAAGGATAACAACAGTGCAGGAATTTCTTCTTATGCCTTGTGAAGGTGTCTGGAAAACTCTCATGTGTTCCAGTGCAAAGCTTCTTAGAAGGCAAGGTGGCTGGAAAAATGTCGAGGCAGTTCTGGGACCAGTGGGAGAAAACAGATATAAGAGGTGAAAAATGATTTGTGATCAGCTCAGTTTCTAGAGTCCAAAAATCAAACCACATGGTGTATGTTGTCTTAAACCCTCTTAGGGTGAGTGAATGTCAGTATTGGGATGGAAGGTCCCTGAAGAGAGGACAAAACATTATTTTTAGATCTTTGCTTTAAAAAAACCGAGGTATTGAGTCCTTGAACTTGGCCCCTGACCCAGATTTGGTTCTAGGTGACTACTTAGCATTCATTCTTGTTCCCACCTCCCTCTGACGTGTTGAGGTGAAGAGAGGAAAGAGCATGGCTGAAAGTGGGAGGATGAAGAAAATGATGATTTTCTGCCCTTTGTAAATTTTTTGTTCAAGTCTCCACAAGTATGGTGGCATGTTGAAAATCGAAGGAAATATTCAGGCGGATTCTTACGAATTGTCAGTATTGCAGTTGTAAAAAAAAAATGGCAATTTTACATAGCTCAACCAAATAAAATTATTATGTGTTTGCTAGCATTCCCTTAGTTCCTCTGGGGGTATGGATGGTTTAAAAAGCTAGGAATGTTTTGTTGTCCATTTGGTGATTTTTTTTGGCGGGGGGGGGGGGGGCATATATATAGGTATTTTCTGCTTGGATTTTCCCTGTTACCATTTTTTTCCCCTAAAATGCCAGTTATTGCCTTAAGTCTCATAGCAAGAAAGCCTGAAAGGAGTGCACAGCATGAGGTGACTGGAGATAGTGGAGTGTTGTCAGATCAGCCATCCAGGGACAGTTTGGCTGGGGGTGGGGGTACCCAGATCCAAAATTGGATTTATACCTTAGCAGGCTTCTGTTTTGGAAACAGACATGGATGTGAAAAGATGGAAAGCTACCTACATGGCCATGACCTATCACAACCCGTTCATAGGGGTAGAATGAGCCTCTTGCAGAGTTGTGAGGTTGGCTCAGGTAGGCATTCCCTGCCCAATCCCCCCCCCCCCCGCCCCACCCCAGTTTTGTGGGTCAGAATGACTCAGGGAATACTTTTACAGTTTGGGCAACAAACCAGTTCACTTAGTCAAGAGAAATTAAAAAGTCTGTAAGCAGTCCTGGGTGTAGTGCCATCAGTGATCTCCTGATGGTGGTGTGTGTGTGTGTGAGTGTGCTTCATGGTGGGAGGTTTGTGCGGAGTGCGACAGATGCTTCCTCGGCTTACTTGTTTCCTGGTTTTCAAAGCGTCTTTTTTGTTGTTTTATTTTAAGGTTGGGTGCCTTTTTGGTCTGTCGGCAGGGGCATGGAGAGCCTCCAGGCACATGCGCCCAGCTCTTTAACTTGCTATTCCTTGTGTAATATCAGGTGGAAGTACGAAGCACCACAAACTGCTTTGAGCAGAGCCCACTTCCCTTCACCCGCAGAGAACATGAAGCAGTTACACCAACATCAATCAAGGAGAACCCACAGGCTGCACTCACACCGTTGAAGCAGGTGTGAGAGTGAGCCTTCTCCAGCAGCGCATGGGACTGAGGTGTACCTCGGTGTCGCCCGCAGATGTCCGTTACGAGGACCGTGTGGGGCTGTGTTCGCTCAGCACAGAGCCAGGACGAGCCTGTCATCTTTGTGGAACAGAGCAAGTGGGGCTCATGGCATCTCCGGGGCTGATTTCCTGAGACTAAGGGGGAAAATGCAAGGTCTGGGGTGTGTGTGGACATATGCATTGGTATCTATCAAATGTGTGTGGATGTTTGTATACGTGTAGATGTACATGCATATACACACATGTGTAGAGACACACATACACACCATTTTATTTTAAAAATTTTTTTTAAAGATTTTATTTATTTGACAGAGCACAAGCAGGGGGAGCTGGAGTGGGGGAGGGAGAAGCAGGCTCCCCGCTAAGCAGGGGGCCCGATGCGGGTCTCAGTCCCAGGACCCTGGGATCATGACCTGAGCTGAAGGCAGACGCTTCACCGACTGAGCCACCCAGGCGCCCATACACACCAGTTTAAAGCAAAACTCACGTGGGCCATGAACTAAAGAGAATATGATATTTTTAAGTGTCTGATGATAAGGTGATGGTGCTAGTTAAAAATAAAAGAAAAACACCTATCTCATTCTGATTGAACCACTATGATATGTATTGAGCTTTAGGAAATTTCTACGGAAGTTTTGAATGATCTAAAAACTATTTTACACTAGGACTTCAATATATATTGTAACTCTTAAACAGTGACTAGTTCTACCAAAGCTACTGGGTAACTTATTGGTTATGAGTATCCATGTTGAGCTGCCATTTCGAAATATTATGCATATTACTTACATTCAAATATGAGAACAATCACCCTTGAAGCAATATAAAGTAAAATAAGACCCATTCTTTAACTATCAAAACTGGCTAAGTTTGGGAACAATTAGAAATCCATTGTCACTATAGGCATGGGGGGAAAAAGATTTCTGTGGAGGAGGGAATTTTATATACTATTTGGAGACTGTTGGGCAATATGTAAGATTGTTCATAGTTCTGACAATACTGTGTGCTTGTTCATAGTTCAGACAATACACCTCCAAGGCACATTTATCCTAAGACTATTATTGAACATGTGTAAAAGGGTTTGCTACAAGATTTCTTTATCACAATCTTATTTTTGATGTGAATTGCATAATTGTCTAACTATTAGGGTGGTCATATAAATTATAGTAGAAAATAAAATACCAATTGAAGCATTAAAACAATGTAGCTTTTTCTATGCCCCTACTAAAAAATACTGTGTTGCATGCACACACGGATGTCTGGGCCTTAGAAATAGTTTGAGAGAGATTTATGTATAAAATAAAATATTTTTATTTTTGCTTATATGTTCTTAACAATAATCCAATATTTATATGTATTACCTACATATTAAATACAGCAAAGCATAATCATGGAAGTATAATTTTAAGAGTAAAGTTTATCTAGAAATACTTGTGAAGACCAGGAAGAAAGAGAGCTTTTCTTCCCCCCAGCCCTTGGTAACTGCTTAGCAGAAGATGTCAAAGACTGTTGGTTGATTTATTCAGCAATATATGTGTGCCAGGCACCCCGCAAGGCTCTGTCATGATGTTATGTGCTTTCCACATGGCAAATGGCTGAATCGGTTCTACTTGATATATTGATAATGGTGGCTTTACTAACAGAGTTAATAATACTAATCTGAAAATTCTGCTCTGGACATGCAAACACTAAGATTAAACAGTGACGTTTTGCTTCATGTTCTCACGTATGTGTTTTATCTGCTCTATCCTGTCTTACATGGTTAAACTTTTCCTACCATGTGGATAGTTGGAGACTTTGGGTCAAGCAATCAGGAAAATCACTGGTCAAACCTGACACCATTCACGCACACTTTGAAGGACTCGCAAAAGTGTATCAGCAAGTGCTTTGAAAAATCTGACCTCTACTTATATTGTAGGGTTTTGGCTTTGAAACCCAATCTCAGTTTAATGTTCAGCAGGTGTCCTTGGGTGTGGCAGGACAGGATTTGAAGGGGAGAGATTAGTGTGGTGCATTCGGTGTCTGTCCATCTGGAATGTTGAGACTGTGGAGGATGTGAATGTCTGAAGGAGGGTCAGGGTTCAGCCAGCCAGATACTCCTCTAGATGCTTAAATGCTTCTGAGTCCCCAAGAATCTACCCAAAGGGCAGTCTTCTGATGGCTGCTTCTGGAAGTGTCACCCTCCCTGTGGCCTCTCAACACGTTAGCCTCTTCTACTGGGATGAGATTGGAAATTTTAAAAGTCCAGCCAGAACCACCCAAGGCTCCCAAATGAAAAGATTTTTCATGAGTTCAGCTATAAAAATAGCAAAGACTCTTGAGAAGAAGGATTTATTTTGGATGAAGACCAATTTGCCAAGTTGTTGTGTGTGTGTCTAGGGGAATGATTCTGACTTCTTGAGTTTTGTTCATTTCTTTCCCATTGGTGAAGGGAACAAGTCAAACTTGGGGGATTTGGTTCTCTTTCCATTGTCCAATGAATCAGGAGAGTTCTCTCCATCTGTCACCCCCTGCTGGTTTTCTGTGATATTGTGGGAAAATGGGTCATTTTTACATCCTCTTTTTCTCTGTATCCTCCTCTCCTGTTAAAGCAGATATGATGCCATTAATTAATTGCCTTGGGATACTTTAAAGTATAAAGAAGGGTCAGGGGTGGGGGGGAGAGTTTTTAGCTATTCCTAAAACAAGCTTAGAGTGATAAAATCAATAATTTGAGGAATTACTGTCTTAAAAAACAAACAAACCCAAAAACAACAACAAAAAACCCCTTGTAAATAGAACACGATTGAGAAAAACGTGTCTTTAGACAGCCTAATCTAATCACACACAGAAGGCAGCCTGTTTTCTTCCTTGTTGGATAACTTCCACTTTATAGTCTCGCAGGGAACAATATATTAAGTACAGTATTTAGAAATATTTGTTGAATCCTACTGTCTGATTTTGGCAAATCCCAAGGAAAAAAAAGAATATGTCTTGGACTGCATGAGCCTTCCTGGGAAGATATTGGAGTTTTCCCAGAGAGGCTGGCTTCACATTGTGGGAAACATTGGTTTAGTAGATAACACTGTTAGCATTTGTATTTTAGAGGGCATTTTGATTTCTTTAGGTTTTTGGAGCAGCTGCAGCTGATCTTCTATCTCTCAGGATCTGATGAAACCCAAAGTATATGCTGGTCTTTCCTTCTGCGGATACCTTCATTTCCTCCGGAAGGGTACCCTGGCTTGTAATCCCCTCATCCTGTTACAGCAACATGCTGAGCTCACCAGCACTGAAATATCCAGGATCTAGATGAGAAGATGTGAGTGTTAACACGTGAGTAGGAGATGGGGCATGAGGGGTGAAATGTCCATCGGCTAATGCTTTTTTTTTCCTCTTTTGGAATGTTGAAGCATCAACTTTTGGCAAAACCTTAAGCTAATTCTGTTTAAATGTGATCATCACATGGCATTGACTGAGTAATAGAAATGTGTGACGAACATCAAGATGAGATATTGAGAATGTAATGTTATGGCCTCTTTATTTAAAAGTGTGTGCTAAGATACGAGTGCATTATTATGAGGGATGTAAGTGAAATAAATTCCTTTAGTGTAAGTTTCTTAGCATGTGTCTGGCATAAAATCATTTTAATAGATCTTAGGCAAGGGCATATTTTACAGCCCTCTTCCACTGGTTGCTTCAATGTGGACTAGATGCGTCTGATGAGGTTCTTTTGCTCTTTAGCTTGTAACTTTGGGAAGCTATTTACCCTGTAAGTTCTCATCTCTAGAAGGGAGATAAAGAGCATTAACCTCATAGTTTTTCTCTTTCTTTTTTTTTTTTTTTAAAGATTTTATTAGAGAGCACAAGTAGGGTTAGCGGCAGGTAGATGGAGAGGGACTTGATCCTGGGACTCTGGGATCATGACCTGAGCTGCAGGCAGACGCTTAACTGACTGAGCCACCCAGCTGCCCCAACCTCATAGTTTTTCTAAAATAAAACTTATTTTGGATTTATTTATTATATTTATGTTATTTAGATTGACAGAGAAATTGCAAAGATAGCAAAAATGTATTCCCATATCCTTCATCTGGTTTCCCTCATCTTTACCGTGTTATGTACTTTTTTTTAAAGGATTTATTTATTTATTTGAGAGAGTGAGTGCTCGAGAGTGAGCATGAGTGGGAGGGGCAGAGGGAGAGGGAGAGAATCTGAAGTGGACTCCACGTTGAGCGCCAAGCCCAATATGGGGCTCAATCCCATGACCCTGAGATCATGACCTGAGCTGAAATTGAGAGTCGGTTGCTCAACTGAATGAGCCACCCAGGCGCCTCTCCGTGTTACCTTATTAAGATGCGTTTGTCAATGGGGCGCCTGGGTGGCTCAGTTGGTTAAGCAACTGCCTTCGGCTCAGGTCATGATTCTGGAGTCCCTGGATCGAGTCCCAGGATCGAGTCCCACATCGGGCTCCCTGCTCAGTGGGGAGTCTGCTTCTCCCTCTGACCCTCCCCCTCTCATGCTCTCTGTCTCCCATTCTCTCTCTCTGATAAATAAATAAAAAAAACCTTTAAAAAAATTAAAAAAAAAAAATATGTGTTTGTCAAAACTAAGAGAACAACATCGGCACTTTATAATTAAACTATAAAGTTTATTTGAATTTCATTAATTTCTCCTAATACCCTTTCTGTGTTCAGGGCTCCCCTCCTGGATATGTGACGTTTAGTCATGTCTCCTTAGACTCCTCTGACCTGGGCCCGTTTCTCAGACTTGTTTTTGATGACCTTGACAGTTTTGAGGCATACTAGTTAGTATTTTGTAGACTGTCCCTGCTTTGTGCTTTTGTCTGATGTTTTTCTCATGATTAGACTGGGTTGTACATTTTGAGAGGAAGACTGCAGAGGTGGATCAGACAAGGGTGGACACATTCAACATGGCTTTTCACTCTTCAGCTTGTGCTTGATCACGTGGATGGGGTCACATGGTGCCAACGTTTCTCCAGGGTAAAGTGATTCTATTTTCCCCTCTTTGCAAACTGTGTCTTGGGAAGGAAGTCACTAGGCACAGCTCATAGGGTTGTTTTGAGGTTTAAATGAGATGACAAAGCTCTTAGTGCAGCATAGGGGTTGCTTTGAAAACACTCTGGAAAGTCCATTGTTACTGGAGGGGTTGCTTTTGCTCTTGTCCCCTTCAAAACTTAAAAGCTAGTAGTCTGTAGAGCTTCTTCCTCATAGTTACACGGTCCTCAGCCACTTACTGATGTGGTTCAGAATACGAAAATGAAAAATAAGAGTGCTTACAAACCTCTCAAGTGAGATGACTATTCAAAGGCCCTCTAAGATGGAGGTTCATGCGTTCACTCCAGATTTACTCCTGAAAGACCGTCTATCTTGGAATCATGAGTATCAGGTCCTATGTCAAGGGATGGCATCAGGCCTCAACGATGAGCGTGAAAATGTGGGCATGAGGGGGGGTGCAGGCCAGTCTTGGGCATGAGGGGGAGAAAGAAAATAATTTAGGAGCTGGGTCTGCATTACAGTGACTTTTTTTTTTTTTTGTATGATAGCTTTTAGGTAGAATTGAGAGTTCTTCTTAGAAGAAACTGTCTTCAGCATTTCTCTGTAAAATGAAGGCCTTGTTCTGTGATCCGAAATGCTTCAAAGCCTGTGCGGTTGTTGCTGGAGTAGTTTGCTGAGCCTGGATAATAGAGTTCGGAGTCCTGTAACCACGTCTGTTGGAATAAATAAGAACAGCTGGTCTCTTGTACAGATACTGTTGGCATGAATTTTTTATTTAAGTCTCTCCACGTATCTAGTAAACAGTAAACAGTATTCTAACATGACTAAAAGCCTTCAAGTCTCCTTCTAATAAATTTCCTTCACTCCTTCCCATTTAAAAGTTCAGGGTGTAGGGCAGGGTTAATGTGCCAGAGAAGGAATGCTAGGAAAGTATTTCAGAGCTAGAGAAAATAAGGTTCCTCTTCTATGTATTCTTTCTCATTTGACCTTCAGCTTCTCTCTTAGATAACATAGTTTTTGGACTGTTTCTTGGGAAAGCAAGATTTATGCAGACATTCTTTTGCCATTCTGTATGTACTAAGTGGAGAGAGATTTGCTCATATTAAAGTGGAATACTGTGTCCCTGAGTGCTTAATGGGGAGAAGATTTGCATCTGCATTAAGGGTAGGTGAGTGATGAAATATTCTCTTGGTCCTCTTTAAATGACGAGCAAGGAAATTCTTTCCATATATCTTTGTGAATTTGTCTTAACAAGCTTACTGGAGACTGAGCACCCCTTTCCTGCCTCATAAGGAACCTAGGAAGTACTTGAGGAAAACATATGGCATTTTTCATTCATTTCCTGTTATCTTTGTTACCAATAGCAAAAAGACTTTTTTTTTTTTTCCTGCTTAACCTGATGTATTAACCCTTGGGTTCGATGGAGTCAGAACTATCGTTAAGCCATTGTCCAGTCTTATTCTTTTGTCAGGCAGACATTGGGTTTCCTGTACTGGGGGCTCGGAATCCTTATGAGGAGATCTATCTACAGATAGATTCTCTCAAGAATCAGGAGAGTCTCACACAGGCACTCGCCCTAAGAGGTGTTTGCTTCTTTTAAGCCTTTGTGAGACTCTTGTGGTCATCGAGGATGCTCAGAAATGTATCAGTTGCCCTCCTTAGGGACACTTAGTATAGATATGCTTTCTTGCCCTCTTTCAGGTCAGGTGTCACCATGTGACTGGCTTTGGCCCATGAAATGTGAGCCAAGGTCACATATGTTACTTCCCAGATGAAGCTTTAAGAGTCACTGTGGGATTCACTTCATCCCCTTCCGCTTACCTTAGTGGAAACACACCGACATGGAGCCTGCAGTCTGGTCTCTGAGGGGCCCTCCTGGAAACATACCCTGACCTAGGTTGGGCATGTAGTGTGAGCAAGAAGTGAGCTTTGGTTATTACAAGTTAGAAGGATTTGGAAAGAGTGTCTTGCTGCAACGTTATCATCCTCTCCTGACTCATGCACTCAGCAGGGCTCTCTGTCCAGAGGTGTAAGACATAAGGGCTAGATGTCAGGCCGTGGAGGAGATAGTCACACTTGCAATGGCACCTGCCATAGGAAATCCATACGCGTGTGTGTGTGCGTTGGTTACTGCCGCACGAAATTTGGTGCCGTTTCTTAGAGGCGTGACCTACATTTCAGTATAGTTACATTTCTTCAGGGAGCTTCCATCCCTTCTGACACTGGTATGTATACTTTTCAACAAGTATCTTTACGTAATGGAGAGTAAGTCTCAAGAAGGAAAAAAATCCGTACACACACACATGCTCACTCGCACACACATTCTCTCTCTAACTTAATCTCCCCAGAGTCACATGAAAGATTTTAATGCCAAACTACTGGTTGAGTGCCAGGAAGAATTTCTTGGGTGGACATAATGCTTAATTTATATTTAGGGAATTTCCATTGTTAAATCACAGAGCTTGTAAAATTTGAAAAGAGGTGGAGGGAATGGAGAAGGAGCGGGGGGAGGGGCCCCAGGGATGTGGTTGACAATATTCCTTTTAATTTAAAGCCACCTGAAGGCTTCCGTGGAATAATAAAGTCATTCCCATATGGTTTCCGCTCTTTCAATGTTGGAACCTCAGAAACGCAATCTACTTTGAGCTTCTGCTTGTCTCTTTGTCAGGCTGAGAGTGCTTCCTGTCTGCTAGCCAGTCAGAAATGTAAGCAAAGCCCACTTCTGCGGGGGGTGGGGACTCGATCGTTCCCAGGTTGCACTTTGTACTGGGGCTGGCCGGCTCCTGGGGCAGGGAGGAGCCACTCCACAGGGCATGCTTGACTCTTAGATAGATGGGGACAGCCCCTGGGACCCCTCTGAAGGTGACTTCATGCTTCATTCGCGAGAGAGTCTCACGCAGGCTTGCCTCAACTCTCTTTTGTTCTGCCCTCCCTTACAATTCTGTTTACCATAAACTTTTCCCCCAAAGGAAAACCCCATCATTCCATTTGGGTTTTGTTGTTTGCCCTTAAAGGTTTTGTAGCCCTCGGAACTGTGAGAAGGGCAAACATTCAGGAAATCCAGAATGACTTTCAATTACTTGTATTTTCATTACTAGAAGGTTCCTTGTTCCCTTATTGTCTGCAAGTTTACACACACACACACACACACACACACACACACACACACACACACACACACACACCCCCCCCCGTGTGAAGATGAGTTCATGGATCTATTCGAGATGTTCGTGGAAGTGCCTTTTGGGGAAGTTTTACAATATGATGCTTACCATAATCCTGCTGAAATCTGTGAAGGTGCTTCCCCTTTCCACCCCTCCTTTCTCCTAATGGTTTTTTCAGGATTCATGCAAAAAGCAGCTTCATTTTAAATGTTACTGAGAAAAATACTGATCAGCATTTGGTTCACACTCATGCGAATTAAAGTCGGAGGTGAGAGTTCATATGGAGAAATCCGAAGTATTTACAGTCCGAAAACTATGATCAATCGACAGATTAATAGAACACCCTCTGAAAATACAAAGAACCAATTAGTATATTTGTAATAAAAAATAGGTACAAAGAAGGGGCTTTGCTCTGGACATTGTAAAGTTGGCCCACAGCTTGCTTACAGTCTCTTAGCAAAGTAATTATAGTTTACACAGCCGTTTTCCCCCTGAGAACTGTTACACCCTTCATTTTGTCTTTGAGGAAATCCCTGTCTTTCCATTTTTTAATGTAAATTTTGCATAGTTACTTAATTCATATGTAAATATTTTACTTTTGAAAATGAAGTTTTGAATTGCTGTTTTATAGAGACTGGAAAGAAAATTAACTCCTTTATTAAAAACAAATTTGTAAAAAAAAAAAAAAAAACCCAGGAAAAACAAAACAAAAAAAATGTTATTGAAAAACAGTCGTTCTCTTTTGAGAGCCACTTGAAGGTATATTTAAATTTGGAAGCTGTTCATCTTATTTTTCAAACTGGTGGAATTGAACTAGCTAAGCACTGGACATCCATTATGACCGTTGACTCTGGGTCGTGTATAACTGCTCTGATCTGAATTTGTGAACTCCTATGCTAGTGCCATTGAAATGCCATGAAATAATTTTGTTGTGGACCTGGAAGAAGCTGTCTAGGAAGTCAGGAGCCAGGAATGTTGATCATCCTTCATTGTGATGATGTCAGTATTTAATTTCTGTACCTGTTTGTCCATTTAAAAAAAAAAAGAGATTTATGGGGCTCACCTTTTCCCTCTTCATGGAGTCGCAACATGATTTCTTCTCATAAAGACAATCAAAATAAGATGTATAAAGTAGCCTGAATCTTTGGATAAAAAGTTTTTACAAAAGTATAGGGAGATGGAAGTAAGAGGAAGACTGTGTGCATTGAAGAACATGAGAGTCAGAAAGGAAATGGGGTTCTCAACTCTTTCAATTGACCAGACAGTACTAAGTATTGAGAATTGTTGCCTGTCCACCAAGCCAGCATTTTGAGGCGTCCCCTTGGGCAGAGTCCTCGCATCAGTTCTTCCGCTTAATTTGAAATAAGAAAGTACGTGTTGAGTCCGGAGGCACACTTAAGATGACCTCATACCCAGATGGGACTCCATGATGTTCAGAAATCACTCGTGGGATATACTTTTGTCTTGTCTGGCCTGTATAGAATGTCACAGTGTGTCTCCTGTACAATGGGTCCCCAAGTGGTATTTGTTATGTTTCCAAGAAGTGCCTCCTATAAACTAGACTCACATGCAGCATGTGAGCTTTTTCCTTTTGCTTAATTTTTAATTGTTAATTACTAACATAGTGACTTGGAGTCAAATGGAAAAGGAAGAAAATCAAACGCCACCCCAACACCAATCCCAATGGACGCAAATATCTCCGTGTCCTATAAATGTCCTCAATACGAATTTTTTAATGCGTGTATCACTTAAATAAAAAACCTACTTCTAGTTTCCTTACATAACTTTACAATAGTATATTTTAAAATCTACTTAATGAGATAAAGATACAGGCACTTCATCATTTTCTCTGCTTCTCTGTACCCCTTCTAGTTTCTGTCATGTTCAAAATGTACATTTATTTTCACATTGCTTAAAGTTGCTAACAATTTTGTTCTATAACTATTATCAAGTCTCCCTTGTCACATATTCAGATTGATACTAAAGATTGAAAACCGGTAACTTGTGTTTATACTAGATCTGTGTAAGTAATGTTCACTACAGGGCCAATTAAGATGCTCTGATTACATTCTTTTCCAATTTCATGACCCCGATGCCCCTCTGTGAAAGGGGTCAAATGCAGAGGGTCAAAGGAAGACCCCTTACTTAATTTCATCAATGCATTGAAACCATACAACATTGTGTTTGCCTCAAACTTGGCCTATAACCTTCTTATACAATTTATTAACACTAAATTGTTTGATCTTTGTTTTTTTCTTGCTGGGAGAAGAAATACAAGCCTTCAAGAAAAAGTTGAATTTTCTTTCTGGGTTCAGTGTTTTTTTTTTTTCTCATTAAGCTTTTGGGATCTCTTTTAATCTTGGTATTCTCAAATTTCCTAATGATGTTTGGGTCTTATTAATTTTTGAGTGGTACTTGGAGTAATCCGGAAACGACATCCCCCATTGGGCCTGAGGCATTTCTTTTATTATTTCGGTATGTTTTTCTTAGGTTTTCTGTGTTCTTTCCTGTGGAGCTCCTGTCAGGCAGATGTTGGATCCCAGACTTGAACCTCCACACGTCTTATCTTTACTTCACGTTTTTCATCTATCTTTATTCTTAGGTTGTGGGAGATTCTGTTTTCTAGCCTTTTTCTTAGTGTGTTTTTTTAGCAGTCAAATTTCTGATTTCTAAGAGCTCATTCTCTTATTTTGGGGGCAAGTATTTTGAAATACACGAAAACAATGGTATAAGGCACTAGTATTCTGCCAGGAATTCGTCTGTTATAAAGATCTACATTTTGAAGTCAGAATTCCCTGTGGGGATTTGAAGAGACAGCTAGAATTACCCTCCAGTTTCATAATCTGACCACTTAGGAAAAGAATGCCAGTCGCCCGTTGGCCATCTGATTTGACTTTTACCTTATTAATAATGAGTACCAGACAGCAAGAATAGACAGTGAGAAGTGAAAAACACACAGTTGCCATTCTCAGGGAGTTGATGGTCCCATTGAAAGAAAAGACAAAAGCAGAAACATCTTAAAAATAAAAATTGCCATATGATGCAGTGTGGAGTTTTAAGCCAGAGAAGTTTTAGTGTTGTTTTGGTAAGGGGGGATATTGTGTGTTTTTTTTTTTTAATTTTTAGAGGAACCCTTTTGTACACATAGCTTTTTTCTGTGTTTTGAAATTTCTTTCTTTATTGAGAGATGTGGAAAGTTAAGCTGCTGGATAAAGAATATTGCTTTTGATACATATGTGCATATTCCTTTGATAAGGCTACCCATAATGTGTTACAAGTTCAAATTTACCGAAATCTAACTAGCAATGGATGTTGTAATTTTTAAAGAACTTACTGTTGTGAAAAGTGGCATTTTATTTTAGCTTGAATTATTTACTGTTCTGCTTTTTATCTTTTATTGACATTTATGTATAAATTATAGTATACCCATATGCAAAAGATACTTTATTTTCCTCTTTCTCCTCCTTGTTTTCCTCCTTCTCTTCCTCTGCCTCATCTTCTCTCTTTTCCTGTTTAACGTCGTTGGTCTTACTCTCCTCTAGCACTGATACAAGCATGTGCCCAACCCAGTGATCCCGTGAGGACATGGGATGATTTCCTGAAGAAGGGGCTGCGTATGTGTTGCCGTTACTATTAGTTAGAGACAAGGTAGTGTTGGTTCTATTAATTAATAATGTGAAGGCTACCTCTTCTTAGATAGTAGGAAATGTAAATGTGGCTTTTGTTGAGTTAGGACTTGAACTGGAGAGGAGGGGGCATTTGTTTGTTGTTTTGAACTTTTCCCTGAACACTAATTTCCATCACTTCTTTAAAGGCTTTCTTGATGTGGGGTGCCCAAGTGGTTCAGTTGGTTGGGCATCCGACTTTGGATTTTGGCTCAGGTCGTGATCTTGGGGTCTTGGGATCGGGACCAAATTGGGCTCCGTACTCAGCAGGGAGGGGAGTCTCCTTGTCCAGCTCCCTCTGCTCCCCTCCCCACTTGTTCATGTGCTTTTTCTCAAATAAATACGTAAAATCTAAAAAAAAAACAAAACCAAAAACCAAAAAAGGCTATCTTGATGTTCTTGAAGAACCACGTATGGTATGAGGACTTGGATTCTTAACCTGGCATCAAAGCGGAACTTAATTGCATCAGCTTGTCATGGTGCTACTTCTGTTTTGAAAGCTCTCTACTGAAATATACAAAGTCTACCAATGTCGTTAAAAGAGGAACAATAATTGGCCCTACTTAGTATATGTTTCCATCCCAATTTTTTAAGTTTTGAAATTGGCTGTCTATTTTTGGCTCAAGAAAATTTAAGACGATCTCTTGTTCCAGTTAGAATTCAGCATGTTTGTCAGTTTCCCATCATGAAAAGCTTAATTTCTTAGGTGAATTAATTCTGAAAATATAAATGCATATTCCTTGATATTTAGAGTAAAGCTAGGATGAGAAACCAGGCTGCTGCTGGGGTATCAGGCTAACTATTCTGCTGTTGTTGAGTATTGGTTGTTGCATATTATGTTATGATACTTTATTATACCTGAGCTTCACATGTAAGAGATAAAAATAGCTTTCTGTACTTAACCCAATAGAATTACCTGACGCTTTGTAGGTAGTTAGCATTTAAACACTTTGCTGATGGTCAGAGCCCAAGGTGAAGGTGTAGTCTTGGATATAATACTGTTGGTTCTTAAAGCACCATCTGGCAGAAGGTATGTGGTACAGACAGTAAGAATCATGGAGAGAGATTTAATTTGGTTTGTCTTTCTAAATAAAAATAGAATTATTCAGGCACAATATAAAAGTGGGAAAATCCATGTATCTTTGGATTTCTTGGCAGTCAATAAAATATCAGACCCCAAAACTTTGTGTAAACATGTTCCTATACTTCATGTCACTTTGTGTCGCAGTATTTGTAGGATGATGTTGATAAACTGCATGATTGCTTTTTTTCCTGATTGATAGTAATAAATGACGGTGATTTATCACTGTGCTTGTCACGTGGGCTCAGATGATAAGCAACTAAACTATTCAACAGAAAAGTAGAGCTCTCTGTTCTCCCAGAAGCAAATGCCTAAATAGTAGCGATGGGAAATGAAGAAGGGGAAGGACAATTGTGTAAGGATTGTTCGAGAAGCATTCCTTATGGTCCAAACTGAATGAAGAGCTCATTTTCATGCCTGGCTCTCTGTCTGCTCTGTCAGCAGTGCTAGTATCTTGATCTTTATCAGGTTATTGCTTCTGATGGCAACATTTTCATTTACCTTGGTTGCCATTTAATTAGGAAGAAAAAAAAGGACAAATGACTAGGGGTACAGCTGAGAATGGATGTCTCTTTATTAGTAGATGAATCTGTCACACCACCTGTGATGTCTGTGATGGGGCAGAGTGCTTTGTTCTTCTGAGACAGATTCTCAATTCTTGCTTTCCTAACTTGTTCTTTTTACATAATTTTTTTTGAAATTATAAAACTGGTGAGAACTCTTGAGTTCACATTTCTAGAAGTTGGTCGCTTTCAAATTGCAT
This sequence comes from Phoca vitulina, assembly GCF_004348235.1. Taxonomy (NCBI): domain Eukaryota; kingdom Metazoa; phylum Chordata; class Mammalia; order Carnivora; family Phocidae; genus Phoca; species Phoca vitulina. The sequence goes on from NW_022589734.1 coordinate 21,402,887, forward strand.
TCTAGTCTTGAGTATCAAGATGCCCGTGATGCCATGGAAGATCAGGATGAGGGAAGGCGCAGGTAACAGCTCTCTGGGCTTTTGAGAAAGAGGAGACTTTGGCCAGATTTTTCAAATCCTATATCAGAGTTCTGTAAGGTTTCTGTTAGGTATCTGTGGAACCAAGTTTGAGAACCATTGGTGCAGGGCATCCTAAATCCTAAAACACCTTCCTTCTTCCAGTCTCCCAGCAAGGGCGGTTGTTTTGCTTCTGTCTTGTACAACACAGTTCCAAAAACATTTTGACACTATGGCTGGAGCTGACTCTGTTCTTCAGACCGTCATGCTTCCCCTAGTGTTATAAATGTTTCTGCTGCTGGGGAGATGGATGTTTGGGTTGATGGATGAGTGTGTAAGGATAAATGGGAAGACAGGAAGGAAAGCATACAGTGATTTCCATTTGTCTAATTCCTTTATGTCCATGTGTATATTTTTAAATTACTTGATTATACTTCTTACCACGTAGGGTAGGAATCCCACCTTTGCCCACGCTTCATTCTCTTATATGCAGTTAGAATACCAATGAACTCCCTAGTCACTCTTTTATGTTTGTATGGGCCAGGCACTGTTCTAGATGCTAAGGATACAGCAGCAAAAACGTACAAGAATAAGTGACCTCATGGTGCCTCTTTCTACTTAGAGAAAACCCAGTAAACATGCAGATAAGATATATAGTGGGTCAGTTAATGATAAGTGCTATGCAGAAATAGAAAGCAGAAAAGGGAAGGAGGGAACTATTTTATGTCCAGTGGTTACTGACCTATGCACAAGACTTGAAGGTGAGGCAGGGGACTCGGTATATCTGTAGGGTAAGAGCCTTTTAGGGAGGGTGAGCAATAAGGACAAAGGTTTGATACAAAAGTTTGTTTGGTGTGTTGTAGGAACAGCAAGAAGAGCGAGGAGCTGATTGCTATGGGGACTCTGGTGTTTGCTATAAGAAGGATAGGAAGCCATTGGAGAATTTTAAGCAGAGGAAGATAACTGTTTAAAAGGACTACTCTTATTTCAGTGTTGACCATGACTTTCTTTTTTTTTTTTTCTGTGCAAAAGCAACCATGGACAATATGTACACAAAAGGCCATGGTTGAGCTCTAATAAAACTTTTTTTAATAAAACAGGTGCCTTACCTGCCATAGAGTTAGTCAATCATTGAAACGGATCACTTGCCAGGTGTTTTTGTATGGAGGCTGTGAGAGGGTGTGGATCATGTCTGTACCACGTATCACCTGGAGCACACCCCCTACAGACTGCCATCAGCTGATAACTCTCTTGCATATCCCTCAGCTGTGCAATTCATTTCTTGTCACCTCGAGCCGTAAATATAATTTAATAAATGTTTATGGAGGACTTAGAAATACTTTTCTACTAAAAGTAAAGGTAGCAGTAGATAGGTTCTCTGCTTGAAGGTTGCAATATCACGTTGAGGAATGGGCTATCTGGGACAAACACTAATTCCTTGTGGTAATTTTTCTGAGCCTGCTTTCTCAGAACCACCCCCCGCGCCCCACTCTCTACTGACTGGTTCAACCCAGTGCTGTCCGAATGGAATGTGGACCTCAAATGGAAACCACATCAAGAAGTTTAAAGTTTGTAGTAGCCACATAAAAAATGTAAAGAGAAACAAGTGAAATTAATATTAAATGTTGTATTTAATGCAATACATCCAAAGTATTATCATTTTAATGTGTGAATCACTGTAAAAGTTACTGAGATATTTTTCTTCTATATTATTTCTTACGAAGTCTTACAATTCCAGTGTGTATTTCACAATTTGGACCACTGACTTGCCAAACGCCATAGCCACATATGGTTAATGGCTGCCATATTGGACAGTGTAGGTCTATAGCTATTGGAGAAGGTTCAGGACTCAGCCTTCCCAGCTGACAAATAACCTTTTATAAAAGCACTAACAACACGTTTGATAACCTAGTAATGTTAAAGCTAATTGGTGAAATGACTTTTTTCTTGAAAGAGTGTAGATATCGACCACTTTAGGAATTCTGATTCAAGTCCCCTGAGGTTAATCTGCAATGATTAATAGCAACGTATGATATAGCAGGGCTTTTAATATTCAGTGTACTTCTCTTATCCTAAAATTTATTTTCTCCATGTAAGTTTCTTCTATACGCTCAGTTAACTGGTTATAAATATAAAAAGAACAAAAGTCTACCTTCTTGGCCACTTCCCATTCCCAACCCCCAGCTCAACAACTGATTCCAAGTTCTTTTGGTAAGACTTTAGAACTCCATGGATTACACCTTCTTCCTCCTTGAGGGGAACCGTCTATGTGCTCTCTCATTTATTTCAATGTGAAACAGAGTTCAGAGGCGGAGGCTGGTGAAGGCCGAACGTGCCGACACAGCTCAGTAATATTCATTCTGCACAACTAATATGTGCACATTCACTCACCTATAAGTGATCCTGCCCATGACAAAGTTCTCTGGAATTTGCATGAGTAAAAAGAGTCTTATATAAACTGCAAAAATACCTAAATTTTACAATTATTTTGAACGGACTTATAAGAACATAGAATTTGGAGGGTCGCCTGGGTGTCTCAGTTGGTTAAGTGTCTGTCTTTGGCTCGGGTCCTGGGATTGAGCCCCGCATCAGGCTCTCTGATCAGCGGGGAGTCTGCTTCTCCCTCTCCCTCTACCTCTCCCCCTTGCCCAGGCTCTCTCTGTCTCTCTCTCAAATAAATAAACTCTTAAAAAATATATAGAATTTAGGAATTTGGGGAAACAGCAGAAAGACTATAAATAAAAGCCTTCAGAGCAGATTGGCTGATAATTCTGATGTTGAGAAACTTGCAGCACCATGAAAGGCTCCTTCTGTGGCCTGTGACACCAGGGAAACATCAGCCTTCCTCACTTGGCCTGAGACTGCTATTTTGGCTTTATCACCTTGAGGGGTACCAGGCCATGGTGGGGGTCCCAGCTGTGTGGATAGGGATCCTCAGAACTGGCTATAGAATCTGGTGAAGGAGAGGGCGCCTGGGTGGCTCAGTTGGTTAAGCGACTGCCTTCGGCTCAGGTCATGATCCTGGAGTCTCCGGATCGAGTCCCGCATCGGGCTCCCTGCTCAGCGGGGAGTCTGCTTCTCCCTCTGACCCTCCCCCCTCTCATGTGCTCTCTCTCGCTCTCTCATTCTCTCTCTCAAATAAATAAATAAAATCTTTAAAAAAAAAAAAAAAGAATCTGGTGAAGGAGGTAAAGAGAGGAGCTAGGAAAATTTTGAGTTATTAGTTTCTGTAACCACATCTGATTCTATAAGGAAGGTGTCTTTGAGGTATACATATAAGTGGGAGATCTTGCTTAGTCATTTTCAGGTATAACCAGGCAATTGAAATCATAACTGGGTTATAAAGAGATCATTCCTTTTCCACATCTTTGTGGATTTGTAGAAACAGTCTTACTCATTAAATTTGACCTTAAGCCAAGTGATTTCAGTTTCTTTAAGGAAGGAGTTTGGCAGATGTTAAGATGGATGGGGCCACCCGCTTTTTGGAATTCCTTGAAATAGAACATTTTTGAGTCCAGTGGAAAAAAAAAAAGTATTCTTATAACAGAAGCACCCACTGACTTCTAGATACCACGTCCTCTGGCTAGGCATTATCTCAGAATTCTTTATGGAGAGCTCATTCTTACAACAACATGTGAGGTAGGTATCTCTCTTTTCCCTAGTGCCTTTGTGGAGGAAAGCGGTTCTAAGAAGGTTTCATAACTCGCCTAGCATCGCACAGCCAGTAAGTGGTGAAGCTGGAATTTGAACGCCTGCAGCCTGACTCCCCGGTGCTTGCTCTCATAATCACCCTAGTAAGTAAAGATTCATGTGCAGGATCAGTGAATCACTGAAAGATATTTTACAAATCAAGTGATTTTAAATGCTTTGGGGTTGAAATATAATGCAAACCTCCAGGGAAGCCTTACGAAAATGGCTCGTGTTGGGGCATTAGCTTAAATCTTAGTAGTTTTTAAATGTTTTTTTTTTTTTTTTTTTTTTAAATATCAGGCTTACCTAAAATAGAAGTCCTCTGTAGAAAAGCATTTGAGTTCAAGAAATAAGTAAGAAAGGCACAGAATAGGGGCGCCTGGGTGGCTCAGTTGTTAAGCGTCTGTCTCCAGCTCAGGTCACGATCCCAGGGTCCTGGGATCGAGCCCCGCGTCGGGCTCCCTGCTCCGCGGGAAGCCTGTTTCTCCCTCTCCCTCTGCTTGCCACTTCCCCGGCTGTGTGCTCTCTCACTTTCTGTCAAATAAATAAATAAGTAAATATCTTTAAAAAAAACAAAAGGGGGGGGTAGAATATTCTATGGCAGGATAGTTGGTCCAATGTAGAGTTCATAGTTAAGAATTGAATCTTAACTGAAGTCTGGCTTTTAAAGCTTTTTAAGCCATTCTGACACTTACCATAGACACACCCATCTGATAGATGAGAAAGTCAGGCAGAAAAAGTCTCCTAGAAATGATCCAAGAAGCTCTTTCTTTGTTCCTGTACTCTCTCTCTGAACTAGCTCCCAACTTATAACTTTGTAAGTCACAGTGTTGATCCTGCCTTGACCCTCTAGTCTTATTTTTTTTGCTGTTAGTGTCTCCAGTGTGTGAAATGCAGTTTTCCCTAAATAACTGCTGTGTTTGGTCAGCCCTCAGACCCTCACACTCTCTTGCTGTCTGGGCAGGAACCTTCAGTGGAAGTCCTGCCCCTATAAAACCCAGCCTCCTTCTGCCTTCTTGGACTACTTTTGCAACCAAATATGCTAGTATCGTATCTTATTCAGGATTCTGTTTTCTTAGAGCTCTCTCTGGAGGTTTATGTGGGCTCCCCACCCACTTGACATTTTGCCCATTACACATTATATGTTTCTTCCAAGGAACAAAAATAAAACTCTCCTTTCCTGACAGCATGGAAGACCTTCTCTTGTTGTTGCTCTCCAGGAAAAATCTCATAATCTAACTAGACAAACCCTTGCTGAAAAATTAGACCAAATGGCATTTGTAAACTCCAAGGAAAGCATTTTTCTTATGTGAAGTATTTCCTAGCTGGAAGTGTTAGAAACTTCACTGATACCGGTTAGGTTTATGGAAAAAATGAAAAGCTATAAACAGCTGGATACACTGTCAAAACTGAACCCCGTCAACCTAATTTTTTCCCTTCGTCCTGTGTGCTGAGAAATGTGCAGCATTCTGAATTCACATTTATGACATGGAGAAAAAAATGGAATAAAGTGTAGCTGGTAAAAGAGAGACTGGGTAGGTAGCTTGCTCTTTTTTGTTTATTTAGTAATTTCAAATGAAGGAAATAATATTAGAAAGTGTATGTTGGGATTGTGTGTTGGTATCTTCTTTCTAAAATTGTTTTCGCACGTGAGAAAATCAACGCACCACCATCATACCAGTCTGCCCGACGCACTGGTGTGTGTTGGTCGGGTTTTGTTTTTTTTTTTTTTCATTTTTGACTCATGATCTAAACCCATTAGGCAATGAAATATCTTGAGAAACAAATAGGATCTACCTCTTTTGGGTTACCAGAGAACCATAACGAATCTAAAGGTCTGGGTGTTTGTTTTCAGTGTCAGATCAAATAAAAATGGTAGATTTTTTTTTTTTTTTTTTTTAAGTAATTCATGCTGCACAAATGTGATTTCTTTATAAGGTTCTTTTACTTACTCATCAGCACTCCACTGTCTAATGCATTCTAAAAAGTCTTCTCAGGCCCTTTATAGGATGGAGAACTACTAGTGAGGGGAAAAGCACAGCCAGTGACGTATTGAACATTCTTGTAGGCTCTGGGGAAGCACAGTTGCATCATCAACTGTTTGAAACAAAAATGGGATGGAGTTAATGTGTGTGTGTGTGTATTTGGAGTGAATATGATCTGTTGTTAATATTAAATGTAACTACATTGATGTGCCTTTTTTAAAGAATCCGATTAGTGGTGTGTCTGAAATTGAACATTGAATTTAATATATTTTAGAGAAGTAACTTCTTGTCTTGAAAAGGTACCAGTCGAGCATTTCTCAGGTGATAGCGTCACTCAGGTGATACTTACCTACATAACTTGCAGTCTTCCGTGATTTTTTGTGGTTTAGGGAGAACTGGAGAGCTAACCGTAACTGTGTGTTTATGTCTGGCATCTTAGCAACACGCCCTTGGGTAAATTACTTAATCTTTGCCAGTCCTTAATTCTGACACGTGTAAAATAACGTATTATGTCATTTGCAGAACTGTTACAAACGTAAGATAAAATGTCTGACCTAGTGCCTGGGACACACACAGCGATTATTGAAAGGTCATCATGGCCCAGATGGTTTCACTGGTGAATTCTCTCAAACAATTAAGGAAGGAATAATACCAATCTTACTCAAAATCTTTAAGAAGATAGAGAAGGGTGAAAACACCCTTTATGGAGCTATTATAATCCTGATGTTAAACCCAAAAAAAAAAAATTTCAAAAAGCAGAGACCTCAGCAAAATATTATTAAATAGAATGCAGCAACGCATGAGTGTGATTATATCACAAACAAATTGAGTTTATCCCTTTAAATGCAAAGTTAAGTATTTGAAAATTAATCTGTGCAATTCACCCAAAGTATAGAATAGAGGAGAAGAGCTACATGATGATTTAAGTAAATGCAGAAAAATTTAACGACGTGAAACATTCATTTACAACAAATACTTGAAACAGTAGGAATGGTGGGAACTTTACCAGATTAAGTGAATCTATGAAACAAATTCAACTAATATTATACTTAATGGTGACATGCTGAATGTTTTCACCCTAAGACTGACAAGGGCGTTCACTCTCCTCTCTTTCAGTTGTTGTTTGTTTCAGATGTCCTAGATAATATGATGAGAAGAAAAGGAAATACAGATGTAAAGGAGACAGTTAAACTGTTTACAGATTACATAGTTAATTGCACAAAATATCCTAAAGAATCTGCAACACAAGGATTAATGAATTTAGCAAGGATGCAGGATATGTTGTTGATATACAAACTTTTTTTTTTTTTTTAAGATTTTTTATTTATTTGCGAGAGAGACAATGAGAGACAGAGAGCATGAGAGGGAGGAGGGTCAGAGGGAGAAGCAGACTCCCCGCCGAGCAGGGAGCCCGATGTGGGACTCGATCCCGGGACTCCAGGATCATGACCTGAGCCGAAGGCAGTCGCTCAACCAACTGAGCCACCCAGGCGCCCCGTTGATATACAAACTTAAAGGTATTTTTACATACTAGCAGAAAGAATGGGAAAAATATTTTTTTTAAGATTTTAAGTAATTTCTACACCCAGCATGGGGCTTGAACCCACAACCCCAAGATCAAGAATTGTCTGCTCTACTGACTGAGTCAGCTGGGTGCCCTGGAAAAATAGCTTTTTAAAATTCCACTTAATGTAGCATGTCGTGTTGAGATCTCTATTTCAAGATTGTTATATAGATTTGATGTAATCCCAACCAAAGTCCTATTGGGTTTTTTGTTTTGTAGAAAGACAAGGTGATTCTAAAATATATATGAAAATGAAATGGACCTAGAATATCCGAAGAAATCTTGAAAAAGAACAAATTCAGGGTGCCTGGGTGGCTCAGTTGGTTAAGCGACTGCCTTCGGCTCAGGTCATGATCCTGGAGTCCCAGGATCGAGTCCCACATCGGGCTCCCTGCTCGGCGGGGAGTCTGTTTCTCCCTCTGACCCTCCCCCCTCTCATGCTCTCTCTCTCATTCTCTCTCTCTCATTCTCTCTCTCTCAAATAAATAAATAAAATCTTAAAAAAGAAAAAGAACAAATTCTGACTTCATTACTCCCTATAAAACTGTAGTAATCAAGACTTTGTGATGCCTTCATAAAACAACAAATAGCTGAACAGAACAGAATTGAGCCCAATAATAGACCCATACTTACACAGTCAACTGGTCACCAACACAGGCGCCAAGACATTCCAATGGAGAGAGGAAATTATTTTTAGAAAATGGTACTGTGGGATGCCTGGGTGGCTCAATCAGTTAAGCGTCTGCCTTCGGCTCAGGTCATGATCCCAGGGTCCTGGGATCGAGCCCCTCATCGGGCTCCTTGCTCAGTGGGGAGTCTGCTTCTCCCTCTCCCATTCCCCCTGCTTGTGCTCTCTCTCTCTCTCTCTCTCTCTCTCTCTCCCCCCCCTTCCCCTCTCCCTCTCTGACAAATAAGTAAATAAAATCTTTTTTAAAAAAAGATACTCTTAAACACTGGAATATCAACTTTTACCTTATACCATCCACAAAAATTAATTTGAAGTGGACTATAAACCTAGAAATAAAAGCTGACATTATGTTTTTAGAAGAAAACAGGAGAATATCTTTGGGGCCAAGCAAAGGTTTCTTAGGTTTCGGACAGCACAGATCATAAAAACTGATAAATTGGACCTAATCAAAATTGAAAATTTGAGCTAATGAGAAAATATTAAGAAATTGACAATATACATATCTGACAAAGGATTATTGCCCACAATAACATAATGCACTTCTACAACTCAGTAATAAAAAGACAGTTCAATAAAAACAGAGGCAAAAACTTGGTCAGATGCTTCACCAATGAAGATGTACACATCGATAAGGCACAAAAAATGCTAAGCATCATTAATCATCAGGGAAATGCAAATTTAACCGTAATGAGAGGCATCCATTGGAATGGCTAAATTTACAAAGACTGACAACAACGTTCGGTGAGTATATGAAACAACTAGAGCTCTTAAGTCTTTTGTGGACATGTACAATTTTGCAACCGCTTTGGACAAAAGTCTGGTAATTTCTTATAAAACTGAACACATATGTACCCTGGGATCTACAGTTTTACTTCCAGGTATTTTCCAAGGTGAAATAAAAACACATGTCCATAAAAAGACTTGGAGAAGAATGTTCATAGCAGCTTTATTTAGAATAGCCATTAGGGGCACCTGCATGGTTGAGTCGGTTAAGCATCTGCTTTTGGCTCAGGTCATGATCCCAGGGTCCTGGGATCCAGCCAAGCATTGGGCTCCCTGCTCAGCGGGGAGCCTGCTTCTCCATCTCCCTCTGCTGCTCCCCCTCCTTGTGCTTGTGTGCTGTCTCTCTGTCAAATAAATGAATAGAATAGAGTAGAATAGAATAGAATAGCCGTCAGTGGAAATAGCCCCTCCACATCAAGACAGGAGTAGATCAGTTGTGAGATTCATAACTGGAATACTTTTCAGCCATAGCAAGGAACTTCTGATTCATGCAACAACACAGATGAATCCCAAAAACCTTTATGCTGCGTGAGAAACTTCCAGAAAAGAATACCTACTGTATGGTTCCATTTATGTCAAGTCCTTGAACAAGCAAAATAAATTTGTGATGAAAACATATCAGAACAGGAGGGTTGGGGCAGGGATTTGACCAGGAAGGTCATGAGAGAAATTTTGGGGGTGATGGTAATGTTCTTTATCTTGATAGAGGTTTGTGTTAATATGGGTATATACATTTGTCAAAACTAATTGAATGGTACATTTAAAATTTATATATTTCCCTGTATATAAATTTTACGAACCCTTGAGAAATTTTGAAGTCTGTTTTCTGCATGCTGAAATATTTAGGATTAATGCGTATGGAGATTTGTAACTTTGGAATGGATTAGAAAATTGAGTAAAGGAGAGAAAGATGGAAAGATGAACAAGAATCTGATAAAAAGCAAATGTTACTAAATGTTAATTTTAGAATTGAGGTGGAGGGTTTTCATTGTGTACTCTCAACTTTTCTGTATGTAAGAAAAATTTCATAATGAAATAATGGGGGAGAAGGCTATTTTTCTGTTAGAAATGATCTTGATTTGCAGGTGAAGGCATTGAAATCCAGTTCCTCAAAATCCAAAGTTGTTAAACAGATATTAAATTTAATAAAATTAATACATTTATTGATAAGAATAAATATAGGAACAACTGGTATTAATTTGGTGCCTCTGATCCTACAATCCATATTCTTCCTGTGTTATTGTGTCATTTTCTAAATCCGAATACCCAGAGGCTGTGGATTAAAATGGGAAATGGGCATGAAGCCTCAGTTTTGCTTTGAATGCCTATGGCTGCTCTCTAGTTTCTTAATAAACTTTTTTAGATTTATTTTAAAAAAAAAGACTATTTATTTGAGAGAGAGAGAGTGCAAGCGCAGTGATGGACGGGAGAGGGAGAAGGAGAAGCACATTGCCCGCTGAGCAGGGAGCCCGATGCGGGGCTCAATGCCGGGACCCTGGGATCATGACCTGAGCTGAAGGCAGATGCTCAATGACTGAGCCACCCAGGCGCCCAAACATTTTGTTTTTTAAACAAAAATTATTTTTGAGAGAAGAGATGCTGGTGGTCAGGTAATCGAGCACACCTTTATTAAAGATCTATACAAGATGGGGGCACTTGGGTGGCTCAGTCGTTAGGCGTCTGCCTTTGGCTCAGGTCATGATCCCAAGGTCCTGGAATGGAGCCCCGCATCAGGCTCCCTGCTCGGCAGGAAGCCTGCTTCTCCCTCTCCCACTCCCCCTGCTTGTGTTCCCTGTCTCGCTGTTTCTCTTTGTCAAATAAATAAATAAAATCTTAAAAAATAAAGATCTATACAAGATAAATATCGAGATGAAATCAGTGATAAAATTTATTTTTTCAAAAAATTATTTTTCCTCCTCGTCTCATGTACTAGGAATTTTATAGACTGAAATAAAATTCCAAGTATCTTAGAATCATTAGCACGTGCCATGTGTGTTTTCTTCTTTTCTTGTTCAAAGAGAAATTCAGCAGAGTCTTGCAGATGACGAGCATGTCTCTTATTCCTAAGACCCCACAGGCAGGCTTACAGAGCAGTGGAGGGAACCTGGTGCTGGGGGTTCAGGGTCTGGAGCTCCCATCCCAGGTCGGATTGCACCTGCTTCTTTGTACAGCCCCCTCAGCCTTTGATCCTGCTTTCCTTATTAGTGTGGGGATAAAAATAAAACACATTGCAAAGTTGAAAGAAAATTTAAAAAGATCATCAAGCCCACCCTTCTTATTTTATTGCTCTGAAATTTGAAGCCCCGTGATTTGTTCAAGGTGACAACACTAGATAGAAGCAGAGCAATGCTGTAACACAGTTTTCTCCTGACTTAGAGGTTAGTAAAATGGTCTTATCATAGTTACCTCTGTTCAGTAGCTGTGAAAGCACTCCAGGGATAAATGCACCATGCGAATGCGAAATGTTATCAATATTTCTCTTAAGATACATGTAAATATGGCATGAGTGTTTTTACTTAGAAAATAAGTGTTTGGATTATAATATGTATATTAAGATTTTATGTTAAGTCTATATTACCATGCATAGATAATCTGACTGTAGGGAAGTAGTCTCTTTGGTAAAATAAATCATTTTGTTTATACTCTGATCACTGTGTTGGACCTTTTTGTAGATCATTCTTAAGTGTAATATTCAATACATACAATAAATTATGAGATTCAGTATTTCAATTGTAGATGTCCCACCGGCTCCTGATTGAATCAAAGTCTATAAAGCAACACTTGACATTATTGCATTTGAAAGAACAGGACTTTGCAACACTGTAACTAAATACAATAGCATCTTTTCAGATATATTATTTACTTTTTATCCTTAAAAAAACCAAAAACCATTCTGAGGTTAAAAAAAAAAAAAAGACTAAATGAAATTTCTTTAGACCAAATGCGTATTGGCAGCTTTTTAATTTTGGTTGTGTTAGTGTTTTGTAGAATTTATGAAAGACCATTACATATTTGCTTTTACATCTTTATGGAGGTATAAAATGGCATATATTTAAATACAGTGTGATCCACTTTGACATGTTTATACACTGGTGAAAATATCTTCATAATCAAGATAAATAATAATTTCATCATCCCCCAAACTTCCCTTAGAGCTCCTTGCAGTCCTTCTCTCTTTCCAACCCCATTTGCCGACAACCATTGGCTTCCTTCTTTCTTTCTCCTATAGTTTCCATCTTCTATAATTTTACATAAATATATACTTTTTTTTGCCAACCTTCTTCACTTAGCATGTTTTTAGTGTGTTTTTGATAGTCATCTATGCTATTGTGTGTACAAGAATTTCCTTTTTCCTTTTTTTCTTTGTCCTGTGCTATTCCATTATGTGGGCAGATATGCCATAATTTGCTTATCCATTCATCTGTTTGTGGGACATTTAGATTAATTTCCAGTTAATGGCAATTGCAAACTAAGCTGCCAAATCTTTGTGTGGATATATGTTTTCTTTTCTTATGGGTGAATACCTAGAAACTGGAATGGCTGAGTTGTAGGATAGGCGTATGCTTAACATTTTGTGAAGCCACCAAATGGTTTCCCAAAGTGGTCACACCATTTTACATTTCTACCGTGAGTAAGTGAGAGTTGCTCAGAGTTCTTGTCAGTACTGATTATGGTCAGTCTTTTTCATTTTAGCCAATCTAAAGGATGTGCATTTAATTTGCTTTTCTCTGAGGACAAGTGATGTTTGCATCATTTCTTGTTGTTTTGGCATTTGGATATTTTCTTTTGTGAAATGTCTAAATCTTATAAAAAAAAATGGGTTGTGTGTTATTGTAAATGTTCTTTTCAGACTTTGAATACAAGTCCTTCATCTGACATTGTGTTGAGAAAATTTTCCTGCTGACCCATGGACCATGGCTTGTTTTTTTGGGGTGTTTTTCTAAGAACAAAAGTTTTAAATTTTGAAGTGTGATTTATCAGTTTTAGTTTCAGTTATCTGTATTTTTGGGTGTGCCTGCGCGTTCTTTCTGCACAAACTGCCCACCATGAGATTACATGTATTTTCTTGTATGTTTTCTTTTAGAAGTGTTACCATTCTAGGCTGTGCTTTTGGGTCTATAATCTTTTCTGAATCCATGCTTGTTGAGTGTGAGGTAAGGATCATTGCACTTTTTCAATTTTGTTTTCCATTTGGTCCAGCATCACTGGTTGAAAACACCATTTTTTTCCCCATTGTACTGCCATGACACAGTTGTCAAAACTTAACCATATTTATGTGGGTTTATTTCTGGACACACTCTTGTTTTCATAGATGTAGATCTCTATCTTTTTGCCGGTAACACATATTCTTCAATAGCTTTATAAATCTTGAAAGAAGGTAAGCCACATTCTCCAACTTTTAACTATCTAGATTGTTTGAAATTTTAAATAAATTTTAGAATCATGTTGTCAGTTTCTACCAGAAAACAAGCCTTGTTGATTTAGTTTGGAATTACATGGAATCTACAGATCAGTTTGGGACAATTGTCATCCATGGATATGGTGCATCTTTCCATTTATTTTTTTCTTTAATACAGTAATATTTTGTAATTTTTAGTATAGTGGTATTGGGTATCTTTTCTTAGATTCATTCCCAGGTTTCCCTTTTCCCTCACTAATATAAAAGGAATTATAAAAAATTCATTTCAGTTTTTGCTACTAAGACATTATTATAGAATCACTTAAAAATATTAATGTTCGTGTGCACACTGCTACATCTTTCTTTAGGTTTGTGTAGACTTTTATGGGTTCCTTGGTATCTTCTAGGTAAGCAATCCTCTAAGCATGTAAATATTGACAGTTTTACTACTGCTTTTTTGACTGTCACTTATTTCTTTTCTTCTGTTAATGCAGTGGGTAGATCTTGCAGTAAAATGTTGAATGACAATATTGAAAGCAGATATTCTCGCCTTCTTACCTTATGGGGAAAAAATTAGGTCTTTCACTCTTGAACTGTGATATTGGGTGTTGGTTTTTCCTAGGTGCTCTTTATCAGTTTAAAGAAATTCTCTGCTATTCCTAATTTGCTGAGAGGTTTTTTTTTTTTAATCATGAAAGGTGTTGAAATTTGTTAAATGCTTTTCTTTTTGATTTATTGAAATCATTTTTTTCTCCTTTATTCTATTAATACGGTTAATGATATTGATTTCTGCATGTCAAGCCTCGAATTTTAGTAAAAGTTTCATTAGTTATGATATTACTCTTTTACACACACACACAACACACACAATTGTATTATACTTGATAATATTTTGTTAAGGATATTTACATCTGTTGTAGAGAAATTGAAATGTGACTTTATTTTTTGTAAGATCTTTTTTAGATTTTGGTATTAGTGTTATGTTGGCCTTGTAAAGTTGGGCAGTGACCCCAATTTTTTTATTTTCTGAAAATATTTAAGAAAAATAAGTGACTTAGGAGTTTGCTAGAATTCACTACTAAAAACATTTGGCCTGGAGTTTTCTTTTAGGAAAGGCATTTCATAATTTAATTTCATATATATTCTGACTTTATATTTTCTTGTGTCATTTTTGGTAAGTTGCATTTTTCAAGATATTTGTCAATTTTTTATAGTTATCATGTATTTTACTGTCATATTGTATTTTTTTTTTTACCTTTTTAAAGCGTATTGATCCGTGTGATGAACTCTCATTCCTGATATTGTCGATTTGTGCCCTCTCTCAGTTTCTTAAATATTCCAGCTAAGTTTTTGTCTTTTTTTTTTTTTTTTTTTTTTTTTGAAATAACTAGCTATTAGATTTTGTCTTTTTTCCCTCTCACTGATTTTTGTGTTTTACTATTTTCTTCCTTCTAGTTACTCCGGGGTTAAATTCATTTTTTGTCAGCTTTTTATGATGGAAATCTGAGCTCTTTTTCTTTTTTTTTTTCCTAATATAAGCATTTAAAGTCATGAGTTTCTCTCTAAGCCCTTCTTTAGCTTCATGCCACAACTTTCTGTATGTTGTATTCAAAATCATTTCCAGTTATCTTACGGATTTGTCTTTTATACGTGGATTATTTTGAAGTGTGTTGTTTAATTTACCAATATTTGGTGTTTTTCTCAATGTTGTTATTGTTTGCTACTTTAACTGTGTTGTGGTCAGAGAATATAATCAGTATGACTGATAATTTTTAATATTGACACCTTGTTAATGAACCAGAATATGATCTATTTTGGTGAATGTACTATGCATATGTGAAAGTAATGTGTATTCTGAACTTGATAGATGAGGGTTCTTTAAGTGTTAATTAGATCAAAGTAGAGCTGTTTTTGAGATCCTCTGTATTTTTGCTGATTCTGGCGGGGGGTAGAATCTAGTTTAAGAATTACTCAGAGGAGTATTAAAATCTCTTACCAAGGGTGTAGAATTGTCCATTTCTTCCCTCAATGCTGTCAGTGTTTGTTTTATGTATTTTTAGACTGTATTAATGAGATGAATTAACATTGAGAATTGTTTACCTGATAATTTGCCCCTGTTGTCATTTGATATATTGCTTTTAATCTCTGGAAATACTTTTTGTCTTGAAATTTGTGTTCTCTGATATTAAAGTTCCATTTTTTGCTTACTAACTGTATAGTATATATTTGTCTATTCATTACTGTAAACCTATTTTCTTTATGCTTAAAGTGTCTCTCTTACAGTCAGTATATAGTGGTTTGTGCTTTTATATTCATTCTGCCAATCTGTGCCATTCAATTAGTGTCTTCAGACTGTGGTTGAATTTACGCTTTCCATTATATTATTTTGTTTGTCCCCTCTAGTTTTTGATTCTCACTTCCTTCTTCCCTGTGATCTTTTATATTATTCGAGTATTCTTTCCTCTTCCAGTTTAGTTTAATGTGTATATTTTGGCAAAGTCTTTTTGTATTTTCTTTTATAAAAGTATTTTCTCTAGGAATCCCATTTTGCATACCAAATATTTCCATCTATTTTAAGTTAATACTGTACGATTTTACATAAAATGTAGAAAAATTACAATGATATAATTTATCCCCCACTGACCATTATGTTATGGCTTTCATATGTATTATATCTTCATACACTGAAAATCCTACCAGACAATAAAATAGTTTTTCTTTTCATTATATGTATTCTAAAGAACTTAAAAAAGAAAATAAATCTTTTACATTATCCAAGAATTTATCATTTCTGTTGCTCTTTCTTTTAATTTTTTTAAAGATTTTATTTATTTATTTGACAGACGTAGGGAGAGAGGGAACACAAGCAGGGGGGAGTGAGAGAGGGAGAAGCAGTCTTCCCGCTGAGCAGGAAGCCCGATGTGGGGCTCGATCCCAGGACCCTGGTGTCATGACCTCAGCTGAAGGCAGACGCTTAACGACTGAGCCACCCAGGTGCCCCTCTGTTGCTCTTTCTTCATTCCTTCTGGTATCACTTTTGTTCATTGTGAAGAACTACCATTAGCAAATCTTATATATCACATCACCTGGTGACTGTCTTATTTTTCCTTTATTTGAAAATGCATTGATTTCACTGTCACGTTTGTAGGATATTTTCACTAGCTATAGAATTCTGGTTTGACGTTTTTTGTTTTGTTTTTTTTCCACTCAGCCCATAAAGATGAAGTTCTGTCATTAGGCTTACAGTGTTTCTGATGAGAAATCTTCAGTATTTCAAACCATTCCCCTGTGTACAATGGGCCAGATATAGATTTTTTTCAAAAATTTTTTCTTTATATTTGTTTTTCACCATTTTAGTTATGATGTGTCTGGATGTGATTTTCTTTGTGCTCGTGGATCTGTTAATTTATGTATGTGACTATATTTAGTAAACTTTCAGGCAATTACTTACTCAAATTGTTTTCTCAAAAATGGCATGATGAGACATGTGGAATCTAAAAGAGTTGAATAGGTAGAAGCAGAGATTAGAATATTGGTTATTAGAGGTATAGAGTTGGGGGAAATGGGGATATGTTGGTCAGCGGGTACAAAGTTGCAGTTATGTAGCATAAATAAGTGTAGAGATATAATGTATAGCGTGATAACTACAGTCAATAATACTACATTGAATATTGGTGATTTGCCAGTAAAGGTAGTGACTTTAGTCATCATTTCACTACCTGTATGTATATCAAATCATCATGTTGCCCACCTTAAATATATACAATTTTTATTTAAAAAGGTTTTTTCAGTTTCTCTTTCCTCTTTTTGTGGTACTCCAGTTATGTATGTTAGGTGTTTGGAAATGTCCCACAGGTCTCTGGGGGCTTTCTGTATCTGTTTCATTTTTTTTCCCCACTATTCTTTTAGATTTGGATTGTTTCAGTTGATCTATATTAAAGTTCCTAATTCCTTCTTGTTTTATTTCCATACCACTATTGAGTTCACCCAGTGAGTTTTTCCTTTTGAATATTTTTTACTTCCAAGAATTTCATTTTTTATTGTTTACTTTTCTCTGTTGAGAACTTGTATTTTCATTTATTTCAAGGGTGTTTTCTTTACTCATAGAGCATAGTTATCCTAGATGCTTAAATGTCTTTGATAGCTTCAACACCTAGACCATCTTTTTCTTGTTTGTTTTTTGGTCTTTTCCTTTGAGAATTGACCACATTTTCCTGTTTTTGTTTTGTTTTGTTTTTGATTTTTGGTAGTTGAGTAGTTTTGGATTGTATTCTGGGTATGGTGAAGATTGGGTTGTGCCGAGTCTATCATAATATTTCTGTCATATCCATCTGGAGATGTTGATGTTTATTTTAGCAGGCAGTTAGGCCACTTAAGACTGTAAGTTGTGCCTCACCTTTGGGAGGTAATTCAGACCTCAGTTCATCTTTCTCAGGTGTGGCTGTCTTGGTTTGTTTTGTCTCTGGTGCATGTGGTCATAAGTCTCAGATCTCTGTTCAGCTCCCAGTGCCTTTGATACTTTCATTGGGACTGTCTTGTATGTGCTTAGCTCAGGAATTTAAGTGATACTTATTCACAGAATTAAAGGATTCCCTCTCTCTCTCTCTTTCATCTCTGGCGTTCTCTCCAACCTCTCTGGCCTGGTGGAATCCTTACTTCTGATTCTTCTTGCCAGAAAGAGTTTATCTGAGATTTTATCTACTTGTGCAGCCATCAATGTTAATCCCTTTGCACTGGTGTCATACTGAACAAGAAAAATCAAAATGGGAAACTCATCACTATGCAAGTCACTTTCCCAAGTTTTGATTCTCTTACATCATCTGCCTGCTTTTGAGAGTCCTCAGGTGGCTGAGAGAGATATGTACGCATATATGTGTTGCTATGTGTGTATGTATCTCTATATATTTATATTATCTATCTATATATAAAGTTTAAGGTTTTTAATTGTAGTTTGCATGAGGAATGGGTGATAGTGGGCTCACCCTACCCTAATTTAATCAGAACCCACATGGAGTTTTTTTTTTCCCTAGAAAAAAATTAATTGTATGTAAGAGTATGGAATCTTCAGTTTAGCAAAACCATTGTGACAAACTTCTCTTCAGGTGTGAGTTGTGCAGAGAAGAGCAGAAGTGATAGTCAAATTGTGTTCATTACAAACACACACAAACACAATTTAAGAAAATAGCTCTTGTGATACTTTACATTCTGCATTCCAACTAATCTTTGCATTTATCATCATTTCAATGGCATGGAAAACAATACTACGCTTTTTTTCCCTCCACTAGGTTGTTAAAGATAAAATAGATTATATATGCTTGGAGCCGTTAGAATCAAAGTATATATATAACTCAACTGCACAACTAATATTTAGGTATATTTTTCAAGCCCCTTAGGACTGATACTTTGTAGTGACTTAAATATGTTTCAGTTAAGAATAAGGAGTTTAAGAATTAACATTGGTGATATTTCCTGTTGTGAAATGCATATAGTAGGGCAGTGCCAACTTCCTTACGAAAGTGAGTTTATATAATGATAAAATAAAAAAATCAAAGGATCAATTATTATGTCTGAATGATGTGTATTTTGGAAATAGTGCAATATTCTTTTTTTGTTTCTCAGAATAAACAGAGGCTGATGTGTATTGTGTATTAAGTATTTCTGCTTTTTGGGGAGTGATTGAGACTCGTAAGGAAATGAAGAATGAGGTAGCAAGTCCATTTTATGCAATGATGAAATTATATTGTTTTTTTAAAACATAGGATGTATGAACATGTGATAAAGCATAGGATTTTCCATATGCTTAAGATACCCTTTTGAACCTGAATTAGATCAAGTTATTGGGCTCAGATAAGGAGCACATTGCAGTTGAGGTGAAAGAATTTTGTAATGTGCACTTTCCAAGCATTTCTTCTTCTTTGCTCCTTGATATTGTTAGGACAAAAATAGCAATTCTCTGAATTTACATTGCACCATTTAGACATTTTGTTATATGGCAACACTATTGTAGAAAATACTTGTGTTTAATCTCTATTTTATTATACCGTATTACCCCAATGTTTTACATTTTAAAAATTGAGAGGTAATTTGCATTCATTACAATGCACAAATCTTCGTGTGAAGCACTATAGCTTTTCATAAATACACCTTCTCCATATGTAGCCCCAGATCAAGATCTGAATCCTGTCTCTCAGCCTTGATCCCTGAAATTTTTTTCATTCCTCTTCCCTCTCAATATCCTCCGTCCCCAGCCAGAGTAATCATTTTGACTTTTGTCAGCACATATTAGTTGCCCATTCTTAAGCTGTATGTTAATAGAATCATACAGTATGTACTCTTTCAGATAATGCTTTGAGATTCATGTGTTATGTGTATCTATAGTTCTTGCATTTCCACTGGTGAGTAGTATTTAGTTTTTTTTTTTTTTTTTTTTTTTTTTTTTTTTTAAAGAATTTATTTATTTATTTGACAGAGAGAGACACAGCGAGAGAAGGAACACAAGCAGGGGGAATGGGAGAGGGAGAAGCAGGCTTCCCGCGGAGCAGAGAGCCCGATGTGGGGCTCGATCCCAGGACACTGGGATCATGACCTGAGCCGAAGGCAGACGCCCAACGACTGAGCCACCCAGGCGCCCCGAGTAGTATTTAGTTTTATCAGTGTGCCACAGTTTGGTTATCCATTTTTCTCTTTCTGGCTTGCTTCCATTTGGGGGCTATTATGAATAAAAACACTTAGAATTTTCTTATATACATCTTTTTTTGGATTTAACTCACATTTTTCATATGATACAAGTTCATTATAAATTGTGTTTAAATAGCATCTTATTTCTTTTTCATGTCAACTTTTAGAAGATACTTGGTGGGCGCCTGGGTGGCTCAGTTGGTTAAGCGACTGCCTTCGGCTCAGGTCATGATCCTGGAGTCCCTGGATCGAGTCCCGCATCGGGCTCCCTGCTCGGCGGGGAGTCTGCTTCTCCCTCTGACCCTCCCCCCTCTCATGTGCTCGCTCTCTCTCTCTCTCATCCTGTCTCAAATAAATAAATAAAATCTTAAAAAAAAAAAAAAAAAAAAAGATACTTGGTATAAAAAGAAAAAAAAATGGCCCCAGATGTGTAAGTTATGCTAAAATATGTTAACATTTTTGAAAGATTAGTTGCCCTTTTTTGAAACATGGATTGTCCATATTCGATTCTCTTGTACCAACTGTAAAGAAGAATTAAGCATTGTAAATCTAGTAAAGGCATATGAAAATTAAAACGTACCACCGCTATGAGATTCTCTTTTTCCAAACAACTTATATGATTATTTTCTCCCTCAAAGGCCAACTACATGGTAGCATGTCTTTTCCCCACTATGCTCTTTGATTTTACCATATAATAAGCAATTATATGTCCATCTCCTCATGAGACTGCAAGCTCCTTGGAGACCAAGGTCATCTGTGTCTTACTCATCTTTTCATCCCTGGCATCTAGCACTTTGCCTGGCACAGGGTAGGTAAACATTATGTGTTGTGTGAACTGAATAGCTGCCTTTTGTCTAGGGGGTTTATTTGCCTTGTGGGGGTTGTGTTTGCTATGGAAACATAACACACACTTAGCTTTAGCTCAGACGTTTACTATTCCCTTTGTCTTAAGTCTTTTGTTTAATACATGAGCTGACTTATCCCAGTTTCCTGTTTCTATAGAGTAGGCTTTTGATGGAAATGCACACTACCAAGAACCTATGAAATGTGTGTTGTGTTAGCCAAATTACATTATATTAAATTTCACTGTTGTGTCATTGAGGAAAAACAACTTCAGGTAAAGACTTTATATGTATGTGCCTATACATATATACACAATATATTCTTAACTTTTTTTCTAGGGTATATAGTACTTGGTGCACTCTGTACTTGGTGATACAAAGCAGACCTCATTTTTCCTTTTTTATTGTGGGCAAAAGACACATTATCTGTTTAGCACAATTAAAAGACCTTGAAATTATGCATGATTTTCATTACTACTGGGATTTCTGTATCGAATCAAAGGTCATTATTCTAATCATCTCAGACCCCTCTTTTTCCCTAATAGATCCTTGCAATGCCCATCTGTCAGTGGTTCATGGTATAACCTTTTCTGATAGGGGCAGGGTGGCAGATGGACAGCAGATGGGAGTTTTGCCCTGCCTCTTGATTCAGATCCTGGCCCAGGCAGAAATTGTCACTGACTGTCAGTTTGTCCTCACAGTTTGTGGGTTCCAGTACTGTATTTGGCATCCCAGCCATGGGTCTGAATTGATGCAGAGCTGGATCAGCTATGGGTCATTGTGACTAGTTAATGGTTAAAGAACTAACAGGGTGGGGGACACCACAAGAGTCTATAAAAGCACTTCCGTTCTATTTCACTGTGGACTAGATGTTCAGGACCCCAGAGTCCGTTCTCAAGATCAAAGTAGCATTATTAGGAAAATACTATTGTAATATAGGTCTTTACGTATTTTTAAAATCTAACTCCATTTGCCCAAAATCTTTGTTTCTGTATAAAAGCACATGAGGAAGCAAGTGAGAAGTAGAGATACACAGACAGACAGTGGCTTGAAGCTTCAATGTTTTTGTCTAGATTGTTGGACAACTTGTCATCTTCTGGAATTCCTAAAGGTAATGGATGGTTAAAACTTGGTCTAATGATAACATTTCGAATGCAGTAACTATAACTGCTTGTGCCATGCCATTGCATTAAAAGAGGGTTCATGAGATTGCTGGTTTTTACAAGGGGAGAGAAGAAAGTCTGTTTTATTCTTTTTCTTTTTACTCCAAGCTATTCAACACTCACTCTTTTTAATTTGTGCATGAATTTGTTGCTTTACAAGTGACTGTCTTCATTGTAGGTATAAACTGGATTCGAGTAAACAGATGAGGCTGAGTAAATCGTAATGGTGTGACCATAAATAAAAGACCATCATGAGTCAAATTGTGTGCTGAGCTAAGAGGGTTTTTTTTTTTTTTCTTAGTTTCTTTAGACTTAGAGCTTCACAAAGATCATATTGTGCCCTTTCTTCAGCTGAGCTGAATCTCAACTTTGATAAAGAACAGAAGAGAGTTTATGTAAGGAATAGGTGTCTACCGATCTTTAGATAATTATCTATCCTGAGTATAGAACATTGTCAGTCTCTCAACCCAGCCAGCATGAACTTAGGGCCCAGTATTCAAGGAGACCCTCAGAATGCTCCATTCCCTTCTTGTACTCTGGACTAAATTGAAATATGGTGCCAATTTTTAAAAACTCCATGTTTGTGTCCTCAGGTGAGATTATGTATGTGTGTATGTGTGTGTAATTACCCATCAGATTATATATTTGATAGGTGACCAAGGTACCTTCTTTTTGGAACCATGGCACTCTGTCTGGGGCTTCCTTGAAACCAACTCATTGATTCTTTTAAAGGAATCTTGAAATAGAAGAAAATCTTGTTACAGTGCTGCCTGGGATGGCCTAAAGGACCGTGTTATACCCCTGCTAGCGATAAATGTACTTTACCGTGGATCTTGCTAACATGATTTCAGGTGAGGTGTGGACAGGCTCTAATTAGTTATAAATCTGTAAATGCTGGAAGAGAGGCTTAGCTCGAAAGTCCCCATCTGACTGATACTTCTGTGACACTCTAATCCCAAAAAGCGGTCTCATAATGAATTCCCATTAGCCATGGAGTTAAGGCAAAGTCATGAACTTGAGGAAAGTAAGCAGTCCCTGTAATTTAGCCAGTTAGGCAGAAGCTCTCCTTTTCCAGTGTGCCGCCTGATTCCCCCAGACTCATTCTTTCTTTTGGGAGGCAACTCTCAGAAGAAAGGTTACTACCATAATGAACTGTTCTACAGAACGTTTTAAGCCATCTTACATTGGATGTCTTCGATAAACAGCTAAGGTCTCGTATTTAAATCATCCTGTACTTTGTAGAGTGCTGATGGGTTTCAAAGTGCTTTTCAACCATGCTTTATCTCTTCTGATTTCAAAACATCCTCATTAGGCAAGCAGAGAAGAAATCTAAATAACTGAGAAAACAAACCAAAGTTCAGCATCCGGTTTGATTAGTTATTGCCTTTTTGCCACAGCCACCAACACTGGAGCAATAATGGCAAACTTAGAGAAGGTCCTTACCTTCAAGAAACTTCCATGCTCATAGGCAGTAGGGATGATGAATAGATTAGCAAAACCTGGAATATCACATCTGAAAGAAAATTATCACAAATGCTAAAGCAGACCCATGTGTCAGAGACGGAGAGGGGGGTGTGCTTCTTCATGTAGGGGGCCAGAGACCGCCACTGTGTGTGTGTGTGTTTGTACATTTTGTCACTGTTGGCCTTTTATTGAGATAGACTTAACAGATTTACAGATTGAGAATTTCACAAATTTTAAGCATGCAGTCCAGTGAGTTTTGATAAATATATCATCCCTGTCAATACGTAGACTGTTTCTATCCCCAGAGAAAGAGCACCTCCACTCTCTTACATTCAGACCTGTCATCTCCACTCTCCAAGGCAACCACTCTTCTGATTGTTTCATCATAGATCAGTTTTGCCTGTTCTGGAAGTGGAGTCAAGTAGTATGTACTTACTCTTCTGTGGCTGGATTCTTTCCTCCTCTTAAGATTGTTGATGTTTATTCATGCTCTTGCTCTATTGTGATTCTTCTTTTTTATCGTGTTCCCTTGTCTGGGTGTACCACAAGTTTCTTTTAATCCACTTTCCAACTTGGATTGTTTCCAGTTTGGGCCATTAGAAGTAAAGTGGTTAGGAATTTTTTTTGTACTATATATATATATATATATATATATATATATATATATATATATATATTATAAAGGGTAGGTGTTGAACTTTAAAAATAACTTCCATACCAGTTTCCAAAGAGGTTGTACCATTTTCCCCTCCCAATAGCAATTCAGGAGAGTTCAGTTTTTTGTTTTTTGCTTCCCCCCCTTAATATCCTCATCAACATTTGGTGTTGTCAGTCTTTCAGATTTCAGCCATTTGAGTAGGTGTCTAATGGTGTCTCATGTGGTTTTGATTTGCACTTCCAAAATGACTAGTGTTGGTGCGCACTACTTCTTGAGCTTATTGGCTTTGCACGTATAATCCTTTGTGAAATGGCTATTCAAGTATTTTGCCCATATTTTAAATTGAGTTGTTGGTCTTTATATTATTGAATTGTAGGAGTTAGAACTCCTTTGTCAGATATGTGTACTGTGAACATTTTCTCCCAGTCTGTAGCTTTATCTGCTTATTTTCCCAATGACGTCTTTCAAAGGACAAAGGTTTTCATTTTAATGAGGTTCACATTATAATTTTTTTCTTTAATTATTGTTTTGTTGCATTTCTAGGAAATCTTTGCCTAACCCAAGATCACAAAGATATTCTTTTATGTTTTCCTTTAAAAGTTTTATCGTTTAATTTTGTTGTTTAGATCTGTGATAATCTAGGATATATTTTCATGTATGATGTGAAGTATGGGTAAAAGTTCACCCCCCCCCCCATAAATAGCCAATTGTTGTAGCATCACTGGTTGAGGAGATCTCTCTTAATCTTTAGAAATGCTTTGGGGTCTTGGTTGAAAAGTCACTACTATGGGCTTTTATTTGGAATGTAGAAATATGAAAAGAACAGTGTCCCCATCCTTCCAACAACAACAAAGTGGTGGAAAATTTGCAAATACATAACACTTCTTCAACCCATGAGAGAGAGCTGAGGTCCCAAGGCAACCAAATGACCTGAAAGCTAAGGAAGGATGAGTGCCTCCGAAGAGAGATGGGTGCAAGCGCTTGCTTACCAGAGGCCTGTGTGTCCAGACGCTGGCAAGAGTTCCACTAACATGGTTAACAAATTGTCTACAGCCCAGTGTAGGGTAGCAAGAGAAGGTAAAACTTCTGGGAGCTGTAGACACTAATGGAATTTGTAGTCATTCCAGGCTCTTCTACGATGCATAAAATATGCATAATAATGATAGGTCAAGAGTCCTGAGAACTCATTTTTACCTGCAGGCCAGGGGAGAGGATCAACTCTGGTGGCAGGAAATCCAGGCCTCTGCCATTTTGCCCTGTGTCTCCTGTAGAATGATAGCCTTTAAACCACATGGGGAAGAACAACAAGCTCTTGTCCTTTGGGTGCTGGTGGAAGCTTGTTGCAGCTGGAAGAGGGTCTGGAAAAACCGTCTCCCTCTGGGGAAGGGACAGCCATATATCTTGGGCTCAGACCCACATGTTAGGAGTGGGGCAGGACCCATGAGGAGGTTCTATTTCCAAGACCCAGGAACCCAGTGTCTGCCTAATTAGAACAACAGAGAACATTTCAGCTCCCACAGCCTGGCCAACAAGTGTCAGGGGGCTAATACTGATGTGATCCCAATTTACAGATGGAAAACTAAGGGCAGAGACATTAAATCTCACAGCCAGTAGTTAGGAAAACAGATTTGAGCCCGGAGAGTGTGGCGCTGAGTCTCTGTAACTGCTGTACCACACTGCCGAGGCGCAGCGGGGGAGTGCTGGTGGGGATGAGGCACATCCGAAGAATGGGCCACTCCAGAGTGGAGGCGAGTGCTTGCGGGGATGTATGGTTTTAAGAATGGGGTGCAGTCTGGGGTGCCTGGGTGGCTCAGTTAGTTGCGTGTCTGACTTTTGATTTCAGCTCAGGTCACGATCTCAGAGTCATGAAATTGAGCCCAGTGTTGGGCTCTGCACTCAGCAGGGCATCTGCTTGAGATTCTCTCTCCCTCTGCCCCTCCCCCCTTCTCTCTCTCTGTCAAAATCTTAAAAAAGAAAGAATGGGGTGCAGTCAACAAGATCAAATTTAACAGAGCTGCTAGCCCACATGAGGGATTAAAAGGGTCCATTGTATTTAGCAATTTAGAAAATTATCTGTAACATTAGCAGGAGGTGGTTTCATTGGACTGGCAAAGATTGGAACTAGAATCCATTGGATTCAGAAATGAATATGAGATGAAGAAGATGGGTCAGTAAAAAATACGTCATTTCCCCCAGAAGTTTGGATAGGAGGAGAAGGATCGGTGCATAGGTAGTGACACAGGAATGGGAGTGGTTTTTAAGGATAAAAGTGATTGGAGCTTGCTTATAAGACAAGGGGAAGATGTCAGTAGGATGGGAAAATTTGTCATTCTAAGAGAGGAAAGGTCCAGTTGGAGTGATGTAAGCTTCGCTGATGTGTCTGGGATGTGTATTGAGGGGTTACTGGGAATACACATACCCTTATGTGCAATATTAAAAGACAAATAATTTGTAGAGTTTCAATATATTCCTGTGTCAGATAATAACTTATCTATACTTAGAGACCTATATAGTAATGTCACCTATATCTTCCTGATAATTTTTTTTTTTTCAGTGAGGTAGCAAAGAAATGTTTCCTCTTTACTGATGTGTGTTGATAGGCACTTTGTCAGAATATAGCTTTTTGGTAATGGTGCAATAAACCATTGTCTCTCTGATGTAGTAGTATGTAACAGACACAATA
The DNA here is from genome assembly GCF_004348235.1 of Phoca vitulina. Lineage (NCBI taxonomy): Eukaryota > Metazoa > Chordata > Mammalia > Carnivora > Phocidae > Phoca > Phoca vitulina. The sequence continues at coordinate 21,429,541 of NW_022589734.1, forward strand.
ACTCAAATCATCCCATCTTACTTGACATAATGCAAAATGGCTTGAAAAACGAGACCCCAAAGAAGCAACTTGAAACTCCCAAGGAGCATGAGTTTTGGGATTTCCACTAGGGCGGTGGTGTCTTGGAGGGTAAGGGCTGTGCAAACGTTCATGTGCTTATCATTGTTCCTAGCATGGTAGATGCCTCAAAAATGTCAAGTGTATTGAAAGAGAGTAACGTTGGTGGAAGTCTATTATCAACATTTAATTGTTTTATTTTTTATCTTTTTAAAAGATTTATTTAGGGTCGCCTGGGGTGGCTGAGTTGGTTAAGCGGCTGCCTTCAGCTCAGATCATGATCCCAGCGTCCTGGGATCGAGTCCCGTATCAGGCTCCTTGCTCAGCAGGGAGCCTGCTTCTTCCTCTCCCTCTGCTGCTCCCCCTGGTTGTGCTTGCTCTCTCTCTCTCTCAAATAAATAAATAACATCTTTAAAAAAAAAGATTTATGTACTTTAGAGAGAGTGAGAGTGTGAGTGAGGGGCGGGGCAAAGGAAGGAGGAGAGAGAGAATCCTTGAGCAGACTCCCCGCTGAGCGTGGAGCCCAACAAGGGGCTCGATCTCAGGACCCTGAGATCATGACCTGAGCCAAAATCAAGAGCTGGATGCTCAACTGACTGAGCCACCCAGGCACCCCTGTTATCAACATTTTAAAGCATATGGCTATTTGAGCATTTTTAATCCTGTATTTGACAACTAGTAGAACCTCTAGAAATCCTGGACTTCCAACTATAGTTGAAGTCATGACGTTTCAGCTGATGTTAGAGATTTAGTCATGGTAGCCAGTTACTCTGGTCAATGTAGAAGGCATTCCACCTGGTAGAAACACTGGCAGCATTCTTCTCTTATGCTTCTGAATCCTTGATATTCTTCCGAATCCTTGTGGATAAGATTGGTCAGACCCGTTTCCATTATATGCATCTTATTCTAAATATTCACCCCTTCCATAATACAAATACAGTACATTTGTTATTTTAAAAACTGCATTACTTTTTACTCCAAACATGTGAGATGGGTTTATTTATATCCATCTTAAATATTGACACGTATGTATAAGAAAATGACATTTTCCTTTGGAAATTGAATTGACAATGGGAACTTTAGGTTGGCTGTCACAGTGGGTCACATGGAAGAACTTAGCCAAGTTTATCAGCCATATTTGGCCTAGTTTTCTGCATATGTTTGCCAGATGCAAAAACCAGTTTGTTGCTTGAGGGCACAGAAACCTGGAGGAACTTGTGCTTGGAACTTGTGCCATTTAATCCACTGGGTGTCTTTCTTTTTTGCTTAGAGTTTACATAGAGAGGTCAGGTTGTCCAGTGGAACATAAATAGAATGAGGCTTCTCTTTGCCTTTCACAAGCTACGGAGGACTTTTATAGAATGCTCTTGTCAAGTATTTTTGGTAACACAACTGCAATAAAAAAACACCCAAATCCCTACAAATATGAGCTTTATGGTGAAAAAATACAATTGTAGGTACAAATGTTTGTGAGTTGAATAAACACATTCTTTTATTGAGGGGTCTCAATGCCTTGTGGAAGTTGTCACTTAGGACACCATGAAAATATTTGTATTCATATGAAATTTGTCCCCTATGTAACATATTTCAGAAATTTTGACAAATCAATCACACAATCAAAGGTCACATGTTTGTAGATAATTCAGACCCGAAAATGAATAGAGATGTCAAAGCACTGAGCATATTGGATGTTTACACATGAATAAGCAAGATGGCAGAAATTATTTTCCAGATCTTTTTTTTTTTTTTTTTGCCTTTTCATGTTTTTGGTAATTCTTCAAGTTGCAATTTTCATAGAATATGTTGTCATATTTTTGTTAGTTTGTGGTTAGCATATATATATAATTCCATACTTCTATCATTACATTGTAGTATATAATTATGTGGGGATATGTAAATGCTCCCCTCTGCACAAAAGAGGAAAAATGGGCCTGGGTTTTAATTTTCCTTATATATCTCACGACTGTTTGGTATTTGGGGGATAACTGTACTTTTTAAAATTAAAACTGACAGTTTTAATTACATTTTAAGCAAAGACCCTAATATTTTAGAGCACACATTTGAGTTTCAGAATTTGGAAAAAATGGAATTCCGACGCATTTATGGTACTTTTCCCTTTCACCCCATTTTACATGTGAATGCTCTAGTCACTCTTTAGCTAACAAAGGAACCTTGGATTGTTCTCATAAAACCTTCATGTCGTAACAAGACACCTAAACTTGAACTGAAAAATCATGACCTACCTCTGGAGGGAGGTTCCCTGTAATTCTTCTCAGATTACTGGAAAATGTCATATTTATGGAAAATGTTTTAATGAAGTTTACCAAATTTTATTTTTTAATGCTGTGTGGGTGTGTGTTTGGACAGCTGCTGTTACTCCATAGAGGAAGTGTTTGTAGTCTACCGAGGCTGTTGACATATGAAGTGACCAGGGATAAGTGGACAAAAAGTGAACATGGGTGTTTCCCATGACTTCCATATTGCTACATACTCTACGTTTTTGTCTTTCCTTTTGTGATTAAGATTTATTGAGACAGGATTGGGGCGCCTGGGTGGCTCAGTGGTTTAGGTATCCGACTTTTGGTTTTGGCTCAGGTCATGATCTCAGGGTCATGAGATGGAGCCCTGCATCAGGCTCTGCTCTAGGCATGAAGCCTGCTTAGGATTCTCTCTCTCCCTCTGCCTCCCCACTCTCTAAAATTAAAAAAAAGATTTATTGACACAGGAATTTTGTACTAAGTAATTTCTCACATCCCAATGTATAATGAAACTTCTACCTGTAAAATTACTGTAAAATTCTAGCAACCATATGAGGTATGAAAAGGTTTGGAAACTGTAAGAGCACCATGATACTTAAAATCATACAGTGCTAAACTTGCTTAGTTGTATTATAATTACATTTGTCTCATCTACTGTATTCTGGTTTAAGAGCAGGGACAATTTTTATTTTTTTAAACTTTTTTTTGGTTGTAATACTAGTCAGATTCTAAAGTCTTTTTTTTTAATTTGTGTATAATTGACACACGTTACATTAGCTTCAGGTGTACCACGTTGTGATTCCACAACTCTGTACAGACGCTGTGCTCACCGCAAGTGTAGCTCCCATCTGTCACCGTACAGCACTACGATACCATTGACTGTATTCCCTGCGCTGTAACTTTTATCCCTATGACTTATTCATTTTATAACTGGCAGCCCTTTTGCCCATACTTTGACTCCCCACCTCTTTCCTCCCCTCTAGCAGCCATTAGTTCTCCATAGGTCTTTTTCTGCTTTTTGTTTATTTGATTTTTAGATTCCAAACACAAGTGAAGTCATACGGTATTTGTCTTTCTCCTCCTTACTAAGCATAATACCATCTAGCTCCATCCACGTTGTTGCAAATGGCAGGGTCTCATTCTTTTTCATGGCTGCGTAATATCCCATCGTGTGTGTGTGTGTGTGCGTGTGTGTGTGTGTGTGTGTGCATGCTCGAGTGCGTGCATGAGTGTGTATATATACACATATATCACAACTTCATTATCGTTTCATCTATTAATGGACACCTAGGTTGTTTCCATATCTTGGCTATTGTAAATAATGCTGCAGTGAACATCGGGGTGCATATATCTTTTTGAATTAGAGTGTTTGTTTTGTTTGGCTAAATACCAAGTAGTGTAATACTGGATCATATGGTAATTCTAGTAATATTTTAAGTAACCTCCATACTGTTTTCCAAAGTGGCTGCACTAATTTACATTCTCAAATGGGTTTCTTTTTCTCCACATCCTCACCAACACTTGTTATTTCTTGTCATTTTGATTTTAACCGTTCTGACAGGTGTGAGGTGGTATCTCTTTGTCGTTTGATTTGTATTTCCATGATGATGAGGAATGTTGAGCATCTTTTCATGTGTTTATTGGCCATCTGTATGTCTTCTTTGGAAAAATTTCTATTTGGGTCCTCTGCCCATTTTTTAATTAGATTGCCTGTTTTTTTTTTTTTTTTTCCCTTTGTTTTGGTGTTACATAAGTTCTTTTCACAATTACCTTTTTAGATTTCCAATCCCTGGTGTAGTGTTTGTTATATCCAGAAGTATTCAAGAAATGCTAGTTGAATGAGTAAGTTAATAACTTACCCAGATTTCTCTCTTTTGCAATCTTAAAAGTCATGTATTTTTTTTTCCTTAGGTAAATAGCAGGGATTCATGTCCATATTTTCCCTTCTGGAGTTGACTGCCATTGTCAAGGAACTTCTGTATTAGTAGTAAAAAGAACACGAGTTACAGTACAAATAACCAGAGTTTAAATTTTGGCATCACTGCTTACATGCTGACCTTACTGAGAAAATTATTTATCTTCCCTGAGCCTTCATGTCTTCATCCATAAAATGGGTTAATAACAGTTACTCTATATGGTTGTTATTTCAGTTGCCTTTATTCAAGAAGCCCTCAAAATCTCTCATATTCTTAAACAGCTTAGCTTATTTAATAAAGATAAAATTTTGAAATATTTAATGATACTTTTAAAAGGTTCCCTCTAAATCTTGTTACCCTACGGCTGCTGCAGTCATGGAATCAATGGCCTTTCTTGCCTTATGAGTTGGCAGATACAGTCTAGATTGTGGAACAACTGTGTCATTGTGCACTTGTTGGAGGAGTTCTTACATAAGCCAGAATTTGTTGAAAATGCTAAAGCTTCCATTTGCACATTGAGAAGAAAGTCTGTAGGTCTGATACTAAAGCTTATAAAAGTGAGACCCAACCACACAGGAAGGGAAGGCCCCCTACAGTGGTGCAACATGAAGCTTGGTGAGATTTTTGGAAATGGGGGCTGGGGCAAGGTGACTTAAAAAGAAGACAAGGAGGTTGAGGAAGGAAATGAGAACAAAGGAATATGTCTCCCTTCCCCTCCAGAACCCTGGGAGAGTCCTTTGGGGATTCTTAACCCCCCACCCCCACCCCCTGCCACTGGGCAGTAGAGTAGAAAATTGTCCTGTTGAGAAGAGGCCACTCTAACGTCTTCTCCAGGTGACTCATGTCTTAGAATTGGCCCAGATTTTCTCCTGGGGCAGAAGTGGTGACCTGAGCTTATAAGTCAGCATGAGCCCAACCTACAGGTGTCACAGAGCAAGGGGAATATGTGGCAGAAAGTGCAATGTGTCCCTCTCTACCTGGGGTCCCCACAGTGGACACAACCAAGTCTGTAAGGTAAGGAGTAAGAGCCAAGATGAAGCATCTGGTCATTTGGGGGAGATGGCTAGGAGCCCATGAAGAGAAGCATTCCAGACACTTCAGAAACCGATACACCGATGGAAGAGACCCAAACCAAAAGACCAGGCCACGGTAGCTTCACCCTCCTCAGGACGGAGCCGCCCGCCCAAGAAGGGCAGTAATCACAGGAGACACAGTAGACACTCCTCTCTGCCACCACAGTCTTAAACTTCTTCTTGAGGAGATGCTAATATTTTAGGAGAAGGGGCAAGAGAGAAAAAAAAAGCCAGAAAGACTAAAAAAGTACTCCAAAATGACTATTTTCTGAGAAACCTGAGTTATACCAAATGAATAAGCTTGAAGCTTTTGTTTCGTTCTGCTTGTTTGGCCACCAAGTGGGAATGGAGACTTCTGGGCAAGATGAGGTCAGTTCTGTGATGGGAAAACATTTTATTTATAAAACTGGCTTTTGTACATCTGGGTCATAATAAGTAAATTTCAAATCAACCCCATTAGTCTGCCTTTCTCTTTGTTTATAACTTACATATGTATCATGGTCTTATTTATAATTTATGTCTTTGTAACCTTTGGTGATGTAGGGAATGCTTTCCCATACACCCTCTCATCTGTTTCTCACCATAACACGGTGAAGTAACGTCAGTATTACTCTGCTTCTGTTCATGTGAAGAAATTGAGCATTTGTCCTGGAGCAGAGAGCTGATGAGAGAGAAAAGAACCAAAACAGCTGATTGTTCAGGGCTTCTTTCTGTGCTGAGGAATCCCTGCAAATGCTACTCCATTGGGCCTCATTTTGTTTCTGGAACCCTAGTCTCTGTTTGCAATGGTATGGTTATTTGTTAGGCTCTCCTACACACTTTTTTCCTTATTTAAAGAAATATTGCTGCAAAGCTTTATCAGGATGTATTTGAAATGAAAATATTTTCTTATTACCTGCATGCAACTCATTCTTTTGATTTGGTGGTGGTAGTCAAAATTTTTCTAGAATAATCTGTCTACATGATAGTTTATGAGTACATCTAGGCAAAACAAAACAACAGTCTATGGAAAACTCATTCTGATCATTTCTTACCCTGGGAGAAATGCAGGGAACAACAAAAGTGGTCAATATTTTATAAATTCAAGGTCAATATTCTATGTCAATGTCAATAGTGTATGAGCTCCAAAGGATTTATGTCACTATTAAATTAGAAATGATCCTCTCTTACTTGATCTGTAGTAGATTTAGCCATATAATGGGCAGGAACAAACAGAATACAAAGGATAGAGAGCAAACATATTTTGTAAGATAATTGGAAACCTCTTAGGAGCTTCAATACAAAGTAATAGAGACCATTGCATCTCTGGCTATTCCTTCATCTTTAGTATCAGTGAATTTATGGCTTATATTCTTGGCCTGGACCTAGAGCCCTGAAGTGCAGCATGCTTTTGCCCTGCTTCAAGGTCCACTTCAGGAATGTAACGGTGTGTTACATATCTATAACCCAGATCTTAGACAGATGGGTGCTATTAAAATTGGGAGGGAGACTTTAATTTGATATTCCAAGATTTCCTGCTTTTATATATGTTTGCATCTTGTATGTCGACCTTTCACTGTAAACTTTTTTTTCTCAACATTCAGTCCATTTGAATTTGTTGAGCTGTTGTTCGTGATGGTAGAAATAGATCTAAAGGGTTTTCTTCAAGGATATTTGTCAGTGCTAATGCATTTTGTACCTAGCCAGGTTTATGGAAACCCCAGTTTGTGTGTTTCTCTGAGATATACACACCAAAGAACATTTTTCTCCTTGCTTAGGAGTTTTTATTTTCCGTCGAAGTTGAGTGGGCCTTGCAGAACCTTCTCCAATCACACAACTTACCCTTTAAGCAATTTCTTTTAGGATATTAAAAGAGTGTGTTGGTCGTTTTTATATAATTTTTGTTTTCAAAGTCAGATCAGATTTGCCATTAGAGTAGTGTAAATTCACATCTTAAATTCCTTTGGAATTCTTTTTGTATTCATGTGTTAGAGTCTTTACAGTGAGCAGAATTTTCCAGCGCATCTCTCCTGATTACCACTGATGAAACAGTGTGAGAGGAGCAAACCCGTGTTTTTGTGCGCACAGTGGTGAGCCTCTTTGTCACACACTCTATATCCATCATTACCTCGTATAGTGGACGACATATTAACAAATGCTCAAGGTAAATAAATCTCCTTATTCATCCCTTTACGAAAATGACAACACAACACGCATGTAATTTAAAATGACTTTTTTTGGGGGGGGGGCGCCTGGGGGACTCGGTTGGTTGAGGCTCCAACATTTGATTTTGGCTCAGGTCATGATCTCAGGATCCTGGGATTGAGCCCCATCCTGGGCTCTGCACTTAGCAGGGAGTCAGCTTGAGATTCTTTCTTCCTCTCCCTCTGCCCCTCCCCTGCTCTCTTGTTCTCTCTCTTTCTCTCAAATAAAGAAATAAATCTTTTTAAAAAAATGACTTGTTATGATATCTTTGGCTAGATTGGGAGGACATTTCTGATAATAAGCCCATTTAATTATCCAAGTTTTCCATACTATTAATTAACTCAATGTCCTTAATATCCACAGTGCCTTTTTTCTACTTATCCATTGTGCAACATGTAAATGAAAAATATCCCTACCTGTTTTAAAAACATTGAAAAAAAACCCCTCTGTTTGATTTATATAGATTTTTATGGTGTTGTCAGTCCAGGTCTGAAATGCTAGGACTAGGGTGGGAGCTGGGGCAACACCACGTGAGAGGCCTTAAAGCATCGTGAAAGATAATGCGATGGGACACATGGTGATGCCGTGTTTATGACGAGCTACTCTTGCCAATGAGTGTTTCTTTTTTGTCTGTTACGTGTATTTTACTTGCAATTATTTTTTTTCTCTTTGGTTCCATTTCTACTTAGCCCTTCCAGTGTTATCCTTTCTGTCCTCTTCTTTTTTTTTTTTTTTTTTTGATAAAAATGATATTAACTGGAAAGTATATAAATAGCTTTGAGCTATTCAAATAGGGTAGGAGAGAGAGAATTTGCCAGACCTCAGATATTTCTGCATCTGGATCTAGAACATAGCACTTATTGATATGAGTTCTCTAGCTCATGTCTACTTGCAAGGAGTGTATACACATTTCAGCACATTTTGGCAAAAGCTGTGTCCTCTGATGAGGAAGTGACTGTCCTCGTCTTGTGTCATTTCCCAGCCCTGAAGTCTTGTTTATACCAAGCTTCTTTGTTAAAGATTCGACATAAAGGTCTTTGATACTCTTGAGCCCATCCCTGACTCATTATTAGCCGACACTTTGTGTCTGGCTGGCAGTTTTTCCAGAGTGGTAAGGTCAGCCTCATACGATATTACACAACCTTCCCCATTCCTTGTGCGTCAGTGAGAATCAAATGACTCTTACCAGTGAAAAACAGAATCTTGGAGTAGGGTAGAAAGATGACTGATCTCTGAACAAAGCAAACCAGTGTTCAGACTGGGAGGATTCTTGTTTATTGTGCATCTTACTGGTTTTCTGTGAAAGAGCTTTCTCTCGCTAAAGTACTCTCCTAAAATTTGTCTTTCCTATAGGTAATCAGCATCTATAATTTGTGATTTCTCTCCTTAATTAGGTTTTGGAACATTTGATAGTAACTCAGGGTCAACATAGTAAAGTGAAGAGGGCCCTGAGTCAGCAGACCTTCCCTCCAGGTGCCCATTAAAAGGTTCCTTAACTTCTCCTCGTCTCTGACCTCATCTGTACAATGGAAATAATTGTATCTACCTCACAGTTCATGCATAATTTAATGTGTATAAAATAACTTTGTCAATTGCAAAAACCTATTCAAATGAAATTGGCTACTATATTTTTAAGAGCCGGAAGGGTTTGCTATTATCATTTGAGAGGAGGTCAGCGTCTTGAAACCCTCTAGAAATTGTAGCATAATGTTGTTGAAGGGGCGATTTGATAAATATTGGTTTAACCTAGTGGGATTTTCAGTAGCTCAATTGCTGCATTTTCCTTATTACCTTGCCTCTGTGAGGCTATCATGCTGTATATTGGAAAATGTTCATCTCTTAACCATGAAATTAAAAATGGAAGTGGGCTTGAGTTTGCTCATACTCCTTCAGTGACTTGTGAGCAATGTAGTTTGAGTAATGTGCTCCTTCCAACTGTTTTAGCTCTGTCCCCATCCTCTTTCCTCAGTTCTTTCTTCATTGCTTGGAAAGAAACAATGGGGAATTTCCTTTGACTCTTCCTGCCTGGTGTTTGATGGACACACACACATTTTTTTTTTTTTTTTTTTTTTTTTTTAAGGAGCCCATGTTTAATTCAGAGAAAATGTAATCTCTGTTTTAAACCTAGTGGTGGGTACACCAATTAAGGAACCTCCAAGTAAAGTTCAACTTTGGAACCACAGTGATGGTTGGGCTCCAGAGTCTTCCTCCTGAAAGTTCTCCATTATAATCTAATTTGGCAAAGCTGAAATTGTCCCCTTGGGGACAGTTTGCCTTGCCAAATCTTCATCAGTAATTCTGAATTGATTCCAAGCCAGGCAGTTACCTGAAAAGAATGTCACGTTCTCTCTTGTCTAATCCCTTAACCTCCAGGATTCAGTTTCTGAGCATTGCAACAGCCAGAAACTATTTGGAGAAGAGCACCTTTTTCAAAATTCCAGTCATTAAAGTATAATGCCATATGGGCTCAAGGGGTGGCAAAGATGCTGAATGGCTTCTTGTTCATTAGATCGAAATATTTATTTGAGCAGCAATAATAACAGTATATTTTAGAGTCTCTGTGGTATGAAATTGAGCACTGATGCAATTAGATAATATTGACAGCCCTATTGTAATTATGTAAATAGCACTGAGTTGAGCTTTCCCTGTCTGTTGCATTTCCGTGAGCCCATGTGAGAAAAGTGTTAGGCAGTGAGTAAGTACCGGGCGGGAATGCTCAGCTATTTATTTACCTGACACAGTAGCCTGAAGCTTCTATTCCCCTGAGTTATTTTTTCATCTAAATTAAGCAATTCCAGTGGGTTGCACAGAAGGGACATGTGGATATGTGTTTATTCAGAGCAATGCTTGGTGATAAAACATCCGCAGGAGAACCCTGCCAACCCAGTAGGTCCATTTGGAGATTTTCCATTTCAGAACTGTGTTTGGATCCCACTTGACTGATACCAAAGCTTTTTTGTTGTTGTTGTTACCTTTCGAACAGATCATTTTAAATGGTTCTCCATAAGGATGTTTTCTACATCTAGCTGCCTATCAGTCTTTCCATCTCAATGCAGAAGTATTTGATTAGTGTAAAGTAATAAAGATGTCAACAGTAGTGTCACCTTGATTGATGCTAATTATAAGCCTTTAATGGTTCCTCTGCTTTGGCCACTCTCCTTGCAGGTTGTGACTTTTATGGTTAAAATAGTGCCCTGCTGTCCAAAGGCTTAATCATAAATTCTGGTCTCTGTTTCTCTAATGATTCTGCATGCAGTGTATAATCCCGGTAACATACATTATCTTTGTTCGTTAAAAGCAAGCAGTGACTTTCATAGGGGTGATTAATGCATTTATAAGGAGTTTGAAGAATCCTTGTTGGGATCACAGCAGAGGTTATGATGATTATGCTTGCTGGGTATTAGAATTAGCAGCAATAGTACATAGGCTGTCGGAAAGTAATGGAAGATTCTCCCGCAGACCCTGTTCAGCATGCTAATGTTATGAATGAGACTCGAGCTGCAGTGGGAAGAAGACGTAGGTGTTGCAACCTGAAGATGCTGTCAGTATGTGGTTGTCACACCAGTGAAAGTAAAAGCAAGTGGAATTATCTGAGGGGCTTCCCTTCTTTAGAACACACAGTCTTGTTAAACAGATTTGGGGTCACTCAGTTTGAAATATCTGTTGATTAAAATGTCTTTTCCACTGGGGTTTTTCAGGCTGAATTTTCACAGTGCTAATAAATGTTTAGTTTAATCTCCTTTTTCTCAAGCCCGCAGATAGTTTTAAATAAGAGAAAACAGCCCAGTGCTATATACGTTTACAAGACTTTTCAGATATGGATAATTTGCTTATGGAAATCTGTGCCCATAAATGTCACATGATAATACTCCTCTGAAATGCCCTATCTTATTGAAGAGAAGCTGCATGTAAATTAAAAGAATGCTTTAGTATTTTATAAGAGCAGTTTACCCTCAAATCCATTACAACACGTAGCTCCTTGTATATAGTAGACATTTTAAAATCGTGTTTTAACGCTATTAAAGAAGGTACTGGGAACTTTAAGAAAGGTTGCTTTTGAACTAACATTAGTATTTGTCTGTTGTCTCCTGTTTGATTTTACTGTTTTCTATGCTTATAAATTAAAGTAGTTGGAACTTCATTCTACCCCAGTCCCAAATGTGACAAGTGTTCATACTTCTCTGCTTTCTGCTAATTTTATATTCCGCTCCAGTGATGGTATCCTACTCTGATATTCTCCACCAGCTCTAACCTCTCCACACAAAACTGTTCCTTAACTTCTAGTAAGGAGAAAATACTTAAAAAAAATTTTTTTGAACCATAGTCATTTTCAAATAAGGAAATGCCAAATTGCATTATAGGACGATAATTATTCCACAAGTGGTACCAGCTTAGGGAAAGAAACCACAGACCTCAGAGGCCAATCTTGAGAGAGTAGTCTTCTTACAATAACATGTATTTAACATTTCTGGAGGTGGCTATAGTTACAGTTTGGGATGATGATAAGATCTACCCAATATATTTCTTTGGTTAGACTTTTGAGAACATATGCCAAGCTGCAGAGTGTTTTTTTAGAAGGACCCTCATTTGCAAGCAGTGTATTAGAGAATGTTTAACATCTACTTTGGGTTTTTACAATCATGACTTACTGTGAAGTCTTTTTATCTTGCCATTATATAGTTCAAGGTGGTTGAAATGTTAATTTTCCTATGTCCTGATGCTCTCTGTTATATAATGATGATCATCCAGTGAGCCAGTGTAGATCTCTTCACCAGAGTGATAATGTGGAAGACGAACACAGTGTATCCTTTTGTACGGGGAACCTTTGCTTCTGGAGCTTTGCTTAGACATTGCAAATACGGGTCGGTAGAAAGGGGTGTCAGGCAGCAATGGGAACCCAAGGGAGTACTAAAGCTGAACTTCACGGTGATGGAGCCCGTGTGAAGTCAGGACATGCCCCAGTCTGTCCACTCACTTCCACGATGGTAGTGCCCCACTTATAATGGGTGATGAGTTTCATCAGAATAACCAGAGAGAGACTCCTTTGGGCACCGAGAATCGGTGGGAGCTGAAGAGATCTTGGCCCTAGAACTCCATTGTGTGTGATTCTGCAAAGAGAAATGCAGACTGATCAGCAGAGGTGGTAGCTGCTTTGCTTAGTCTCTCACTATGTGATTATTTCCTTTTGTAGTTTTGAGAAATTAACATTGCCTCACGTACTCAACAGGAATATTTTTTTAAGTTGTTTTTTTTTTTTTTTTTTAAAGCCCCAGGGCTCCTGTTTAAAAATGCAGGTTAATTCTCAGAGGCTTTCAAAAGCATTTCTGCATCATGCTACTAATTAAGATAAGGTTATCATTTTAAGTTATACCAGGAATGCAATTAGAGCTTCTAGTGAGAACTGTAGCAATCAATTTTATACAAATTACTCAGACCTGGTTAAGGTAGAATACAGTTTTAATAGGACAAGTGAACATACTGCGATTTATTAGATACAATGTGAATTCAAATGACATCTGAACACAGCGTCTGTAACCCATCATGCGCCCAGGTCCCCGGGAATCCGGCTCAACGCCTTTGATCAGAAGGGATTTAATAATATGCCTTCCATTCCCTGTTGTTCCCTGGCCGTTATTTTGGATTTGAGAGGGATTTTGTGTTCAAATGTGAATGGTGTTAGACGTGAGAATGTCATTCGTGGACTACGAAGTGCAGATTATCTAGTCCTCTCATTTATCTCGCCTGCTGCGTGCTGCAGAGAAGTCTGCTTGGTGCTGCTCGCCTGCTTTTTTTCCTTTATGTGGTCTGCAGCGCCAGGTGACCAACTGACAGTGTAATTAGCTAATTTTTCTGAGTTGTCCCTCTCTGCTGAAGAATATTGGGTGTTGGATAAGAACACTACCTGTCTTATCTGCCAACTGCCAGTGATTACTTATTCATTAAATGGATACCTGTGTTCTAAGGATGTACAAGGATGGCATAGTCGGGTGGCTCCTGAGAAGGTTGTCTATCTTTTCCTCGTAAGAGCTCTGCAGGAGGGTGTATAAATAAATAACAGCCCTCCTGGGCTTTCTTTTCTTGGACACCTTAAAAATATTTGGAGCACCTTTTACTTTTCCCTGCTTATTAGCTTTTATTCTCATTTGGCACATAAGCTGTTCTACCCTGTGTCACGTGCCTACAATCCTCAAATTGCGGTCGTTCATTGTGTGTGTATTTATTAAGCTCCTGCTGTATGCCATGGGTTGTTCGAGGTATTTGGCATACGGTGGCGAGGGAGGGATCGTGTACTAGTCTCTGTGACACGAACTTGCCTTTCTCCTCTCCGCCATTAGCCACACATCCCGCCCTCTCACACAGGTGACCTTTCCTTATAACTGACTGAGAAATGCCATCTGGGACAATTGTCTCCGTGTTCTCTCTCCTCCGTATCTACTACTCTCTACCGACAAAGGGTTTCTTTTTTTTCTTTTGGTTCTGATAGAATATGTCTGCTCTGCTCCATAAAATGACCTGATTAATTTTAAGAAGTGACTGAATTCATTGTCCTCCTCCCTCCTCTTATCTCAGTCTTTCTCACTCCTCTGCTTCCCTTCAACCGAAAAGACGTGCTCAAGTTTTGCCCCTATCCTATGCATAAACAATAAATAACCACCCGTTGTCTTACCTCTGTTACTCATTCCCACTTCCTGGTTGCCAGTTTTCGAGAGCGTGTCCGCATCGATTCTGAGTGTTCGTCCTCATCTCTTTGCAACTGTCTGGCTTCTGGACCAGCGAATCTACAGACCAGTGAGCACCAGTGGCCTATGATTAATTCTCATTCCGTGTAACCTCTTAATAACATTTGGTATTGCTGCCTGTTTCCTACTTCTGGAAATTTGCAACCTTCTTGAAGCCATGACGTCATTCTCTCCTGGCTTCCCATCTGACTGTCTGATTGATTATTCATCCTCCATTTCTTTGGCTGAACTGTCCTTCTTTGCCAATCTTTTTAGTGACAGTCAATGCCAGGGTTTCTGCCTTACTTTTCTTACTCTGTTAGGAGGTTCTTAAGAGTCTTCAAAAGTGAGCTGTGAATGACCTGAGATCATACACCACATATATAGTATAGGTTTGGGTATGTGCGTCTTTCTGAGAGATGAATTCATAGCTTTTATGCGGTTCTCAAGGGTGCCGAACACTTAAGAAATGGTTCCAACCTCACTTCTTGAATGATTACATTGTCTTCTTTGGTGTCGCACTCCAAGCCACTCCTGTTTCTCTGCTGGCGTGGCATTGCTCTTAACCTAGGTTCTGAAATGATCCTTGTGCATCTTCTCTTACCACATTCGGTTATATGCCAGATTCTTCAGTTATGACTCACAGCTATAATTGGTCTATCACAATTTTGTTCTAATTAGATTCTCTGTCACCTATTTCTCATCACCCTGGTCCAACCTGCATAGGATTTCCAGAAATATCTTTTGATATATCCTAAAATAAAAAGCCTGCTCCTACCCCTCTCCCCAACTTAATTTTCTGTAGCAAAGTTCTTTCCTCCCCCCACAAAGGTTAAATTCCTAGTCACTTGGATTATGAAACCCTCCAGTGGAATGTCCCTTACTTACAAGAGCCCCTTGAACCTTTTGCAATTCCCCGATATGTTATGGTGCTGTTTTCTCTCCCTGAAACAAGGAACCTCTCTCTGGTCTACATGGCTGATTTCTATTTCTCTTTCCAGATCCGTGTCAGCTGTTACCCTGTCAATGAAGTCTTCCCTAGCACCAAGTAAAGTTATGCGAGTTTTCCCCTTTGTCCTGAACTCTATTGTTGCGTTGACTTTTCTGTATCTTAACCTTTTTTAAAAAAATTCCTCTCCCCAATAACATGAGAGGCCAGGGTGTTGGAGGCCAGTCATCTTATCTGAGGGACCACCAGCTGTCACCTTCAGCTAGGCCTGAAAGTATAAAAAGACACTATGGTTCAATGGGTGGATTAAGTAAACACATCATTCTTGGTTAAAATCCTTTTTGGGAGAGATTCCAACCCCTGTAATTTAAAATAGGTATCATCTCTGAATTTCCCAGCATGATGCATTATGCACGAATGCTCATCCTATGTAATATATATTGTGATGGATATTATAACACATTATACAGTAGGCAAGACACTTGAATCTGTTTTATGAAACAAGATGAACACATAAGCACAAAATATATTTTCTCTTATATGCCTTATAAAAAAGTGAATTCCGAGTATACCGACAGCAGCTTTGCCTTAGTTGATGTGTGATTTCCTTAAGTTTGTGATGGAAATTTGGATTTTGAAACTTACAGCAACTTTGCATACCATACAGGCAAAGACCTCCTCCATTCCCTTCTCCTGGGGTCTCATCCGCACCCCCTTGCTAATGGTTAAGACAGTCCTCAGACCAAAGTAATTGACATCTCTCTGTGTCTTGAATTTTACAGTGCTACGCTTTAATAAAAATGATGGATTTTTTCCCTCTTCTGAGATTTGTTACGTAATTTATTAACACGATGTGTCCTAGGGAAATATATTTTTAATCCTATTGCTATCTCAGTAACATTTTTTGCTAATGAGAAAACTGGATCACAGAGAGGTTAAATGACTATCCATGACTTTTATTTTCCTTTTCCAGAGTACTGCAAGTGTTATATCATTGAAAGTCACAAAAATGTCTTCTAAAAAAATTGCAATGCTTCATAATCTATATTAATCCTTTATCCTCAGTCAACCTGGTAGTTTCTAGATACCATGAAGCCTAGATACCATGAATACTAGACAAAGTCCTAGTATTTTGTTCTCCTCTGACCTACCGAGCTCTCATCTCTGTTTCGTTTTGCTCTCCATATCTATGTAGGAAAAAGACATAATAGAGATTCTTAACCAGATTTAATGAAAATTCTGAAAAGGAAGGAAGGTGAAAATAAGAATAGAAAGAGTTAATTTTCTTTCTGATCTCTTCCGGTTAGTGTCTCTTTCTACAGGTTCTTAAAATAGGAAGGGAGCTGCTTCTCGGGTTGTGATAGGTAGATTAATTGGGTGGTGTGCATTCTGGGTTTTGGTTACCTTTCCTGAATACTTAAAGACTTCCTTTTCCTTTCAGAGAGTTTAATATTTGGGCTCAAATAGAATTTAAATCTAAGCCACTGTCACTTACTGGCATCTTTGCTCACAATTTCTTTTCATCCTACAATGAGTCCTGTTATAAAACATCCAAATCAAAATTATGTCTTTGTACCTTGTCACCAACTGCTCAGGCTTGTCATGAGTCTATTCTTCACTCTCTGAAACTGATTCATGTTCGTTTTGGCTACCTCATATGTATTTTCTTCCGTAAAAGAATGGAACCCAGCTTTATGAATGCTCTTAGGCTAGAAACTAGATTTTTCTTTTTTTTTTCCTGGAAGGAACTGTGAAGGCTTGAACCATTGTTTCATGGAGTATGTTAGGGTGTAGGGACTTCTCAAGATGGACCATGTCCATAAAACTCTCACATCTCCTAGATGATTGGGTATCACATGTCATAATTTCAAGTATGTTTTATGATCATTAATCCTCTCTGTTCCAAGGGCTGACTGGCACATTTGACAAGTTGTGAGCATCAACTGATGGGAATACTTCTTTTAACATTGCTTTATTACAAGACAGATTGATCCAGGCACTCTTGCTAGTCTCCTGGAAAATCAGTCATATGCTCTGGTTTGAGACCACCACTCCCCCTATTTTACTCAGACTC
This sequence comes from Phoca vitulina, assembly GCF_004348235.1. Taxonomy (NCBI): domain Eukaryota; kingdom Metazoa; phylum Chordata; class Mammalia; order Carnivora; family Phocidae; genus Phoca; species Phoca vitulina. The sequence continues at coordinate 21,446,771 of NW_022589734.1, forward strand.
GTGTTTATGACATTTGGGGACATCTGAGGTTTCTGCTCACAAGCATCTCGTGACCTTTCTGTATCTGACCTTTTCTGCCTTCTGGATGCTGTTGGTGAGCTTATGGGAAGAGTCAGCCACCTGCTAGCTGCATTCCAGAACAGACCCGACCCAATATATACGTAAAAATATATATATACACACATACACATATGTACGTACACACACACGTATCAGTTACCCATTTTTCTGCGTCTGTCAAGTCCTGATGCAGTAATGACAATCCTAGCAGATTGAAGCTTGTTGCTCTAAGCAGTGTCTGTGCTAGAGTATTTTCTTTTTGGTCTTGATTCCTATAGATCAATTAAAAGGTGCTCTGCCTGCTTTCACATTAGTTCCTTGAAGATATCTAAATAATGTTTTTAATACATGGCATGATGAGAAAGTACACCCTAACAACTCAGATACAAGGTTGCATGTTAAGAGTTAAATCGAGTAAGTCTCCGCAAAATGGATGTGATTTATTATGAGTAAGTACTGACCGAAAATTTTCTATAAATATAGGACTCAAGAGATTACTGAGCACATAGATTCTAATCAAGGTGGTCCCTGGGAAAAATCTGAGAGGCAGGACTGGAAAACAGTTATAATTTGCTAATCAGAAACAATCAGTGTATTGCATCCTGTTTTAAGAAAGGGTGTATAAATATAATGAGGTTATATTTATATGATTAAGAAAGTAGAGAAAAGTCTCAAAGGCAAAGTTGTTGATGACCATTAAAGCATAGTCTGCTGGAGAGGAATTCCTGAACAAAGGACTTGAACATGACCAGAAAACCTATTGTGAGATTGAGCATCTATTAAGTGCTGGCTATGTGCTAAAAACTTTACGCTGTCCTCCTAAATCTTCAAAATGACTTTTGGGCTACCCTTGCATTTTGAAGTATCTACATTTTACAGATCAGGAAAATAAAAGTTAGGTAGAGTCAGGTTTTCGCTCTAGTAATTTTGCTTACTACCAAGCAATTCATTTAGAGAGCTGGGATTTGAACCCAGATACAAGGGTTCCAAAGCCCATCGACTCACCGAGTGTGCAGTATGACTTTGTTGTAATAAAACTATTTCCCACAAATTAAAGAAACTTCTTAAGATCTTCTAAGTAATTATATAACACATACAGTCATGTAGCCATCAAGACAATCAAGTTGTAGAAGAGTTTCTCATCCCCTCAAATTGCTTCCTGCCACTTTGAAACTGATCCCCATGCCCACCCCAAGCCTCTGGAAGCCACTGGTCTATTTTATGGTCTCACTCACATTTTTTCTAATTTATTTTTACTTACTTATTTATTTTAAATTCAATTAATTAACATATAATGTATTATTAGTTTCAGAGGTAAAGTTCAGTGATTCATCAGTCTTATATAACACGCAGTGCTCATTACATCACGTGCCCTCCTTAATGTCCATCACCCAGTTACCCCATCTGCCCACCCCACTCCCCTCCAGCAACCCTCAGTTTGTTTCCTGTGATTAAGAGCTTCTTATGGTTTGTCTTGCTCTCTGATTTCATCTTGTTTTATTTTTCCCTCCCTTCCCCATGATACTCTGTTTTATTTCTTAAATTCCACATATGAGTGAGATCCTGTGATAATTGTCTTTCTCTGGTTGACTTATTTCACTTAACAGAATACCCTCTAGTTCTGTCCATGTCGTTGCAAATGGCAAGATTTCATTTTTTTTTTTTTAAAGATTTTATTTATTTGACAGAGAGAGACACAGCAAGAGAGGGAACACAAGGAGGGGGAGCGGGAAAGGGAGAAGCAGGCTCCCCGCTGAGCAGGGAGCCCAATGCAGGACTCGATCCCAGCACCCTGGGATCATGACCTGAGCCGAAGGCAGACGCTTAACGACTGAGCCACCCAGGTGCCCCCAAGATTTCATTTTTTTAATGGCTGAGTAGTATTCCACTGTGTGTGTGTTTGTGTGTGTGTGTGTGTACTTCTTTATCCATTCATCTGTCAAGGGACATCTGGGCTCTCTCCATAGTTTGGCTATTGCAGACATTGCTACTATAGACATTGGGGTGCATGTGCCCCTTCAAATCATTACATTTGTATCTTTAGGGTAGATACTACTAGTGCAATTGCTGGGTCATATGGTAGCTCTATTTTCAACTTCTTGAGGAACCTCCATACTGTTTTCCGGAGTGGCTGCACCAGCTTGCGTTCCCACCAGCAGTGTAAGAGGGTGCCCCTTTCTCCACATCCTCCCTAACATCTGGCGTTTGCTGACTTGTTAATGTTAGCCATTCTGACAGGTATGAGGTGGTATCTCATTGTGGTTTTGATTTGTATTTCCCTGATATCAATTGACGTTGAGCATTTTTTCATGTGTCCATTGGCCATTTGGATGTCTTCTTTGGAGAAATGTCTGTTCATGTCTTCTGCCCATTACTTGATTGGATTCTTTGTTCCCACTCACATTTTTATGTGAGGTTAACCGACATGTAGCTGTAGCTTGTCTAGGATGAAAATAAGCATTGGTCAGATTGACAGCATCTGGTTGTATGGACAGTGGGGCATCTCATTATAAATTAATAGATTGACATTCTGATTAGAATTTGGTTTTCTACATTGCTTGCTTAGTACAGAATTCATTGACATGCTAAGTACAGGCATGTATGTGTTTGACAATACTTTTCAATAAGATAAAATGGCACATGTGTACATTCCTGTATTTGTGGGAGTGATGAATATGAGTCTAGACCTAAAAATGTGACTAAAGGGGCATCTGGCTGGGTAGGTCAGGAAAGCATGTGACTCCCAATCTTGGGAGTTTGAGCCCCATGTTAAGGTGTAGAGATTACTTAAAAAACACAAACAGACATTAAAAAAAAAAAACCTCCAAAAACCTAGGACTTGAAAAATATATATATATAGCAAAGATAAAGGGTCAGGATGCCTGGGACACTTCAACATCTTTATGATTTCAATTTTTTTATGATTTTCTTTGAGTATAATGGACAAACAATGTTACAGTAGTTTCAAGTTTACAATTTAGTGATTTGACCACTTTATACATTAGGCTATATGTTCCCCACAAGTATAGCTCCCGTTTGTCCTATTACATCGCGATTACGTATTATTTATTGACTGTATTCCTTAAGCTCTACTTTTATTCCCATGACTTACTCATTCCACAACTGGAGACCCTCATCACCCCTCTCCTTCACCCATTTTGCCCAACCCTCTGGCCTGCTTCCCTCCGGCAGCCATCAGTTTGTTCTCTGTATTTATAGTTCTGAATCTGCTTTTTGTTTGTTTACTCATTTTTCCTATGTTCCGTTTATGAATGGAATCATAAATACAATTCAAATTTATGTTGGTAAAATTACTATATTGACACCCGGAAGCAGAACCACATTGGCACAAATTTCCCAAACCATGTATTTCAGAGGGCTGTTTAAGTATTTTGAACACACTTTATTCCTTCAACAACTATTTATTGACCATCTCCACCAGGCTAGAAACTGGATGAAGAGATGGGGCAGAAGGTAGAACATTCTCAGTCAAAAGAGTAGCATGTGTGGAGTATCTGAAGGGAGAAGAACATGACGTATTGAGTAAGGAAAGAAGGCGGAGATAGCCACAGGAAGATAAGGAGAGCAGACTGGAGAAGTAGCAGAGCCTGGATCTATTACTAGTTTCTGTGACATTCTATGAGGAGTATCCTTTCACAGTCTGGTTGTACCTGAATGTACATGAATATTTTTCATCTGTCCCATCCTATGGGTACAGAAGAAGTTCACACTGTCAATGTACCCTTTTCTCGCTTATATAGTCAACTACTCCCTCTCAACTGGATCTTTCCTATTGACTTGAAAGCTTACAGTGTTCTCATTTTACATACAAACAACCCACCCTTCCTTGCCTCCATATCCTCCTATAGGTATTGCTGTATTTCTTCTTCTTTATGGCCAGATTTGTGGAATTCATAGCTCTGTCTTCATATCCTTCCATTGCCTCTCTACCATTGCTCTACTTTCATCTCTCCATCAAAACAGCTTTTCCTAAGTTTACAATGACCTTCTCTTGTCAATCCCCTGGTCGTCTTCTGCTTAGTCAGCTTGTTTTTTTTTTTTTTAAGATTTATTCATTTTAGAGAAGGTCTGAGTGTGGGGAATCTCCAGCAGACTCCCCACTGAGCGCAGAGCCCAACGTCGGGCTCCATCTCATGACCCTCAGATCATGACCTGAGCCGAAACTAAGAGTCGGCCACTTAACTGACTGCGCCGCTGAGGCACCCCTTAGTCAACTTTGAAGAGCATTTTAAGAAGTCCTCATTTTGAACAGTAACTCCTCTTAGTTTCTAGGGTACTTACTGTCCTCTTTTTCTTCATATTAACATTTTCAGTTTCCTCTGCCATTAATCAGTTTTTAAATAATTTTACTCTCAAAATATCTCTTCTCTTCTACTCCCTGCTGCCTCCAAAATTAGTCTCATGCCCTTCCCTGGCTTATTATGAGAGGTAGCTTAGCATGACAGGGGACAAGAGTACCTGGGGTTATTTCCCAGTCATGTGACTTAGGCAAATGGCTTTAGCTATCTCACAGTTTCATGATATGTTAAATAAGGATCATTATAATATCTGCCTCATGTAGTTGTTGTAAGGATAAAATGAGTTCATTTATATAAAGTGCTCAATAGTAGATGCCCCTTGAATGCATAGCTGCAGTTATATGTGAATAAAAGCTAAATTTATATACTCTAGATACTTATGTATTCAGTTGTGTATAAGCATCTCCACTTTCAGCTCTAAAAACACATCACACTCAATAATGTCCAAGGTCAAATGCATAGTTATTCTGGTACTTCATCCCCAGAAAAAAATATCTGATCACTTCTAGTGTTTCTTGCATCAATGAGTAGCTCAACCATCCCTCATTTACACAAACCAGAAAAGTAGATTCCCATCTCCAATGATCTCTCTTTTCTCTTTCCAATTTATCACCAATCCCTTTCAATCTGACCTACCAAATTTCTGTTCAAAGTTTCCATTTTTCAATGTTTCCACTTCTCCCACCGCAGGTAGAGATACCACCATCACTCATCTTGAGTACTATAAAAAGAGGTCTCCATGTTTTCACTCATTACCTCCAGTAAATTCTCCACCATGTTGGAAGAATTATAATTGCAGAAGGCTGCCCTGATGATCTCCCCTTTGTTTCAACCCTTTCGTTAGCTTCCCATTACTCTTGGGATAATGACCCAAGTCCTTTGCATGGTCTACCAGTCCTAGCACCTGAGGCTTCTCCAGTCTCTCTCCCATCCTTTCTGTTCCTTGTGCTCCATTCACACCCATCCACTTACAGCTACTTATATATACTTGGCTCTCCCCGACCTGAAACTTTTGGACATGTACTTTCCCATTGCTAGAAAGCTCTTCCCACTCTTGCCCCATTTCCTAATACATTTTTCAGCTCAAACATCACTTCTTCAGGAAAGCTTTCTCTGACCTCCTACTCTACTTCAGATAACTATGTAATAAGCTCCCATAAAGTATATATTATTCTCTTTCAGAGTATGTGCCTCAATTTTTCATTGTGATTTAAAGTTGGAGTGTTCCCAAGACCACCTTTAGGTCCAAGGATTTGTCATAAAGACTCACAAGACTCAAGAAAGCTGGTATACTCAATGGTTATGGTTTATTACAGCAAAAGGACACAGATTAAAATCCACAAAGGGAAAAGATGCATAACTGGAATCCAAGAGAGACCAAGTATGAGTTTCCAGTTGTCCTCTCCCAGTGGAGATACGTACAGTACTTAATTCCATCAGCAATATGTTGTTCTCTCAAGAACATAAGCTGTGTGTTGCCAGCCAGGGAAACTAACTTGAGCCTTGGTGTGCAGAGTTTTTATTGGGGGTTGGTTATATAGGCATGCAGTACCTTATCTACTCAGTCTGCAGCTCCCTGGAGGTCAGATTCATTCAGTATGCTCCAACATTTCAGGCTTACAAAAACAGGTGCTCCCTCACCATAATTCCCACTGTTAATATAAACCCTGTCTGGTGTGGTCCAAGGCATCAGGTGTTCAAAGACACTTATCTGGTAAGATACTCCAAGGAGTCAAAGGTCATGTTTCAGTTGCCAGGCCAAGGACCACTCCTGAAGATTTGGAAAATATGCAGGGTTTGAGAGCCAAGGCCTGCTGCGTTACTCTTTCCTGTACACATTTCTGTAGTGCTATTATTATTTCCCAACAGACTACATGAGAACAAAATTGGTAACTGTTTTTACCCAGCATAGGGCACCAGCTTTATAATGGTTCTTGACTGATTAGAGGTGCTCTGTAACTATTTATTGAATGAATGAAATCTACTTTTTATTGTCTTGATTTCCTTCCCTTCTATACTGTGTTCTATGTCTTTCTGTTCCACTACTTTCTTGTATTTTTTTATTGTGGAGTTTTGTCATGCATTTTATGCCTGAAGTTACTTAGTGCTAATGACTGTTATGAAGTAAGTATCTAAAATATTTACTATACTCGGGGCGCCTGGGTGGCTCAGTCGTTAAGCGTCTGCCTTCGGCTCAGGTCGTGGTCCCAGGGTCCTGGGATCGAGCCCCGCATCGGGCTCCCTGCTCCGCGGGAAGCCTGCTTCTCCCTCTCCCATTCCCCCTGCTTGTATTCCCTCTCTCGCTGTGTCTCTCTCTGTCAAATAAATAAATAAAAAATCTTTAAAAAAAAAAAAATATTTACTATACTCTTCTAGCTCCCAATTATATTTTTATACCTTCACGTATTATACTACCTATATTTTATTTTATTTTATTTTATTTATTTATTTTTTACTTAAAATTTTATTTATTTATTTTGAGAGAGCGCACGAGAGAGCACAAGCAATGGGGAGGGGCAGAGGGAGAGGGAGAAGCAGACACCCCACTGTGCGGGGAGCCTGATGCGGGACTCTATCCCAGGACCCTGGGATCATGCCCTGAGCTGAAGGCAGACGCTTAACCGACTGAGCCACCCAGATGCCCCATACTACCTATATTTTAAACAATTTTTAAAAGGCAAATGTTTTTCACATCTATAAATATATAGTGAAATAAATATAGTCAGTATATTGAGTTGTGTGATACTTCTAGCACCAAAGTGATTTTTTTTATTATGTTCAGTTAGCCAGCATATAGTACGTGATTAGTTTTTGATGTAGTGTTCAACCAATTCATTAGTTGCGTTTTAACACCAGTGCTCATCACCACACGTGCCCTCCTCAATACCCATCACCCTGTTACCCCATCCCTCACCCCCCTCCCTTCTTCAACCCTCAGTTTTATTCCTGGAGTCCAGAGTCTCTCGTGATTTGTCTCCCTACCAAAGTTATTTCTACGAGAGAGAAGTATTGACTCAGCATTTGTCTGAAGAATTTCAGTAACTGAGTCATGCTTCACTTTGAAGACACGGACTATGTAATAAATGTTATTGTGGCTATATCAGAAATAAAGTGAGAAAATCCCCTGGAACAAACGGGTATATCCCTTTTTTCCTCTGTAAGACAGAATAGTGGAAATGTCTTCCTGCAAACCCTCAGCATCTTAACCTTTATTGTGTTCATGACATCTAAATCGTTGATTCTACCTACACTCTTTCCCCGGCCAGGAGACCAAAAGTGGCAGGCCTATTTTTGCCAACGAACTTGAATAAATCTTTCAACATTTCTTGATTGTGGTAGTGTTGGCTTATAACTCAAAGTATAAAATAAGTACCTATGAATCTGTACTAACATGAAAAACGATTGAATAAGTGGGAGAGAGGAGACCATTATCCCCTGCAGAAGAATTCCAAATGATTTATGTTGATATACTGCTCACAGAAAGGTGGGGAGGAACTCCCCACTCCGTAGTTGGGGCTGTGCACAGTGACTTCCTAGCTTCGGGAAGGCACAGTATGGGAAGTGGGTGGGGTTATGGAGCAGAAGTAACTAACGGGATGGTGGAGAAATGTGCTAAATGCTCCCACGGCCAGATGATGAAGGCTCATATCCACAGGTCCGGGCATGTTGATGGTATGCAGCCTTACTGTTACGTGGTAAGGATGGCAGTGACCCTTCACCTCTGTGGTTTTTCTCCCCCAAACCCATAACCCCCGTCAGATGGTAAGGTAAAGGCCAGATCAACTGAAATTGAAGGGCATCTATATAATACCTGAGCAGTATTCAAGATCATAAGAAAGGATGCAAGTCTGAGAAGCCCGTGACCCATGGGCACCTAAGGCCATGTGACAAATGTAATGAGATGTCCTGGATGATACTAGAACAGAAAAAGGATATTATGTGCAAACTGTGGAAATTCAAATAACATGTGGACTTCTGTTAATAATACTGCATCTGTTATTCACTGTGACAAATATGAGACGTTAATAATAGGGAATCCTGGGACTAATGGGGGATTCTGTCCTACCTTTTCCATTTTTTTAATAAATCCAAAACTGTTCTAAAATTTTTTCAAAATTTAAATTTTAATCTGTGATAGTCTTTCTGATTTAATCTCAATGCTATGTTAATGGAACTTGCTTATTATCAGTTTTATTTGTAAGAATTGCCTCTAGTTGATTGGAGCTTAGATTTTTTTAAGGTGATGGTCATAAGGTTGATTTTTCTATCACAGACACAGAAACCATTCTGTCATTGTTTAATTTGGGGGAAATAATTCTGTCCTTTGTGATTACGGATTTCTTACAATTGTTAAAGAAATTTAAGATGTTATGAGTCACAGAGTATATCCAGTTTAGAAGTAACAGGACAAAACCATTCAATTAACTAAATAAATTGGCATTAAAAAAAAAAACACAACAGTATTTTTGAGAGCATGAGTCCAGACAATGTGTCTGTAAGATAGGCTTTACAAACTTAGTTTGATTAATTTTTGTTTTTCTGAGGATATGATTCTTTTCTGTAATTATCATTCTGTTTTTCCTGACAGGCCATCTAGTACCGGCCGCCATAAGCTCCCTGTGAATTGAGTTATTTTCAATAATACTCTGTATTATGAAGGCATTATTTGAGTGGCTGTCCACTGTGATCTCGTTGTTTGGAGCTTTACATAAAACAGGTGGTTCTTCCATCTCGTGAACGTTTCTTATTACCTAGAATTCACCATCCTGTTGTCGGTGGCCTATCATACCTACCCCCTCACAGATGTAGCTCTACCCCTCAGTTCGCCCTTGTCTCTCTGGTTCCCATATACGTCTTGGTCATTTCTCTCTAATGGTCCAAGGTCTCTTGTTTTCAGATTTGATCAGGGCTCCTGCTGTATGGTTATGTGTTTATTTACACTGACTAATTCCCAAAGGGTTTTGCAGCAACTAATATTGTTTGGCTCTGAGATGACCCAGGCAACTCCAACTCTGCTCAGCAGGCACAAGGCTGAAGCTCATAATCAAAGAGCAGATAGATACTCAGCGTGTGACCTGTTTGCTCAGACCTCCTTATCTTTTTTCATTGGGATGATGCTTTGAACGTCACCTATCATATTATGACTAATCTGGGGTACAAGCTTAAGAGTCCAACAGAGCAAGGTGCGGATCTTAACAGATGTTAGCTGTTTCATTTTGAGGAAGTTGCTTAATCTCTGGGGGGTCAGTTTCCTTATCTTTAAAATGAGAATAATAGACTGGCAGAGTTGTCATCAAAGTCAGATTAAAATTTTTCTTTTTTAAAAAATTTTATTCATTTGACAGAGAGAGAGAGAGAACAAGCAGAGAGAGAAGCAGGCTCCCTACTGAACAGAGAGCCCTACCTGGGGCTCGATCCCAGGACCCTGGGATCATGACCTGAACCGAAGGCAGACCCTTAACCAACTGAGCCACCCAGGCGCCCCAGATTTAAATGTTTCTGAAGCTCCTCTAGAATGCCTGATTCTGTCATGGATGCTTAATATATGCTCACTGTCCTCAGTCTGATTCTTCGATTGGGTTTAACTCCCTCACCTTGTCATTAGCCCCTTCTCGCTGGCTCTCGACTGCGGACGGTCGTGTCTCAGCCTCACGTGCTGATTTCCACCTTCACATGTGTTTCTAGTCACTGTGTGGTGTGAGCAGACTTGTCAACTTTTGTGCCCTGCTTTAATCGTTTTTCAAACTCTATAGGATGTCATTTGGATAATCCTCACTAGTGTAAACATGTCATTAGAAGTGTTCTGTTTTCTTCCTTGCAGTTTGATCTATGTTGTTTTCATAATAACATGAAGAGTGGTGCAGACCGAAGAGTGGGATCTGCCCTGGATTTGTATTGGGTGTGTTTGGGGTCAGGTAGGAGAGGGGAGAGAGAAGGAAGACTACAGACAGAGTAATGGAGTCTGGAGCCCCGACTGCCTGGATTTGTATCCTGCCCCACCCCCAAACCCCATCTATTAGCTGTGTGGCCTTGGTCAGGTTACTTACCCTCTCTGTTATTGCTGGTTCCTCATCTATATAACGGAGATAAGTTATATCTAACTCATAAGTTTCCTAGTGAGGATTAAATGTGGAGCACTCACAGAAGTGCCTAGTATGTATTAAGTAATAATTAAGTGTTCAGTATTATTAGAATTATTCTTTTCCCAAAGTTTCAAAACATTTACTGCATCAGGTAAATCTTACTGATAGATCTGGCTTGTTTCAGCCTCAGTAACTTCAAACTAATAAGATTGTCTTTATCTTTTTAGTATACCCATATAAATAAATTTATTCTCTCAAAGTAGTCACACTGAGAAATGCTACACTCATGTCAGTATGTCAACATTAAAAAATTATTTTAAAATTGTCTTTGTGTTCTGCAAAAATTATTTTTTTGAATATCCTCATTAATAGCAAATCTTTGTTTTTTAGAGTATCAAAAATGAAAGCCAACTTCATGAAATTTAAGCAAATGATCTATGTTGACAATCTTTCTATATATTTATGTAATTTCAGGTACTTCCATAATTACATGAATTATGTAACTTTATAGTTTTAATAAAATATATACACATAATATCCATCTACATATAAAATGTGTGTATACTTGAGAGGGAGAGTGTCAAGAACCAGCGTTCAATGTAAACGGAATCGTTTTCATGAACAAGTCAAACATTCAGCCATGGTTAACTTTAATAAAAATCATGCAGAATGTGTCTCACTTTCCAGAATATTTTTAATTGAATTTTTTCCTTAACGAATGAAGTCTATGTAAACCATGCATTCAGGCAAATGGTGGAACACATAAACATCTCTTGTCTTTCTGATTCTGGTGCTCTTTTCTTCCCTTTCATATTTGTACATTCCTGTGGACACCATGACGTTGTAGCCCTGATCTTGGACGAGCTATAGCAAAGACGGTCGGCTGCAGGGGAACCATGCTCCAGTGAGATGCTCGGTCTCACTGAAGGTCTTGGGCATATGCCTGCTTTCTCTATTGCTTTTGCAGCCAGTGAGATATCTGTATGCCTTTGGCATCCTCATCATGGCCATTTTATTATCTTAAAGCCTCCTCTAAAAGTCTGCCTCACCACTTGAATGGATATGTGGTCATCTGTGCTAATTTCAGCTTAGAGTCTCTATTGGTGACAATAAGCTAACGTTTCCAACATTTGTTCATATCAAATGCCATTAGGCACTTTATTATGTAACAGTTTGCTACCTACGGATATTTTGCAAACAAGTAGAAAGCATCAGTCCACGTCCCCAGCGTGGCCTGTGTCTGGATTACACGTGCTTGGCATGGCCCTGGCTTCTCATTCCGGCTCCCTAGTGTGCTGCATGATCCTTGCTATGTAAGCCCAGGGTCTTGAGAACTCTTTTGCTGACTCCCTAACAGTGATCTGGGGCTGAGGCTAGAACAGGGAAGGGGCTGGCACAGAGAAAAGCGAGGCCCAAGCTGGGCTCTGGCTCTGTTTCCAGAAAAATCAAGCCCACTTTTCTCATTTTTAATTCTTGGATCTAAGAGAAACATAGCAGGGTCTTATAACCTACTTAGCGAAAAGATCAACTATTGTGCTCTGTGAGGTTAATGTTAGGTGGTTTTGATGCATCTTAGAACCTCCAGGTGAGATCTCCAGGTGAGCTGGTTTTCTGTCAATTTGCTATCAGCCTCTCCCTTCTCACTAAGAGAATAACTAAGAATGTGGATCGTATTCCCATTGTGAGAACTGCTGATTGACATTGAGCAACTCCGTTGTCATGGCTGTAGTTTAAAAAATGTGAAAGAAACTGGATCTTTTCAACCTAAAGGTTCTCTCTGTATAGTTAATTAAAGACATTTTAAGAAGACATTTGGATTATGGAAAAGTGATGATATCACATTATGACATTTATTTCATTCCTTACCCCAAGAATCATAGTAATTGGCTCAGCTATTCGAAACCATTATTTTATCAGAGGGTAAAGATTGCAGGACCCCCAGTCTGGCTTGCCTGATTTTCCTAATTAGCATATCTTTTTAAAAACAGCTGTGGCCACAAGGAATTTTTGATCTGTCCATGTGCTGTTCACTTGTTTTTTTTTTTTTTTTAAAGATTTTATTTATTTGCGAGAGAGAGAATGAGAGACAGAGAGCATGAGAGGGAGGAGGGTCAGAGGGAGAAGCAGACTCCCCGCCGAGCAGGGAGCCCGATGCGGGACTTGATCCCGGGACTCCAGGACCATGACCTGAGCCGAAGGCAGTCGCTTAACCAACTGAGCCACCCAGGCGCCCCTGTTCACTTGTTTTGAAACCATTTAATGTAGAAGTCTGTAGGAAACTTTATCCAAGGGTTAATATTTTTTTAATGCCCTTGTATTAAGGAACAGATTCTAGAAATTTAATTAAAATCCCATGTAAACATTCAGTGTTCAAATGCTGTGCAGCTCGGGTACATATTGTTGAGGTTCTTACTTTGCATCAGAAGAAGCTAGGGTTGGAAAACAGTTTACTGCTCACCCACAGGGTCATATAGCAAATAAATACCTCCTGGCAAAATGCATACTGCAACCTAGAGCTTTTTTTTTTTTTTTTTAAGATTTTATTTATTTATTTGACAGAGAAAACAAGCACAAGCAAGGGGAGCGGCAGAGGGAGAGGGAGAAGCAGACTCCCTGCTGAGCAGGGAGCCCAATGTGGGGCTCTATCCCAGGACCCTGGGATTATGACCTGAGCTGAAGGCAGACGCTTAACCGACTGAGCCACCCAGGTGCCCCACAACCTAGAGCTTTTGATTTCCAGTCCCAGTATTCTCTCTGCTAGGCAAAGCTGTTTTACATAATCAGAGGCATTTCCTTCAAAGCAGTGCTGTTGTGATATAGAAAAAACAGCAGGTGTACTCATTGTCTTCTAGGGATGTGTGCCTTCCCTGGGGGTGCTATCTTCCCATGGAAGAGATCTCTATATTTATAAATACATTCCTGTTTCCTTCAAGGGTGGTTCACTACTTTGCCTTGCCTTTGTGTGTTTCATTCATACCATAGGATCTTATATGTGGCAACCCCAAAAAACATAAAAGGTCAAGTAATCATACAAAGTCCCTATCCAGTGATGGCGACAATGTGATTTAGGTGGAACATGTATGTAGGAAGGCACAGGGGAGCCCAGTGAGTCACCAGTGTGATGTATCTACTAAGAAAGCAAAGGCAGGTTATGCTGTGCTCATCGAGATCTGATCTCCTAAAAGGAGAAAGGGATGGTACCATTTACATGGTGTGTACACACCCTGGGCCTTTGTGTTCTGTTCCGTGTGACACATCCTTCAGAGAGCTACCAATAAACTAGAATGAATTCATAGGCTGAGAAATGAGATGTTGAAGGGAGTAGCAGTCCCACCACAGTGGCTAAAGAAACTGCACCTATTCCTTGGAGAGAAGGAAAATCTGATTCCCTCTAATATTTGAAGGACCATCATATGGAGAATGTTCAAGACTGGAGCTCCCAAACTTCTCAATTGAGAGCCAGGAAACAAGGTACAGCGAAGCTTCCCCCTTTTGGCTCAGGGCTTTTAAATAATCAGGCTATGGCGTTTGGAAGATGGGACGACCTGTCTCCCTTCCAGGGGACCACATTTTCAGTCACTGGAGGTGCTCCCTGGGAGCCTGGCTGGTTGCGTGGCGGAGATGTTTTAAAGGGCAGCATTCACAATTCAAATTTGCACTTGGACCAGATGACCTTTACGGTGCTTTCCAGCACCTGGGGCTTTATGATTCTATTTCTCTTAAGCACCAAAGCTGGGTATGTGTCACATTGTTTGAACCCAACACTGAGAATGGACAGGAGCGTGGTTTGGAATGTTGGTGGTGCTTACATCTATTTTGTGTTTGAATTTCTGGAAGCGGTCTTTGTCTTTGAGGCAGTTTGGTCCCTGACCTTCTGTAACATTTGGAGCCCAGCCACACTGTCTTTGTTTACTGTAAAGAGCATGGAAAAACTGACTTCCTCACCATGCTCTGCGAAGTCTAAGGTCAAACCACTCACAGGTGAACAAACACAGGCCTTCCACCTTAAAATTGCCACTTGGCCCCTGGAAAATGGAGCAGGGTAATGATACTGGGTAACAAAAAGAGGGGAAATCAGGGCTCTACGAGCAGCCAGCAGTTAGTCACTGTCAGTCCGCTTTGTTGAAGCGCTCATCTTCACTCAGCATCCATCCATTTGGGGGAAATTAGAAAACCCGGCATGGCATTTTCCGTCCTCGGGCTGCTGACTAAGGAAGCCTGGAGACCCTTCCTCTCTCTTCATCATCAGCACTCCCATCATTGATATTTCCCAGGATTGCAAAGTTAAAGCATAGCATTCTCAGTCACTTTTGGAGCTTATGAGTAACACCAGTCAGATATTCATATCATCCAAGCTGCTTTTTAAAATTTTATCTTATGGGAAGACCTCAAAGTAGCCTGGTTGGGTTGATTTCCTCTCAAGAAGGCATATACTTTTCTTTCTTTCTTTTTTTTTTTTTTTTAACTAACCTCTGCTATTCCTTTTTTTTTTTTCTTAAAGATTTTATTTATTTATTTGACAGAGAGACACAGCGAAAGAGGGAACACAAGCAGGGGGAGTGGGAGAGGGAGAAGCAGGCTTCCCACCGAGCAGGGAGCCCGATGCTGGGCTCGATCCCAGGACCCTGGGAACATGACCTGAGCCAAAGGCAGACTTAATGACTGAGCCACTCAGGCGCCCCATAACCTCTGCTATTCTTTACTGTCTTCCAAAGCAGTAGGTCCCCTTCATCAAAGGATGGGAAGTGGCTTCCAGGGTAAGGCTATTGTAGACTCTTGAAGGGCCTAGAATGTGTCTCATTTATTTACACTCTCCTGCGCATTACACACCATCTCACGTTAGCAGATCCACATAACACACATGTGCAAGTGCCACTGAATCAGTGACCTTGTCACATAGTCCCCATTGACTCAAAATCACTGATTTGCAAGGTCCAAGTTTTTTTTTTTAATATTTAGACATTAATAACTAGAACTGACCTAAAGCAGTAGAAATAAAAATACATCCACCATCAATTCACTTTTTTTTTCTTTCTTTTTTTTTTCCTTCAAGAAAGCAGGAATAAATTAGGCTTTGGATGTAACTTTTTTTTTTTTTTTTTGGTCTCTCGTGTAAGCAGGCTCTTGAAATGCCCTAGTTCTATCCAACATTGCTCTTGAACTGCACTTAGAGATGATATACTATCCTTTTACTAAAATATATCTGGGTATTAAAAGCCCAATTCTTTACTGCTGATGAGAAAGATTATTAGCACTTTTTTTTCCCCAGCTATAATAGGAGGCAATAACACCCTTTTTTACTTCCAGAGCCAGAGGCAGCATGTCATATTAACCTCCATTAACTGCCTAAGAAATGAGGTGCGTTTGTTAATTTAGTATTCTGGTTAACTAAGATTGTATGAGAAAGCTGATAAACTTCCCTTTGTTTTGATTTTTTTTTCCCTTTGCCACAAATAAAAAAAATAAAAGAATGGTAAAATCTGCAAGTGCAGCATCTGGATTAGGGGCTAGAGGTGGAGGAGGTGGATCTGCAGCCGGTGGGCATAGATTGGAGTGGCCAGAGGGGGACAGAGTGAGCACCCCCTCATCTAAGGAGGCTCGAAAAGTAGATCCAAGGAGTGTGGTGGGAGAACCTGTCTTCAAAAATCTGGGCCAACGGTGGAATGAGAAAATAAAGTCCGCTTCTCTGTATATAATTTCCTGATGGACATTTCCCCTTGGATGTCCTATGCAGCACTAAGTTCTATGTAGAGTTTTTCCTTATATGTAGCATCGCTTCTCATTTTCCCATTTCTACCTCCATGACTTTCCTTTTCTCATTCATCATTTTTTAAAAATGCATCAAGCACGGAGCTAGCTACTGGGGAAAGAGAGAGTAAGGACACAACTCCTAAGCACCAGGAATTGCTTGCTTTCTTTATCCAGGCTTAAAAAAAAGTATAGTCAACTTTGCTACCATCATTCTCCATGAATCCATCTCAGTTTTTCTTCTGCCATTGCCAGAGTTCAGGCACCGTCCCCTATAGTCAGACTATTGCAGGAACCTCTTCATTATTCTCTTTCTCTCCAAGCTCCCTCCTCCCTCTGGATCTTAGCTGTGACTACCAGACTCCGTATCCTGCAGTTTTGTTGTTCCCTTGGCTTGTTCTCAACACAGTCCCACTTCTGCAAAACTAATAGCCCACCTGAACCAAATGGATCCTCAAATGGATCACGCACCCTCAGGTTTAGTTATGTCTTCTCACTCTGCTGGTTCCCCTCCCATGGTGTGGCCAGCTCTGATACCGTCCAGCAAGATGGTTAAGAATGTGCTCAGTGGCCAAAATGACCACTCACTCGTCATGCCGTCTTGGACAACTTCTTTTCCCTCTCTTTGGTGTTTCTGTGCTATGTCCTTGCAAAAAGCAATACTTCCCTTCTAGGATCGTGAAGATTAAGTGGGCTCAGGTACACAAAATGATCAGAGGAGAACGCGGCATATAATAAGTGCTAGCATTTTCAGTACTGTGCTTGCTGTTTTGTTTTGTTTTTTTTTTAAAGATTTTATTTATTTATTTAAGACAGAATGAGAGAGAGAGAGCACATGAGAGGGGGGAGGGTCAGAGGGTGAAGCAGGCTCCCTGCGGAGCAGGGAGCCCAATGCGGGACTCGATCCAGGGACTCCAGGATCATGACCTGAGCCGAAGGCAGTCACTTAACCAACTGAGCCACCCAGGCGCCCTGTTTTTTTTTTTAATGACCCAAACCTCACCCCTTTTCCCCAGACAGACATCTCCTAGCTCACTGCAAATCTCAGGGTTCCCTGGGGACCTTTCCTGGCATCTAGATAGAAGTCATGCCTCCTCAGCTCTTCTCTGACATACTTATCGGATGCTCATTTAGCAGGCAGACTTAACACCTATTTATTTTTTTTATGAGAAATAAAACTCGAAGAGAGAGCTAGCAGTTCAAGATAGTACATGGCTAGTGCCAATAGAATATGTCCCATGGGTTCCATAGATGAGACCTTCTCGGAGGGCGGGGACAGTGGCCCATGTGTGTTTTCCTTACAATGCTTTATGCCTCGTTATTAACAGTAAGCCCAAATCATTATGCTTTTCCTGATTCAATGGATGGTGTATTCAGATGCTCAGGAATAGATTAATTTGTATAGTGTACAGTCATAACAGGGTGTCTTCAGTGGTAGCCGATGAACGTGATCGAGTAAGAGCCGTCCTCAGTTGTGGGCAGAGAGTTGTCCAGACCATCTGGACAGGGGTTCTGGACATCACGAATGTGGTGGTTTAGCAGGATTCCTTTGGTGGCAGGTCGCTAAATGGTCTGGAACACGAAGAGGAAGACCAGAGAGAAAACCGGAGGTTGAGCCCATGAGTGCCTGAGCTTAGACTCTTGAGATGGGGAACAGAGAGGAAATCTTAAATTCACGGGAGGGTTTGTAAGGAAGGAATCCACAGGACGTGGGAGTTCTTAGAGGATGGTGGCAAGGAAAGAGTGTAAAAGTGGCTGCTTGCTTTCTTCCCTGCTAACTTCGGACTATCCAGGTTGAAAGGAGGTTGTCTTCAAAGGAAAAAAGGATGTGCGTAGTTACTAGACTGTGAGCCCATGAAGGCAAGGACCATGCCCATCTGGCTCATGCCAGGATTCTCGGTGTTTAGAACAGTCCCTGGCTCCGTCACACAATCGGAGGCTGAGAAGTGCAGCTCCAATGAATTCATGGCCTCCTCCCTTGCTATCTACACCATTGAAGAAGCCATGTTATTATAGATCCTCTTGCCGCCTGTTTAACAATTCTCTCGTTCTGGTTAGCCGGCATGATCTGTTTTTCTAAAAAGACCTACTTCTCACATCATGGGCACGCTGTCCCAAAAAGGCAACTTACTTCCTAAGTAAGGGAATCTACAAGACCCTGAGGCCATCTCCTCCCTACACACCTTATTGTAACTATTAAAGCATACCTGGCCTTGCAGCACCTCTGCAGAGAGGTGCTCCAGAAAGCAATTGTTTGCTCTCATCCTGCCGAGAAGTAGCAATATCCGTGTGGCTTAAGGGCTCTAGCTGCAGCCACGAACGGCGTTAGAAAAATATCACCACCATTTGCCATCATGAATGCCAAACTGCAAATCAGAGGCATGTCAATTCAATGAAGCAGAAACATTTCATTCATTTTTAATGATTACTTGTGGGAGAACTTTATTGTTCTGTGTTTGTGTGCCTTTAAATAAGAAATTGCAATTTTTGAAAACGGTGAAAACCGTCTCATCTCTTCTCCCTACAAAGGGACAGGCTTTTCCCACTTGGGTGAAGATTTGCCTGCGCCACTCGCTGAAGAACGGGAGCGGTCTTGGCAAGCATCTTATTAGTCTAAAAATAAATTATTCAGAATGCAGGTTCAGATACAGATCGCAGGGAGAGATAATAGAATTGGTTTTCCAAGCCTGATCATGCTATGAAGACATGGTGTGTGCTTTTCAGGAATCCACTTAAGTGGAATCAGCTTTGACTAATGCAAACTAGAAATAATATTGCTGCCATCCAGCTAGTGTCTGCGGAACAGCATCCTCAGAATGTCTTCGAGCATCCGTGGTCTCTTTCGTCTGTGTAAGTGTGCATATGGGAAAGTCTACAGGCACTCACAAGCATTTCTTCAGAGATGCATTCTTCTCATTGTTCTTGTAAGGAAATTTCTTCGTGGCAGCGCCGAGAGGGGCACGTCTCACTTGAGACCTGTCTCCCTCCCACCCCCCCGCCTGGGTGAAATAGTTGACCACATGGGCAGCCGACTCCAGTTGTCATGTGGCTTTCTCATGTGATGCTGGGGCTGTCGCACTTTGGAGCAGAGCCTTTGTGACTCGGCACTCATGGACAGTAGCGTTCAGGGACAGGAGAGATTTTGGAGGGGGCGGGGCAGCCAATAAACCGAGAAACCTCAGAAATAAAAGTCGCATGAAGTACCCTGATCTTTGTATTCCTTTTTATTTTTTATTTTTTGAAATTTGATTTTAACTCTTGCCTTTTTTTTCCCTATGGTTTGTGTCTGTTTTTTTTTTTTTTTCTTTTCTACCCTCGCAGGCGCCAAGCTGCGCTGTTTTGTGTTTCTTTCTTTTTTGTCTTTTCTTTTCTTTTTTTTTTTTATTCTGAAGCCAGACCGTCTCTCCTCACAGCTCCAGGGCTGCATCGCTGTGGGCACGCCAAGCTTCCCGGGTTACCTGAGCTGCTCCTGCGGCGTCCCCCGCATCGGCTTCGCCAGGGTGCACCGGAACCCCGAGTCGCGGTCTGCGCCGTGCCGAAGAAGGACCTGCTCCGGAGCTCTGGCCGGGGCCCCTCGCAGCTGCAAGAGGGTGACGCCGCAGAAGACCTGGGGTGGGACGGATAGAGAGGACCAAGGACCGGGGACGGGGAGTTAGGAGTCCACCCTGTGCCCGCCGGTCGTCCGCGGGACGAGGGCAGCAACGGCCCCTGCCGCGGGCACCCAGCTTGGGCTGCTCCCAGCGATTAGTCTGGGGGGGGGGTGGAGAGAACCAAGCCGAGATGTGGTGGCATTTTACCTGAGTGGAGCTGAAGATGGATAAACCAGGTATCTGCTCTATCTGCCTGGCGAGGCAGAGTTGGAGAAAGGCAGAGTGAGGGGAGCGCATGAAAAGCAAGAGGAGGTGCTGAATGCCGCTTGATTGCCTGCCGCTTGGTCTGCATTCCCATTCTGGGGAGGATGGCATAATTTATAACCCAGGACATGGATGGAGGAACTGTAAATTGTAGTCTGGATGTCCCCGGTGCTGTCACGGAAGAAACTGATGGGCTAGGTGACTGTACCATGTCCCCAGAGAAAGGAGCAGCCTTGCAGCATGGATTTAAATGCATGTGCATGCATGTAGGGACACGAAAAAGAAAGATTTCTGACCATTTTACACAGGAAGTCTGTCACTTTGTTGGATCGGGCTTGATTGCAGCTTGTATTTTCAGCTTCAGCTCAACACCCATTTCCTGACTAGCTAGAGCATGGCCAAAGCAGCTGCATGCAGAATTTTCTTGTTAATGTGAAAGCAAGACCCCTCAGCTTTAACTCCTTGAAGTTCTGAGTGCTCTGTGCTTTGCTAGGACTGATTGTGGGGTTTTGTTTTCTTCTTCTTCTACAAATCCCTGTAAACACAGCTGTATTCAGTATGGTGAAAAATTCTATTCTGTAAATAGAAATCTGATCGATTTAATCAAAATAAATGTATCCCAGATGACTTTGAGACCAGCTGGCTACCACAGGCTTCAGATGCTAAGTGTTCAATAGAGATGAATGCAGTGTTCTATTTACATGTTTTAGAATTCCAGGATCAGCTTTTAATTAAAAAAAAGTTCTTTCTAAGGAAGAGAGGTGGTCCTACCAGCGGGACTTCCGGGCATGGATTGGGGAGTCTGTGGTGTTGCATTCTGAGGGGCGCATGACCTGTGGCAAAGTACGGCCATAGTCAGTGTAGAGAAAGCGTGCATCTAACTTACTGTGTGGAGAGGCGAGTGCCCTCGGAATAGCCTCTGCTGAGGTTGGGGGAGGCGCTTGAGGCTGACTTTGGACTCAGATGAGTGACTGGGGTGCTCCAACCCCAGCTCCGTCGAGTCAGCTCAAACCTGGGGAGGAGGAGCTTTCCCAGTTGTCATGGGGAGCTTTCTGAGACGCCTGTCTGGCCCTTCCACTGTTTGTTACTATTTCTACAAAGGCAGTTCTGTGTGTTGGATTATGTTTGGCCAGCTGTTGATGCATTCCTGCGGGCGGGGTTGGGTGGGGATCTCATTACTGTACTTCCAAACTGTAGATCCGAGTGCACAGAGTGTAGGGAGGGAATGGAAAGAAAGCAAGAAAGCAAGCTGGAGAATCTGATCACTCTTACCGCTTTCTCCAGATAGTCCACGAGTGAATCCAGAAAGGCTTACAGTGGCAAGAAGGAAAGAGGGAATAACGGGGCAGAAGGAGGCGGGGGGGTAGGGGGGGCTGTAGAATGAAACTGAGCAAGCACATAAGAGAGAAGAACAGACTTAGAACTTCAAAGCTGCATAGACAAGCAGAATGTCAGCAGCTTGTAATTAGCGGCTCATGGTTGCGTCAGTGACTGGATCTCTCCAAGAATAACTATGTGATGTGTGCCACAAAGTGAAGAAGATAGTCATAACTAAGTTATCAAACCCGGTTCAAACAAGGGCAAATGGATTAAGAAATTTTCTCTGTTTGTAAATCAAATACTGATGGATTACACTTTTAAGACTTGGTGAATTCTGCATAATTGAAGGCTGAATTCTCAATTTGTCACGGGGTATATACGTTCATGAAATGAAATTATGAACCCTTAAAGATTCAGATTAATCGTGCAAACAGAACATCAGGGCAGTCCCTGTTGGTTCAAGGTACTTCCCCCAGACAGTGCCTGCCTGTCCAATTCTGCATCCACACGTAATTTTTGTTGGCTGATTTTTGTGCATTCAAATGGAGAGGAGTCAGAAGTTACATTCCAGTACATATGGTCAGTTACCTTCTACAATTCCCACGTTAGAGTTCAAAAAACTCCTGTGGGGTTCTGATTTCTGTGGCTAGCCCCAATTTCAGCCTGGAAGGAGCCTGGGCTGTCTTGAAGGCAAACAGCAGTCTGTTCGTAACCCCGCGGGAAGTCAGGGCACCCTGGTGGCTGAGATTTGAAGGCCACATTCACTCCCCCGCCCCCCTCCCCAGTCTCCTGTGCTTGGAGATTTTGTTGGGAGCAAGAGCCCCCACAAAGAACATGGTGGGAAGAGCTGATTGGTCGGTAGGCTGAGGATGTTTACTCTTGTTTTCGGTTTTTCTCCACAGCCTTCATTTTGTATTTGTATTTGTGTTAACGCCACACAATTACTCCTGACCTGCTTTGTTTCTCTGCCCGAAGAGAAGTCAATTTCAGTTCGGCCCCGTGCATTTGGCTTCCTGGGTAATATGCGTATATGTACTGCATTACCCGTGTATGCATTTCCCTTTTTAATGTGAATTAGGGAAAATTGTAGGCAGGGAAGGCTGTGTATATTAAATCAATCGCTTTTTGAATCACATGTAATATAATTTAAATATACTTACATTGAGGTTGCCAATGCTGACATTGTCTGAGCCCTTTTAATTTACATCTTCCATTTAGTCAAGGAGCGGAACCCGCCAGATCAGAATAGCGTATTCTGTGCACCCAACAGGGTGGAAGACATGATTTTGTTTGTGTTAGTTCCAACAGCTGGTCATTAATGCGGTCCCCATTTCTAGAGTGAAGTGCTAGTGAACATGAATGCCTGCCTGATTAATGCTGCCCCTCGGAGGGTCCTTCACCCCAGCAGCCACGCTCACAGCAGAATAATGTAGCATGATGTGATTGCACTCTAACAGGGTAGTATGTCATTGTGTCACCAAGCAATTGAGGTTATTACGGGGCAGGGCAGACAGACGGGACAGTGGGGTTACTAGACCGTAGCATTTTTAGAAATACAGGCCTGACCTACTTAGAGTTATTCTCTCTGGCTGGCAGCTGCATGGCACATAAAGTCTCCTGATAGGCTGAGGCTGTTGCTAGGGGGAATTAGCATGAATTTTTTTCCACACACAGACTCAGTGACTGAATGATAAAAGCTGACTGGAATTAAAGAGATTTGGTTTAGTATTATACAGATTTATCTGCCTCGTTTTTCTTTCTCAAGTGCAGAGAAAGGCTGCAAAATACAGATTTTTGTTTCCATTTGTACTTTGACCTTCTGGTTCTCCCCTCCAAGAGGCAGGAGGGGAGGAGAAGCGGGACAGTTACGAAATTTTGGTTCAGCTCTTACTGTTGGGGTCATTGAAACGACGTTACAAATTGCAAGATATTTAAGCTTAAAGACTGCTGGGAATGACTAACAGAAGGTTAGATTATTTTTCCTCTTCTGTGCACTAAGCTGTTTTGAAGTTGGGCATGCATCTTTCATGTACTGTATATTTAAACTCTTTCCCTTTTGGGCTTGAACAAAACATTTATATAAATTCTTTTCTATCCAAACAGATTGAAGCTTGCAATCTCTGGCTTGTTTAAAATAAGATAGTAAGGATTCCAGATTTAGACGGGAAAAAATATATATACCCTTTTTTATTACAATTTTTTTTTTTCTGGGCTATTTTGGGTTTGGTTCATTTTTCAAAAGCCAGCCTGATGTTTATGCTCATGGATAAAACTTAACTGCTCCCACCCCACCCCCTTTGCCTCACAATGTACAGAAAGACCTAGGTTTTTCTCCAGAAGAAAGAGTATGTGCAGCATTTATCTGGAGATTGTTTTTCCTTGTTGCTGACATAAGCACTGCATGTAGGGAGCTCACATAATCTATTTTATAAGATGACCCATTTTTTTTTTTTTTTCCTACTCCTGCATTCTCCAAGTGCCTGTGTGTTTGTGATTTTTAATAGATCTTTTAAGGTAAACTGAAAGTCCATTAGGAGAAAAAGAAAAGCAATGAATGTCTAATCAAGAATACTTTGATTTTTCTTGTTCTTAATTATATACTATCTGGGCTTAAATTGTAGTGTCCCTCTGTTACCTTTTACTGCTGAAAGTAGTTATTATCCTGCCTTTTTGATTTGGAATTAATTTTTGTAAGAACATGCTGTGAGATCACAAGTAAATAAGAAGCTTGGCTACATAAGGGAGAGGAATAATGTAGATTCATATGAACTTGTACCATTGGATTTCTTCCACATGAAAAAAGGCGAGAAGATATAGATGTGGATTTTGCTTTTCATTTAGGTTTTTGGAAATATTCATAACTATTTAGATATGTGTTTTTAAACGGTGATTTCTACCTACACCAGAGACCAGTCAAAACAGAACAAAAAAAATGCTCTAATGGTGTCAGGGTCAAGAAATCCATCAATCTTCTTCTTTTATAAACCCAGCAATATTTACATTTCAGCATATAAATATGGCTTATCAAGCTAAAGTAGAGTGTATTTTCTGATGACTGATATTTCATACCCTTACCAGCTTGGAGAAATCCCCCAAATAACGTTTATTTGTACAGGTTTTCAACCACACTAACAATCTTTCTTAACTGAATAAAATGTCAATTTATATTTGTAGAATAAAAGATTAACTCGGCATGCTGCTCTTTCTAAAATGAAGCAATTTCATTTATTTTAGCAGGCATTTGAATTCTATGGTACCGTCTTTGCTTAGGTCAATGGACAATCATTTAAGTTCAAAGTTACAGAAATAAAATGCCATTGTAAAAACGCTTAATTAAGGCAAAATGTTAGCATAAGTTCATTAACATTTGTTAAGGACAGATGCCTAATTTGTGTGTTAAGCACAGCCTGTGTCCAGCCAGGTACCCAGTCAAATCGAATATTTATCGTTTGATTAATAATAAATTGATCACACTGAAATTGTTTGTGTGAATCTTATTTGTTTGGTAAGGTTGTTAAGAATTTTTCATTGCTATGACTTTCCTCCATTACCAGAGAGGTAAATATCAGGTGGGTCAGAAGCAAAAACAAGCCTATTTTAAGTGTCATTTGTGCTGCTTTAGCTACAGTCAAGCTTAATTTCCATAGTCAAGCCTAACTCTGATCATGTATGTCCATAGTATTAACTTCATCCACCACCATTGATCAAAAAGCTAAAGGAGCGATCACACTCAATCATTTCGTCAATCACTTCTTCACTAGGTAAGTATTTACTTTCTGCTCACATAGGAGGCTGGCTTCTCCACTTACAAGGTTCAGTGTGGACCAATGAGTTTCGGGGATGTTGGGTAAGAAGAAAAAGGAACATAGCAGTTGGTTGTTGTGGGGCACCAAATCCAGTTAGAACTTGGCCGAAACCATTTCCTTTACTGAGTTCTGACACCTAATGTTATGTAATCCTTATAACTTAGGGCAGCGCTGGTGATGACAGTACTGGGTGCTTGGAGATGATCAGTTCTCCTAACCTCATGAACAAGCTCCCTCTCTCCTGAACCGTCTGAACACTTTATAATATCAGACAGCTAACAGGAAGCCAGGATGTGTCTACTGTGAAATCACGAAAGCATAATGTAACCCAGAGATTTTCAACTTCGTTATTTAAACAGTAGTATGTCAAATTCCTTTAAGTACCCAAACTAAACATTACCTGGACCCACATGAGTCACTGTAAATGGTTTGGTTTGGTTTTCTCCCCCTTACTGTCTACCTTCTTCCACTCCTTGAAGTGTGACTAGGTTACCCCCATGTGTGGCCACCCCTGAGTTTCCCAAGTAAAGGCCTAAACAAACCATATTCATGTTTTTCATGATCACCACTGTAAAAAACCAAAGTTAGACTTGTCCAACTTCCTCAGGGTGACACCTTCCAGGCTTCCTTTTCCCCAAGTTCCTACTTTATTAGAGCAGTCATTACATGGTCCATTGTTTGTTTCTCCACGAGTCTCCAACCCGTTCTTCATCTACATGCCAGGTGCGTGGAAGTTGCTTCACAAATATTAGTTGATTAACAAATGAATAAATGAATGAATTAATGGGAATGCAGAAGACAAACTGTAGAGAATAATGAAGTCTTCTAGCTGCAGACTTCTCAGGGTAGGGCACAGCAAACCTCTTTATAAGGAGACAGACAGCCACTACTCAACTTAGCTGGGTAGAGGGAGAAAGCAGCCATAGACAGTATGTAACGGAATGCGTGTGGCATGTTTTTCAATAAAACTTTATTTATAAAAACAAGCCATGGGCCAGATCTGGTCTTTGGAGTATAGTTTGCTGAACCCTGGTGTAATTTTTACCTACGATATTTTGAGGATGTGATTACGTAGGACATGTACACTGAAGATCAAGATACCAAAGAATTCCAAACAATTCAAAAAAATTAAGACAAAGGGGCAAATATTTTTTGAGATGAGAACTCACTGCTAGTCCACCAAATTTTATTCCCTTGGCGATAACACAAAACAGTTTATTTTAAAGATCAAAGATGAGAGCAAGGATTGTTGTTTTTTCTTAAAATATAATGCTATTATAATCCGATACCTAAGAAAGAAGAATGGAAGATTGTTACTTCCCCAAATTATCCTTCTTTTGCTTCTTACCCAGGGACAGGAGGAGGAGGCCCTACCTCTGTTTGTTCAAAGAGCTGCCCCAATAATCAAAAGGTGCAAAATGGTAAATCTGGAAGCATTGCCAATGCATCTTGTTATTGTTTACAGATTCTTTTGATCAATTTAAAGCTGCATTATTTCAGTGACCTAAGTCAGGTCTTTGCTTTTTCCACCTCAGTCCCTTTTCCATTACATAGTATCTAACCTGCACTATTAGAAGTTCTGCCCTCTGCGTTTTCACCTTTTCTCTTGCTACATTGGAGTTTTCTCTCTTTCCTTCTCCGTTAGATGGCAGAATTCCTTGACCTTGATCTGTGGCATTATGGCCGTTAAGTGGGTGCGTGTATTGTCTAGGAGCTCAAGCCTGGGTGTTAGGCGTCTGCGCTGAAACCTCACTCAGGCCCCTGTACACAGGTGACCTGTGTGTGCATAACTTCCTTATGCTTGAAAACTTTGTCCGCTCTTAAAACAAGGAAATGAGAGTACCTACCGCACAGGAGTTCTGTGAGGGTGAAGTGAGATCAGGAACCCAAAACGCTCCTGGCACCGTGTGGATATTGAGTAAAATTAGAGTGGTGCTGTGGCTTCTGCTATGGCTTTGTTGTTGGGAGTCATTCTCCGGACAAAGAAGTGTGTGGCTCGCATGAGGCTTTGAGATCTTGGTGGCAAGGTTGCGGGTAACTCTCCTCAATGTGAGGAGTCACCTATTTCTTTCTTGTGGGGAGCCAGGCAGCAGAAGTCCTGAAGCCAAGAGCTGAGGAGACACAGAAGCTCAGAACGGTTCTGGAGGTATCCAAAAAACTGTCGAGGAATTGTGTGCTTGGCTGTGTCAGCCTCTTTTCTTCTTCTTCTTTTTAAATTGGTTGTGGGCATGTTTTAGCATATTTTCTCCTAGGAATGTCCTAGAGGTACAGTAGGGTTTTTTTTTTTTTTTTTGTCTGTTTAGAGTTAGGCCAAAGACCTATGCAGTGCAAAACTGCTCTTCTACTCTAAAGCTGCAATTTTCTTTGTTGAAAATTATGCTCAAGGCTTATCTCCTCCACAAAATTTATCCTGATTAAACAGCTTAGAAGCAACCCATGTCCACAAAGGTTCCTCAGTCTTTAGTTGATTTTGTGTCAAACTGTTAAGAGCATTTGTTATTCATCATTGCCTGGCTAACTTTCCTGTCCCTTGCTGGCCTCCCTTAAGTAATTATGTTCCCCTGGACACTTTTTCTGGCCTTCACATGTGGCCTAGGTTATCCTCTTGGGTGAGCACCCCGAGGTCCCCAAGCAAACCACTTATTAAACCATTATTCCTGCTTTTCATCTCTCTGATCACCCCCATTAACTGTGAGAACCCCAAGGCAGGAGAACCGTGTGTGTCTTTAATATGATATTCCAGTCACCTCATGGTAGAGTGATGGGCACATGCTAAGTGCTCAGAAAATATTTGGGAAGCAAATGACTGTCAGAAGCTTTTCCATTCCATATATTATACTGATTCAGATTAAATGAGTCACTTGGAATTTTACCACAGTGATAGGAGTAAGTACATATTAATAGTGAAATACATGAGTTAATCTCTCTCATTGTCCTAGAACATCACCAAAAAAATGAAGGGTCCTCTCTGTACAGTTACGGAATTAGTAAATGAGAAAATGTAAACATTGTTGAAACTTCTGTGATCAGAAACAACTAACTAGACATTTTTATTTAGACATAGTGGAGATGGGAAACCAATTTTTTATAGTAGCAAAAATAGCAATTGTTATAAGGCAAGCATTTTGTACAAAAGAATGATCATTCCTCTTTTGTGGCGATTTCATAAAACATGTATCTTATTCCAGGAGTGAGGCATGTTCTGAGTTCTAACAAACCATTGAGAAGCTTATTAAATGAAAAGTGTTCAGGAAACATCAATGGAATTTGATATTTTGACTTGTCTTTTTATTTTTCTTTAATAAAAAAAAATCCTTTAGTTCTCTATCTGCCCAGAAAAATGTTACTTTGATGCTTTTAAGGACCCTTTCCTAACCCACGGACTTAAAGTATATTAATAACAAGAGGTGTCGAACCAGGAGGTGTGGGGTGTAACTGAATATATCTCGTCTCCCTGAGGATTTCCCCTTGTTGCTGCTAGTGGCCACAAATGGCCATGTACCCCAGGAGAAGTGAATACAACAGCATGGAAGTGAGAGCCTTTTTGTGTTTCCTGCCAATTATTAGGTGTGATTGAATATTTTGAAAGAAGCCAGTACATAAGAATTGGCGTTTGGCTGGTTCCTTATAGAAGTGGTCTTTCCTCTCCTGTTTTCCTTTCAAATGCATTTGATATCTGACATTGGATTCTGCCTACCCCTCTTGTTATCAAAGGCAGACATCAACCTTACAAAGGATGCTCAGTAGATCTGGGGTAGATGACTTTGGGTTTACTATATATTTTTTCCTTCTCTACCCACTATGGGTTTATGTTTTTCCTTGTTCTGTTATAAGGACACCTTTACTTCATCTTTTTTCCAGGACCATAGGAATCAAAGTTCATACCACAAACCAACTTTGGCTTAGGTTTCTAGTTTTAAGAATGAGGGATGCCAGCCTTGTTTCCCAAGAATGACCACTGGCACATTTAATTAATGGTATTTTCAGAATGAAAGGCATAACAGAATTTGTCATTTTTCAATTTTAATAAGGAAATCTCTTTACATTTTTTTACTGGATAAATATAGAATTTTGCATTTCACGTTGTTTCAACAGAAAACACATCAGTAGCAGGAGTAATGTTTGGCAATCATTAATCTTTATAAAATCTGAGGACTCTTAATTAAGGCATTAAGGAAGCTTGGTGCACCTGGGTGGCTCAGTCGGTTAAGCGGCCACCTTCAGCTCAGGTCATGATCCCAGGGTCCTGGGATTGAGCCCCGCATCGGGCTCCTTGCTCAGCGGGGAGCCTGCTTCTCCCTCTCCCTCTGCCTGCCATTCCCCCTGCTTGTGCTTGCTCTCCCCCCTCCCCCCATTGTGTCAAATAAATAAATAAAATCTTTTAAAAAAAAGCATTAAGGAAGCTCTAATTTTTTTTCTTTTTTAGGGAACACGTATACATATAGAAAGAGTCTTGCAGCAAAATATTAATAGCTTAGAGCCAATTCCGGTGAGGGCCAGCAAATGGAGTTCGAATATTTGTATCCCTCTTTCCACCAATTGTTTATATTCCTAATTGCTGGGAATCAGGAGTTGGGGGGTGGGGTTGGCTTCATTCCTGGGGAACATGGGAAGGATGGACAATGATGAATTCCTTGAGGAGAAAATCTGATGTGATGCTGTGCATTAGAAACACAATCTCAGAAGACTTTGGTGTTTTGAGGAACACCTTTACCATACAGGACTATACTGTATTTCCAGGAGTCTGTATGTTCAGGACTCTGGTTAGAACCGACGTCCTCCCCTCTGCCATCTAAATCCCAAGTATGGAGAGAAAGGTAAACACGGAGTAAGGTCTATGTTTTTAGAGAGCTGCTTTTTTTTTTTTTTTTTTAAGATTAATTTGGAATATAAAAGGTTGATGTGGGCTATAGTACAGACTCAATCCTGAAAGGAGGATTAAGTTAATTTCCTTCAGATTTATACACTGGACTATAATTCCACGGGAACAAGTCTTGTATCCATTTAGCTCACCATTGCCTGGCTTAGAGAAAGGCTATATATTCATCTATTGAATGAATTAAAAGCAGTGGAAGTGGTGTTAACTGAGTTTAAACCAAAATGCCCAATGTTAATGATTAGCTTCCAGTTAGAAATGTAAAAATAATGATAATAATTCCATGCAACATTGTTACAAGTCCTAATTTCCAACTTTTATTTAAGTACAATGAAATTTTCTGAAGAAAAGTGTAATTTTAGCCATGCTATTGCTTTGTATGATGCTTTCTAGTTATAGGAGGCTCTTTCTTAGAGAAACATTGTTATGGTCATGATACCTTGAGATTTAATTTCTTGATTAAATAGTCAGTATTATTTGACCAATCCTTAGAAATATCATCGAGAGAACAGGTGGCAGAATTCTTTTTTCTTCTAAGCAGAAGACTAACTTAGAAAGGTTATTATTATATAATCATTTGTCTAGCAGGAATTAGAGTAAGTATCTTAGAACTGGAAGAGACCTCAGAAATAATCTAATCCTCCCACTGCCAGTCATTTTGCAGATAAGGAGATTGGGTCATGGAGAGGTGAAGAGATTTGCTCAAGGTCACACAGCTGAATTTTTTCCAGAGCTCATTCCCCACCACACCCCCACCTTGATTCCAACATTGTATGTGATCCTGTAACCCTGCTCCACCTGAGGCCTCAGTCTTCTGCCTTAGAAGTTAGAAGTAGTCTGCAGTGCTTACATTTTCAAAGTCATTTACGTTTGTTCATGCCTAAGATACGTATTACTAAGAGCTCATATAGAACAACTCTGGGGAATCCCGCTGTGATGGTGTGCAATAGAAATCCATATATAGCGAGCGTGTGGGCATTCAGCATACCGAAACAGAAGGTTCCAAAGTTAGCAACGTGGATTTCCAGCCTGGATCTGCGGTCCGCCAGCTGTATGAGCTTAGGCAAATCATTCCTCTCTCGAGGGACAGGCTTTGCTCAGTGAGAAGACAACACTGTGATAACTGGTTCCCTCTAGTTCTGTCCCTTAATAGTCTATGATTAGAAAAACAAAGTTCACCTGAGTAAATCTGAAGATCTAATTGGCTTTATTCAACGATTCATGAATTGGGCAGCACCCATCTAGCAAGTAGAAAGGAACTCCAAGGAGTTGTACAAAACGGAAGACTTTCACAGGCAGAAAGGTCTGTTTCCGGCAAAGTCACCTTCTTTGGGGGAAGGGTGGGGGTCTCTCATGCAGATGACCTCATGACGATCAGGAAATTCCAGGTTCACTGGTTAAAGTTTACATTCCTGCAATTAAGTCTTGGTTTGCTGTTTTGGGGGGCAAGGTCCATTTTGGGTCTGTTCCCCCCCTTTTTTTTTGTTTTGAACACTATCAATGTTCAGAAAAAGCGATCTGTTTGTTTTTGAAGCTGTGACCAAAGTATCTCTTTCGTCAGTCATGGTCTGTGGACTCTGTCATGAATTAAAAGAAGTTGGCTCCCAAACAAAGACATGACACAGTTAAAGTTGTATCATAAGGAACTGTTGCCTGGTGGTATTCCCCCTATTAAAGTAAAAGTAGAGTCCTAGGTCTGAAATTCTATCAGATTTGTTCTCATTTTTAATCTCTGGAACATAATAGTATGGTTACCTTAAAAATATATAGCAAAAGTAGCAAATAAAGAGAGTATTTGTTGGGCAGTGTGTAATCCAATATGGTAGCCACTAGCCTCTTATATCTATTGAGTACTTGAAATGTGGCTAGTATGCATTGAGCTGTGCCATAAGGATAAAATACGTTTTTGACTTTTAAGAAGTTTTAGCACAGTAAGAGGAATGTAAAATGTACATTGAATTAGTTTAAATATTGATTACATGTTAAATGACAGTTTGGATATATTAGATTAATATATGGTATCAACATTAAATTCCTCTTTTACTTTTTAATATGTGGATTTTAGAACATTTAAAATTTATATGTGGCTCACATTATATTTCTGTTAGGCAGCACTCATCTATTGCTGCAACTTGCCCACTTTTTATGTGGAGAATAATTCTTTAAGTCTCAGAAGCCTGTGACTACCAGAGTGGATGTGGAGCCTGAGCAGGCTGCACGCCTATGAAATCCTTGAGAGGAGTGAAGTTCCCACAGATGGGCTGGAAGTTTCATTCTGGGAGTCCTAGCTGTGCTCAGACATTCATGTGTTAAGGCCAGTGAGCTTACTTGGAATGTTCATAAGTGACCTAGCGGTGGGTGTGGTCAGTTACCAATTCACAATCAATCCACTGATTGAAATCAATTTCTAAGACCCCTCTAATCTCTGCAGTGCCAGATGTCTTGGCTTTTCAAGGATTTTTCCTTTCTAAATGCAGCTTGCTGGCTTCGAGTGGATTCAATCTGAGGGTCTTACAAAGCCAAAAGGTATAATTACCCATAGGACTCACGGTAATAGGGAAGTTATGGAATTTGGAATGGAATAGATGGAATGGATGCCCTAAAGGATCATAAAGGGGTTTTATAACTTCGTCTGTAATAACAAAACATTTGAGCAATAACAACTGTAAACTTGTGGGATAACCACCATCATTATGAACAAGCTGTGGGGCTCTTTGAAAATAGAATTGAAGTTTTGAGAGAGAATGAATAGAACACTGATTATGTTCGTGTTGTTTAGTGTATTTCAATACTGCTTTAAACTGAGGAAGCGTGACTGCTTACTTAACATTGTGAGACTTATATCTTCAGAGTCTTTTTCTATATGGCTGAAAGCTCACTGCAGCCTCTAGAGTTGAGATGGACTTTTTTTTTTTAGTGGTGAGGAAACAGAGGTACAGACATGGTAAGCAATTTGGTGGTGCTGGACTTGGGGCTCACATCTCTTGATTTAGAGTCAAGTAGTTGTTTCTGTATTACCTTGGGAATGTACAGCCTTAAAGCTACTGGTTTGTTGTAATCACATCACTAAAGCACAAGCTCTTTTAGCTCTCTACAGTTTCTTAAATCATAGAATATAAAATGTAGCAAGACTTATCAAAGACCCCCCACCCTCTAGGAAAGCTAATTATTGATACACAAGTATGGAAGTAACAGAACAGAACTGAATACACTTTGAAAACACTAAAGGGACATTTTGTTTGCTGACTGAAAGAAAGGAATACATTGATTAACCAGCTCACAGTAACTCTTGAGCTCAAGTCTCTTGAAACGGAAAATAGCCATCAAAGCAAAAGGAAAGGCATCCTTTGCTTTATAAAATAACTAAGTAGGGTCCTATGGATGGACACCTCTGCTGGAAAACAACTATAAATTCTGGTTATAACATAAAAAGCAGCCAGTTGAAGGCACTTAGAGAATAAACAAAAGTAGGCAGGCTATAACAGAGGAGTCTTCTTGAAGGAGGAGAATTGAATGGAGTTATTCCTGTTTTCATGACTTTAATCATTAGACATGGCACATAGGGGAGCAGGGTGCTGGTAAAGAAATCTGTAGTCTTTCTAAACAGGGAACCACAAAATGGAATCAGGAAATTTCAGCCAGTGGAGATAAGAGGAAATTCCAGAAAAGAAAGCTGTAAGCGAGAGTCTCACATTTTATCTCTGTACATATCTGTCTTATCTGATTCACATATGTGTGACAGATTCAAAGCATTTCATTGAATGGTTAAATATCTTAATTTGGACCGAAACTATCATCCAAAAATCAAAATTAGCAGTTTTTAGTTGAACAAGATAATTGTGAGCTAAAACAAAAGGAACGACACTCATAGAAGAAAAATAACAGAATCCAGAGCCTCAATATCTTACTATTCATAATGTCTAAGGTGCAATCCACGATTGCATGACCTATAGATAATAAGGACAACGGAGTATGTCCTCATAAGAAAAGAAGAACATTAACTGATGGAAATAGGTTGACATCGGTATTGGAAGTAACAGACAATATTTAAAATCGTTATCATGACCATCAGCTATGAAGTAAATACAACATACTCAGTGAATGAAGAGATAGAAATCTCTGCACAAAAATAGAAAAGATAAAGTAACAATAGAAATTCTAGAACTGAAAAGAAATCACTTGATGGACTAATAGCAAAGTGGAGTTGACAAAGGAAAAAATTCGCATTAAAATCTATTAATAGTAGTTATTCAATGTAAAGAACAGAGAGAACAGATTGAAATAAAAATGAAGAGTTTCAGAGACCTGTTAGATAATACTAGGTGGCTTAATTTACATGTACTTGGAGTTCCAGATATAGAGAAACAATGGAGCAGAAAGAAGTATTTGAAGAAATAATAGCCAACATTTCCCCAAATTTGATGGAAAACAGGATGCTACTACATACCAAGCAGAATAAACAGAAAGATGGCTAGTATAAAGACAAGATCTGCAAAGCAGCAAGGTAAACATAGAAGAGAATAGTGATTTGATTAGCAGATGACTTTTCTTCAGAAACAGTGGAGGCAGAAGAATGTAGAACAGCATTTTTATAATGTAGAAATGATAATAAAAAGCTTATAATTCTGTATTCACCAACAATATCCTTTAAGAATTAGGACAAAATAAAAACATTTTTCAGATAGAGAAAGCTATCAGTATTTGTTATTAGCAGACTTACAATGCAAGAAATTTTTTTTTTTTTTTAAGATTTTATTTATTTATTTGACAGAGAGAGACAGGAAGAGAGGGAACACAAGCAGGGGGAGTGGGAGAGGGAGAAGCAGGCTTCCGGCTGAGCAGAGAGCCCGATGCAGGGCTCGATCCTAGGACCCTGGGATCATGATCTGAGCTGAAGGCAGACGCTTAACCGACTGAGCCACCCAGGCGCCCCACAATGCAAGAAATTTTAAAAGAAGTTCTTCAGTGAAGGGAAATGATACCAGATGGAAATTTTGATCTTCATAAAGGAATGAAGACTATCAGAAATGGGCAATATCTGGGGAAATAAACCTTTTTTCCTTTTAATTTCTTTATAATACATATGGTCATTTAAAGGATAAATTATAACATATTTATTGTATTCATAACCTGTATAGCTATAGTATATGTCATAGCAATAGAATAAATGAAAAGGACGGGTGATGATATGGATCTATATAGTTGCAGAGTGTCTACTTTGTGAAATCGTGCAATACTAACTATAAGATGACTGTGGAAATTTAAGAATTTATGTTGTAATTTGCAGAGCAGGATTTATCAACTTCAATGTTGTTGATATTTTGGGCCAGATAATTCTGTGTTGTATGGAGCTGTCCCATATCTTTTAGGATATTTAGCAGCATCCTTGGTATCTCCCCACCAGTGGTATTTCCCACACCTTCCCCAGTTGTGATAACAAAAATGTCCTCACATAGCCCCTGGGGACCAAAATGGTGGTTGAAAACCATTGATATGTATAATACAATGATTTTAATGACAATGCCTATAAATTCTTTGGCTATTGAAAATCATTTAGTCATTGATGCTTCAGGTTGGTATATGTATGTGTATGTATGAAAAGTAAAGTGGAATCCTAAAAAATATTCAAATAAGCCAAAAAAGGCAATGAAGATGAGATAAAAAATAGAATTGACAAATAAGAAACAAACACAAACCGAAGCATATAAATACATAAACTAAAGAGTACTGGGATAAATATTCTAAGTAAAATGAGGGGATTGTCAAAAGGATTAAGAAAGGCAAAACGTAATTATGTGCTGTTTACATAGTCCTATATTAAATATGAGATGTCTACAAAAGATGCACTTATTTCAAATATAAAAACATAGTTAGGTTGAAAGTACATAGATGGTAAATGTTTATAGGATTATAAACAGGAAAGAGAAAAAGGCCAATGAGGCAGAGAGGGCATGGGGACTTGGTGCACTCCTCTTCCCACCACAAATCCCCATCCCTGCCCTATGTATGTCTTCTCTTTGGCTGTTTCTGAGCTATAGCCTTTATAATAAACTGGCAACAGGGAATAGAGTGCTTTCCTGAGTTCAGTGAGCCTGTCCAGCAAATTACTGAACCTGAGAAGATGATCATGGGAACCCCTGATTTATAGCCATTTGGTCTGGAGAACAGTCACAACCTGGGGCTTGTGGTTGGTGTCTAAATTGGGGAAGGTGGAAGGCTTGTGGGCCTGAGACCTTAACCTGTGGGGACTGTGCTAACTCCAGCTAGTGAGTGTCATAACTGTATTTTAGGATACCCAGTTGGTATCCGGTAAATTGCACAATTGCATAATGTAAGGGAAAAACCCATAGACTAGCTGTCAGAAGTATATGAATAAGAGGAGAAAGTTTTCTTTTCAACCGGAAAAGAAGTTCTAAAAATCCATGATTTAAGTTCCCACTGTAAGACGTTAGACAATGAAAAAAAAATTAAACCTCTAGTAAGAAAAAAAAAGAAGGAAACTATAAAGAAAAAATTTGGAATCACTGAAAAAAAGAGTGGGAAAATGGTAAAGAAAATATGGTAAACCCAAAGCTCATTCTTTGTGAAGAAAAATGAAATTGATACCTATCTCATGATCGATCAAAAAAATATGAGAAAAGAAACAAATTGGCAATATCAGGAATGGAAGAGGAGCATCATTACAGGTCCTACAGATATAAAAGAATCAATAAATTTGACCAGTAGGTTGAAATGGGAAGATTAATTGAAAGACAAAATTGAAGAGAGTTGACCTAAAAAAAAATAGGAAACTTGAGTAGATTGATGTTGAATATCAATAAAAGAAATTTAACTCATAATTAAGAAGTTCTCAACAAAGAAAACTAGAAGATTCAATGGCTTTGCTGATAAATTCTGTTCAAGATAGAAGAAATAAAGAATACTAATCTTACACAAACTCGTTCAGGAAACAGGTCGTGAATTCCTCTTCCAGTGAAAATGGAGTAACAGTTTGATATAAATACTAAAATGTAGTTGATGTTTTTAAAGGGAGGTCTATTAAGTATTGATTACAGCCCAATACAGTTTTCTTCAATGATGGAATTCTGTCTGCACTGTTTAGTACAGTAGTCACCTCCGACATAATGGCTATTGAACTCTTGAAATGTGACTAGTTGGATCTATGGAACTGACTTTTTTTTTTTTTTTTAAGGGAGGGGAGGGACAGAGGGAGGGGAGGGACAGAGGGAGAGGGAGAGAAGACAATCTTAAGCAGGCTCTATGCTCAGCACAAAGCTCAACGTGGGGCTTGATCTCATGACCCTGAGATCATGATCTGAGCTGAAATCAAGAGTTAGATGCTTAACCGACTGAGCCACGGAACTGACTTTTAATATAACTTAATTTTAATTAATTTAAAGTTAATAGCCACATGTGGCTAGTGGCTACCATATTAGAATACCTTTCAAATACATAAACTTGAAGCATCAAGGGAAGGATTCAGTGATTTTAATTATCCAGAGTGTGTATAGATATTTTCATTGAAATTGTTAAAAACAAATACTTAGCGTCCTAAATCTCATATGAGTGAATGATTTGTCCATATTCCCCTGCTTCCCAGTTATTCTTATGACTGGGATGGTACTAGGCAAATTAGTGTTGACTACATTCAATGTTAAAAAATTAAAATAGTTTTTTTAAAGATTTTTATTTATTTGAGAGAGGGAGAGCGAGAAAGAGAGAGAGAGTGAGACCACCAGTGGGGACAGAGGCAGAGGGAGAAGGAGAAGCAGACCCCCCTGCTGAGCAGGGAGCCCGTTGTGGGGCTCCAGGATCATGACCTGAGCGGAAGGCAGATGCTTAACTGACTGAGCCACCCAGGTGCCCCAAATAGTTTTTGGATGAGAATATGTTAAAAATACTTTTCATTGAACAGTTAATAGAAATAGTCCAGAAAGAATATTTCACATTAAATCTTGAAAAGTGTGAGGAACATTATCTTTTTTTTTTTAAAGATTTTATTTATTTGACAGAGAGAGACACAGCGAGAGAGGGAACAAGCAGGGGGACTGGGAGAGGGAGAAGCAGGCTTCCCGCAGAGCAGGGAGCCCGATGTGGGGATCATGACCTGAGCTGAAGGCAGACGCTTAATGACTGAGCCACCCAGGCGCCCCAAGGAACATTATCTTTTAATTACCTAAAGCCAGACACAAACTCCTTGCCCTTTTGGTCCTTATCTTAGACTTGATTATAAGTGATTTTATTCTTCTAATATTTCTCACTGTATAGCACTCATTAAAACCCCTTGGAAAACAAAAGCAGGTTAGGGATAGGAAGACCAAAGTAAGGCTGAAACTTGGAGAGAAAAATAAAACATCACTGTCCTTGGCATTCTTCTTTCGTCTCTTCTGAGGGACATGGCCTGTTGTTACAGTGAAATATGTGACCCTGAGTCAGTTATTTAATATGTGTGGATACACAGTTTTTTTACCGATAGAGTAACGTTTATGCCATCTTCATCTTAGAAACTATTGCGAATATTAGACCAGAGATATATTTGTAAAATCTCATGCAACACTCATCACACAGTAAGGTCGTGTAAAGTATTCTCTCTTCTGAGCCGATAGAAGACTGTTAGGAAAGATCAAGAAAACAAAACCAGGAGCACCTAATCACAGAAAAGTTGATTTAAATTCGAGTGATTTTGCAAAGAAGTTACAAACAAAAACTATTTACTGCCTAATTTTTGCATGACTCCATGATGATAATAAAAACAGTAATCGTGATAATCCCAAGTAAAAGGTATTGGTTAGGTTTGCTTGTCATTGTTTGAAGCACATTATATGCATTATGTCTCTCGTTTTCACTAGAACCTAATGTAGTATTTAGTAGTATTACCCCATTTTACAGAGAAGGACATATGAAGCTTTAAGTATTTAAGTAACTTGCCCATGATATCCCACTTTGTTATTTGTGGTGGAAGAGTGATTTGAATTCGGTACGTTAGCCCAATTTCTCAACCATTCTACTTGATTAGAAGATAAATATCATCCATCAAAAGTCTCCTCCATTCATTCCACTCATCCAGGAGGAAAGTTTACACGTTGAAATAATTAGTTCCAGGAGATTTCTAAGTAGTGAAAGACCACTGTGACCTTGGGTCATCTGAGAAGGTTTTATGTTTTAAATAAATAACAGATAGCTCTTGAGTTGCCTTTTTATAGTATTGGCCTGGTTTCAACAAAAGACTGCAAGTTGGGAGCACTTCCATGATAGGAGTGTGAACAAAGTTCAGTTGCCTCCCCCCAGTTTAAATAAGCATGTTAGGATAGAGCAGTGGAAATATATCAATATATCAGAGAGAGAATGAAGTAGGATCATGATGGGCCTTAAGAACCAATTGTGATTGTTTTGTCTTCTACTGCTAGGTCCTAGATCAGTGACCTTTAAACTTGGTATCTTGTCTCCTTAGTAGGTTACGAAGTTACTGTATTGGGTCACAATCAACATATTTTTTTAATGAAATGGATAGAATAGAGCAGAATGGAAATAGTCAAAGTGTCTTGCTGTTAATAAGGTTCTTTGTGAAACATCGGTTTTAGTTATATGTAGTTGATACTCATTATTTGTGGTAGTTATATTCTATGGAGTCAGTGAAAACAATGAATTAGTGAATACTGAACCATTGCTCCTAAGGGAAACACAAGGTTAGGATCCTTTGAGCCTCTGGTTCCGTGATTTTTATCAACTGGACCATACGTAACCTTATCTTATGTGTGTTTCTGTTTAAAGACACCTTATTTAATATGTATTGTTGATTCATTAACATTGAATTCATGCTAACAGCACTGCAACTCATGCCTGAACAAAGCATATCTGACACACATATTTTCTTCATTAGACACATCACAGCCATCTAGCACTAAGGACACTTGTTGACAGAAGGCAGAGCATCGTCTTGTTTAGGCTCAGCTGGGAGCAGGTGCATCAGGCGACTAAAACTACTCCATGCTCTATACAGGTCTGGGAATGAATGAAACCATGCTGTGAGTATTGATTTGGGGTCTATAGGTCAGTTTTAGCAAGTGGATGGATTTGCAAATATGGAATCTGAATAATGCAGATCGACTATGTGTGTATATGTACAGAAATGTTTACTGGGTCATCACATGAAATGTATTTCTCAAGCAAAAAAAATTTTTTTTAAAAAGACTTATTTATTGAGAGAGAGTGCAAGCACACAAGTAGGGGAGGGGCAGAGGGAGAGAATCTTCAAGTAGACTCCTCACTGAGCACGGAGTCATCGTTGGGCTAGATCTCATGACCCGTGAGATATTGACATGAGCCGAAACCAAGAGTCAGACACTCAACTGCCTGAGCCACCCAGGGACCTCCAGCAAAAACTTTTTTTTGAGAAATATTGCCCTACATAATCAGAGTACTACTGAGGAAGCACGTGGTGAACAGTTTCTCCAGTATTGATATGCAGAATGGGTTTAAGAGGCAAAAGACTAGCTGGAGGGGCACCTGGCTGGCTCAGTTGGTGGAGCATATGACTCTTGATCTCGGGGTTGTAAGTTTGAGCCCCACATTGGGTGTAGAGATTACTTTTTAAAAATCTTTTTAAAAAAAGGCTAGCTGTACTACAAGGATCTTGTAGTTGTCTAACCTTTCAAAGTAATGAGGGAGAAAGCAGAAATGGGGAATAGGGCTGGAAATTAAGCAAAGAAAAAAATTGATGAATTGCTTTCAAATTGAGCATATGCATGAAGAAGTAAAAATTGATCATCAGCCCTGATGGTGTCTGGTTTAGAAATCGAGGTGTGTTTAGGTATGTATATAATGGAAGGACGGGCACCTGGGTGCTTGTGGGGTCCAGTCTGAGTCCTGTCTTGCTGACTTTCTTTGGCAACTCACCAGCCTTGTGCTTCATCTTTAAAATAATGCCATTCAAAGTGCATGTTAATTGTTAGAATTAAATGGGCAATATACATAGGTATGATCCTGGTAGAATACAGTAACACCTGGAATCTAATTAGCTGCTCTAGAAATAGCAGGTGACATGTTTGTGTATGAGGGGTATCTTCATATATGTACACATGATACATGCAAGATCACTATAAACCTGAACAAATATTGGGTTATATAAGAAGACGTACTCCTCAGGCCATCGAAATGTGAGACTATATATTTACAACCCTGTAATGTGAATTATACATCAAAGCTTAAAATAATGTACACTACAATATGATGGGTTATGTTTATAACACACATGCTATAGGATAGTACCAGTTTTCACAGCTCCAGAGCAGAAGAGATACACAGGAAAATTGCCTGACAAAATGTAACCTCTGTTTGAGAAGGAGTAGGATCTTTTAACCAGCCATAATCATGAATATCAATTTTTACCATATTCACAAAGCTTGAAATTGCTGGTAATGAGGAACGAGGAACGAGGTTGATGGACTACCGAATATGCAGGCTTTTTTACTATAATTTGTTCTACAGGCTAAAGCTAGTATTGTGAAACACTGCAGGCAACATTATAGATTTTAAGGCTTCAGCATCATTATATCTCCCATGGTATTAAATGTAATCCAAACACAGAAAAATGCTCTTCTCTTATTTTGTCTTTTTGATGAGAGACGAATAGATCCACTTGAGAAATGATTATATTGACTATTGTAGTTTTAAATTTTCTTTAGTCCTATAAAACTGGCAAGGAGTGCAAGAAACTGGCTGGTGAGTCCAAATAGACCGGTGAGGTGTGATTTCACATTAGATAGTCTCTCTATGACATAATAGAACAGAGTACATGGTACTGAGTTATTCCCCAACGAGCTACGTCCCTCCTGCGTGCTTTTCAAACAGTTTTCATTAATATTAATCATTACTAATTGTAATTAAAACTTGACAGGGAATAATGGGAATTGTATTTTTACAATTTACAAATGTTGCCTCACAAAGGTGTTATTTATTTATTTTTCCTGCATCCTGGTCATTTTGCCATCTGATTGCTTTCAAAAGAACAAGCCAAATTGTCAAACGCGCGGTCAGTGTGCAATGTCAAGTTCGATCTGGAGCTGAAAAGTGTGGCCTCAGGTTTCTGGCCCATGTTTTATGTCGCAGAGGCACAGAATTGTTAAACAATCTGGGGAAGCTGAAGGCAGCAAATGTGCAATAAAATTTCCTATATAGTTCAGTGCTACATAACAAGGGGGACCCATAAACTTTGCTCTACTCTTGCATCGGATGCTAACTTATCTGCAGGAATGCCATTCACGGCAGAGGTAAAGAAAAACAGAACTTTTTAAAAATAAAACTGCAGGACATGGTTTTAAAGGCTTTGTTTGTTTCGGTTAATGCGCAAAGCTCTCCTGAAATGTTCTGTTGGAAGCAGTGAGGATGGTCTTTTAATCACTGTGAACTTACAGGGTGTTTTCATTAAGGACTGCATTGTCAGAGTATGATAACATAAGCCTAAGATCTCCTGTGACTATCATGCTTTCTGTATGGCTTTACAACAACCTTGTATTTTATCCTGCTGCTGTATCTTCACTGTATCTTTTGAAACTGCTGAAAAAAAAGTCTCAGAAGCTGAAAGGAGAGACAACATCTTCAGCCACTTTGACTTTCTTTTTTTTTTCTTGATGAAGTGATCTATCTCTGTGTTCAATTCAGTACGTGGGACTTATGAGTACATTTATTGTTTTAAAATGTCATATTTACTTAGATCAGCTGAAGGAGGACTGTGTTGAAAATAAGAAAGATAACTATTTTCAAAAAGAATTTCCGTCTCTGTCAAGGACATTATGTGCATTTTCCTCACACAAGGAAATGGACATAATTTTGACATCTTTGCCTTTATTTTAGAAAGTGCTTTAGTGCTTTTGTGCTTTTGTCTTGGAAGGAAGGTAAGAAAAAAAAAAGGTAAGCAATACCGATCATCGCCAAAATTTACAGTGAGGTAAGATGTGAATGGAATTCTACTCTCTTCCTCTTTCTATCTCAGAAATTAAGTCAAGAACCTCAGTGTGGGGCAGAGCAAGGTAGACATCTGCAGTGGGAGAGGGGCTGGGGTGGAGGAGGGGCAGTTGTGACTCAGAGCAGGGTGTTCAGCACACGGGGGTGAGTAGGCTTTGATAGGAGGGCTGCCTGGAGGAGGGTATCAGAGCTTCATCAGGGTAAAGAGGATGTTCATGCGTGGGGATAGCCTGGAGTGGGGTTTTGAAGCCCAAGCAGGATGAAGAGGGGTCTCCACGTGTGTAGTAGGTTGAAATGTAGACCCCAAATAGATATATCCAAGTCTCAATTCCTGGCACCAAATTCTGTATTCATTTCCCAGAGCTGGTGCAACAAATTATCACTAACTTGGTGACTTAATAAAACAGAAATATATTTTTTTAATGGTTCTGGATGCCTGAAGGCTGAAATCAAAGTATAGGTAGGGTTGTTTCCTTCTGGGGACTCTGAGTGAAAACCTACCCTGGGCATCTCTCCTA
Organism: Phoca vitulina; assembly: GCF_004348235.1. Taxonomy (NCBI): domain Eukaryota; kingdom Metazoa; phylum Chordata; class Mammalia; order Carnivora; family Phocidae; genus Phoca; species Phoca vitulina. The sequence goes on from NW_022589734.1 coordinate 21,490,318, forward strand.
CTTTCGGATGGCTGTCGGCATTCCTTAGCATTCCTTGGCTTGTAGATACATCACTCCAATATCTGACTCTATTCTACAGGCCACACTCTCCCCTCTGTGTCTTTGTGTCATTTCCTTTTCTGTTTCTTATAAGGAACACTTGTCATTGGATTTAGGGCCTTCCCGAATCCAGAATGATCTCCAGAGCCTTACCTTAGTTACATCTGCAAAGAACCCTATTCCAAATAAGGTCACATCCTGAGGTTTTGGGTGGCCATATCTTTTGGTGGGCTGCTATTCAACTTTCTATAACATGGCAGGGGGTGACTTATCTTGGGGAGTCAGAGATCAAGAAGAGTGAGAAGGGAATCCCCATGGAGGGGCAGCTTCATGGGGCGGGCTGGGGGGGAGGTGTAAAACTCATGCAGCATAGGAGAGACTCTATGTAGGAGGTGATCTTGCCTGGATATTGGATCCAGAGTGAGGTGAAGAGGCCATCTGCCTGAGGCAGGCAAGAAGGGGACAAGAGAGATCAGTTGCATATGCTGGGCTGATCAATTAGGCATATATATATATATATATATCTCAAGGGTAATGGAAGCCAAGTTTCTCATTGTCAGGGAAGTTAAAAATAGGGAAAAGGAGAATATATTGAAATTGATAGTGTTGGTGAGAACTCATGATTTTGTATTAAATAGTAATGGATGGAGAGGTAAATGTGTGTAGGGGTGTGTGTGTGTGTTCCCTAGTTCTGCCCTTTGAAGGGGCCCTGGAACAGGACCCTGCAGTTGCAGCCATGTTTCAGCTTCCAATGGTCTAAGAGAAGTAAAAGAAGAAAGAACTTCTTGGAAAAAAAAAGACTAATTTCAGAGTTTGGGTAGAGGAAGTACAATAGGAACCTGGAGCATCTTGTGCCAGAAAGTATGGAAGTGCTCAAGGAATGATGGGAATATGTGAACAGGACATGGAAATCATCTTTAAGAGGCTCCCAGAGGCCAAATTGGGAATAAGTTGAGCATCAAAAGAAATGACAGTAATCTATTAGACCCTGTTAAATACAAAATCAGAAGTCCATAGTCATCTCAGTACATAAGTGAGTACACTGAAGGTTTAAAGAATGGGATAATTAGATATTTTCAAATATACCCACACAAAATACTTACTAATGACAAAATGAGAAGGAATAACTTCTGTGTGGGAAACCTGGTGGACACCACCTTAATCAACTGATCAAAGCGAACACCCCCAGTGTTCTGAGGGCATCAGTTAAAAGTGTCACCAGAAATGTTGCGATGAGAAATATCTGTGGTATCCTTGCTATAGACGCATAACCTGAATCTAATCATGAGGAAGCTTCATAAACCCCTTTTGGAGTCATAGTCTACTAAATGGACTATAATTTTCAAAAATGTCAACAGTATGAAAGTCAAAGACTAAGGAGCTGTTCCTGTCTGAAGCTGGAAAACTCATTGCCGGGTGTGATTCTGAAATGGACCCACTGTTTTGACACTTGGGTCTGAATATCAGATGGTGTTAATAACACCTCAACATAGGAATTGCCTGGGACATTCCTGGAGCAGAGTAAGCCCTCATTAATTTTAGCTGTGATGACCATAATGAAGAAAAGGACTGAAGAATCACATGGAAAGTCTATCTGGCATCTATCTACTTAATATCCTCGGATTCTGGAAGACAAATGTTCTGGATTCATATGGAGAAAATTGTCTCCCCCAGGTCTAGTCAAGTTAAATTGAGAGGTAAATTTAAGTTATATTCTTTTTAGTCAAGAGAAATGAAAAGTACTTTGCCAGGTAACTCAATACTTGGGAATTGTAAAATTAAATTGTTTTCATGAAAGTGAAAAAGTCAGTCTTCTTCCAATAACCAGAGAAGAGGAACAGACATGAGAAACGGAGTGTGAATTGTCCCAACATTGGAGTATTGGGAGTAATTCATTGAACTATAGATTTGGAAGAGATATTGGTGAGCATGCCAAGGATCCTTTTATAAAGCCAGTTTTAGAAGGACTGATCTCTCATTCCAGTTTTCAAGGGGAAAATAAATCCCAATGTAGTTTCAGTATTTCCATGTAGATTTTAGCTTGTGTTTTCCAAAGTTTGGAGTTCACAGCATCCATTTGTACTCAGGGAAGTCATATGAGTATCCTACTTACTCATGTTGCAGTGGTATTCCTCGGGATTCTGAATATCCATAGGCCATTGTTTCAGCAATCCTGGTCTAATGCAGCACAACATCATTCAAGATGTGTATATAAAAATATTTCCACACTACCCCATATTGTCTCGAGTTGTCACCAAGTGTAGATTCAGCCCTTTTAACATGCAATCCTCAGCATGCTTGATTATCGGATTTTCCAAGCCCCTCATCTAAGAAACAATAAGTTTTTGGTATCACCTTGATGTAAGAAAATTGGTATGTGGACGAAAGATGGTAGAAGCATGGAGGAAGTCATAGCTGGAATCTGCCTGAAAGGGAACAATGACAATGCTGACAAGGACATGCTTTAGTCCACAGTCCACAAAAGGGAAGTGTAGTAAAGAGAGCACCAGATAGAGATTCTTAAGACTTGAGTTCTAGTCTTGTTAGTAATGGGAGAACTTGGAGAGTTGCACAGTTAGACGATCTCTCTTTGCATCTATAAAATGGGGACAATAATAACCTTGCTGAGTAGCTTATGCAATTATAGTAAGGAACAATTTTATAATAAAAGTGTATTAGACACTCAAAGTTCCACACAAATGTAAGGTGACATTCTCTTATGGGTTTATAGTGCTGATTGTTTTTTAAATTACATTTAAATAGGTAAATTAATCTCCACTTGAGCCCACAGAGAAGTGTGCAACAAATCAGTGAAGGATTTACATTAAGGATAGTCAAAACAGAGACATCATATTGCTCTAAGTGGTAAACCCCAGATAAATCAACAGTTAGACAGTTGTTCAGGATGTTTGGTTGCAGGTGACAGAAACCCAACTAAAGGTAGGTGAAACCACAAACCTGGGAAGTCCATGATATTGTTCAGGCTTCAGAGGTCGGAACATGCTGGGAATGACTAATATTTTGTCCGTGTGTCTTTTTTTCCCTGGGCAGCCTCCTTGCATATGACGGCAAAGACTACCTGCAAGTAAATGTCCCCCCTTTTAAGGGTCATTTCAAGCCAATCTAGAGAAGCAGTTAAAAGCTACTTTGGCTATACTGGGAGAATTATTTTTGTTTTCCTTAGTTCGTGATGAGTGGAACAGTGAGCTGTGATTTTGAAGAATGTCCTTATGGTACATGGCTTGGTATGGTAGGGACAGTGGGCTGAATCTGGTTTGTAGCTTATTTTTGCAATATTTTTGGTTTTTGTTTTGCAATTTTCATAGGAACTCAAGCAGAGCTTTTCATTTACACATTGTCTATGGCTGCTTTCAGGCTACAGCGGCAGAGTTGAATAACTGTGACAAAGATATTTACTATCTGGTCCTTTACAAAAAAAAAAAAAAAAAAGTTGCTGAACCCTGCTCTGGAGGAATGTGTGTTTCTAGTTCCAGGAATAAACTTCTGGATTTTTGTCTTCTCATCTTTACAATGATGGTCATGGACCGGATGATTCTTGAGACTCCTTTTTGAAGGCTGAGGTTTATTCTTTGACAGCTCTTTGGCTTTGTTCCTAATGCTACTGAACATACAGTTTAATGTCCTGGAATTCCCTTTTTTCTTTTGCTAAATGCACGCCTCCTCACATAAAGTCCTATCCAACCTTAGAGGTCTTCAAAGTCATTTTCCTCAATTAAGAAGAGCTGGATTCAAAAATGGCCCATTATTCCATGCACACTACCATTGAAAGAGCTTCTCTTTCATGCACTGTGTGTACTTGAGCACCCTGGCAGCTTCCCAGGTAGCAAGGGAAGATTCTTCCACACCATATATTGTCTATGCAGGGCTCAGAAGCTCCTCTTTACTGTGGAGAGTGATGAAAGGAAGTTATGGGACGAAATGGCAGGAAAGGGATATCACAAAGCATCATAAAATGTGAGGATTGAAAAAGACCTCTGCCTTTCAGTCATCCAAAATTTTAAAAATGAGAAAAATGTCTCCTGGCTTAATGGCTGTTTTGGTAATGCCCATATATTTTGGTATAAAAGGCTCATGCCATAAGTTTTCAAAGCTTCACATAATGAAATTTTAAAAATAATGTTCAAATACATGAAATAGAGACAAAAATCCCAGGGCCAGCTTCCTCTTCTTCCTTCTTCACTCTTCCTTTGGTGTTGGTTCTAGTTTCTCAGACCAGTTCCCCAGTCCTCTGCTTTTTATTCCTTGCCTATTGATGGTGTTTGCCCTTCATGGCCAAAGTAATGAAATCATCTAGAGGTTCATGACCTTGTTGGATGACTAGTTATATAACTAGAGGAGGGATATTTTTGAATTGTGTAACCCTATAACACCTTGACAGGGGATGATAGTCCATGTTCTATACCTTTTGTGTTTGTGCAGGGGCTGGAGAGTTAATATCTTTAGGACATTATCCTAATTACCAGCCTTTGGGCAGGGAGATACATATATACTTGTTATGATGGCAACATTCCTGTTTTAATGTAGAGCTTGTTGAAGATGAACGTAAGTGTTCATTTTTTCACAAAACTGACAAAATTTCTTAATAGTCAGAAAACTCTGGGCATTTTACGTCACTTCAAATTTATCCTAATATTTTAAAACATAAATATTCAACTATCTTCAACAACCTGAGAACAAAAATAAATATTTTAACAAGAAAAAAGTGTGCCACGACCAGCTGTGACTTAATAAAGAAAGACAAGGAATGGTCTCCATAGACCAAGAGAAAAATGGGGCCTCAGATATATTTGTACTGAAGGAATGTCGTGCGTATAAAAAGCAGCTTGTCCAAAAAAACCCCAAAACACAAAAAACAACCCACCAATCTTTACTTATGTGATTGCAAGACTAATGCTTCTTAGTGAAATAAAGAAAACATAAATTGGTTTTACTTGCCTCCATTTAATATTTAATAACTTTATTTTTATAATTCTATTGCCTGAGGGTTTTAACTTCAAGTTCAGCAGGATGATTATAACGGTTTTAATTGAGGCAAAGACAAAAAACTGGAAGTGAATGAAAAAAAAATAGTGAGAAATACCTAATAGGTAGGAACCTTAATACACCAACTCAGGTGGGCAAGAAAGGGAACTTATCTCTCTAGTTTAAACCATTTCACTTTTGAGCCTCTGATCCCTAGATGTTAATTTCACTCACTTCAGGGATGTGTCCCTCTTCCCAAGGGTGGTGCCTGAGTTTTAGGGGGTAATGTAGAGCTTGGGTATCAAAAGGGTGGAGGCTGGGAGGGGGTTGCTCTCCCCTGGCATCAAGCTGCCATGTTCTCTGCTGGCATCCATCCACACTGACATGGACGGAGATGTATTTTTTTATTCTACATTTAATCCTTCATTCTTTTCTATCATGAGGCTTCTTCAATTTTGACTCACCCTCAAGAATTTTGAGGCCTCTTTTGATCCCATGGAGAGCCTTCTGTTGCTTCTTCATCATGTTGACCCATGAGATACTCTGTGGGGTTCTTTGACACCCTCTTTGTCTGAACACACCTGAGTGATATTTTCTTCCTCTGTCCTGCCCCCTTCCCAGGACTAAAAGAGTGAAAGTCCTCTTTCCTGTTGGATCTCTCCAACACCCACATCTCACCAGTATTTCTCAGAAGTCCACAGAGGTTAAACACCCTTGCTTACCCCCCAGTCTCCTGTCCTTCTCTGTGGCGGAGACATCCACAGTGGGAGTAGGATGGCCTGTCTTTGGCTATTGAATATACTCTGAAGACTATTGCTTATTTGAGATTTGTCCTTTTCTTCCTGAGGACTATGGTGTTAAAACAAGTGGACTCCCCTTGTCTTTTTCTGTTTCAGCCTTCTGCTGTGTTACGCCTTCTCTAAAGCAACACATTAAAAAATGCTTTAACTAATAAATGGGGCAAGGGTCAAGTAGTATAAGCCAATATTACAAAATCCTATTCTGCCATAAATAAAAGTATAGTTTATATTGTAATGGTGTTGTTATAGGGATTGAAACACGGCCTCCATCCTTACTGTCAACCCTCTTGTCTTTGGAAACAGCAGAAGAGGAGTCAATATAGGTCGAATAATGAGCCCAAATCATGATTGGATAAACTTAAGAAATCGTCTTCCTGGGCTATTACAATAACTCTCTGAAATTAGGCTTAAATCTCTGGTTAAAGTGCCAACTCATTTTCAAGATCCAGACTCAACTGCAAATGAGCAGACTTCATTGTATTAGTTTACTACCGAGTGATTGCTGAGCGCCTGACAGAGTAATGGGTATTGAGTAACAAATACAAGTCCCATGTTCAAATTCTGACTCTGTCACTAATTAATTCTGAAATTCTCTGTTTAGTGATTGCCTTTTTGATGTCTCATTTTAAAATACATAATAGGGGCACCTGGGTGGCTCAGTCGGTTAAGCGTCTGCCTTCAGCGCAGGTCATGATCTCAGGGTTCTGGGATCGAGTCTTGAGTTGGCTCCCTGCTCAGCGGGGAGTCTGCTTCTCCCTCTCCCTCTGCCCCTCACCCCCCACCCCGCCCACTCATACTCTCTCTTTCTCTCGCTCTCAAATAAAAAAAAAACCAAAATATATAATAAAGAAGTGGATTGATTATTCAGATTTATATTCTGGTTTTATTTCGAATCAGATATATACCACATTGAGGTGGGTTTGGGATATAAGAAAAGATGAAGGAAAGATCTAGACCCTGAAAATGTAGGGAATTTAGGTACTGGAGGGTATCTTGAGGTTCCAAGAACCCCAGTGCAGAAAAAGAGTTAGGAGATTAAATGAAATGCTCCTTTGGCGAATAACCTTTCCTTACTTAGCATTTTCCCTAAAGCTGATCATGCCCACATTTTTTACTTTGGCCAGGTTGAACCTTTCTACTCAGTTTATATTTCTGATCTGAAACTCGATGCAGTAAATGCTATGCTGTTTCGGGTACATATTATGAAGTGCTCGCATGGATTATAGAAAATCCATACGGAATCTCTGGTCTCAAAGGCTTTGTATTTGTATTATATGGCACTTTTTACTTTCACAGGTTGGTTTAATGGAAATTACTTAGGCATTTTAAATGATGGCCTTAAAACGTGGGAGTGGGGCGAAAGCGAACACTTGACCTCTCTCCATAAAATTGAATTGCTCTTTCCGTTTAAAGTTTTGACAGAGAGAAAGAGAGGGAGAGAGAGAATGCCCTTATTTGGTAACGAGCACCTATTAAAAGGACAGTAGATTACATTTCATCTTCGTACTCCACGTTGCTGTGTTGAGGATTTGCTAGCAGAGCGCTGTGAGACCTCGAGAGTTAAGAGCCTAGAGACAAGTAGTTTGGATATTTTAAGGGGCACTGGATAATGTGTGTAGTCTGCATGGTGAAGCTTAATTGGCTTCAATTAAATCCAAATATACTGAGCAGCCACTGTGTGTCTGGCATTGTGCTGTGTGCCAAAGTGGTGTGAAGGAGAAATGAGAGCCATTGAAGCTTCGAGATGAAAAGAAACGTGGAGCGATTGGTCTCCCGTTGAAACACAAGTTAGCAGGTCACCAGGGCCTTCTCCGAGCTTGCTGTCAGCCCCTCGTCACAGAGAGGTAGGGCGACATGAAAAGAGCACTATATTTAGACTCTGATTCCTGGCTCTTTGAGACCTGGCTCAACGGACTATCTGATTCCTGGCTCTTTGAGTCCTGGCTCAACGGACTATCGTGTGAACCTGATAAATGGAGTTGGTGACTGTCCTACCTGCCATTCTGGGTCGTTTGAATGGCAAATGAGATGGGGAATGATGTACTGGTTTCTTGCAAACCAGAAAAAGCTATTCTGTGTAAGACTCCTGATAGGGGCTAAATCGTGTCCCCTCTAAATTCATATGTTGAAGTTTGAATCCCCACATTTCCTTAGCATGTGACGGTTTTAGAGATACAGTCTTGTTGTTAATTGAGGTATAATTGATATATAACATTGTATAAGTGTCAGGTGTATAGCATAGTGATTTGATATTTGTAGAGATCAAATCAAATGATCACCACACTAATTCTAGGTAACACCCATCACCATCATAAATGCAAACATTTTTGTGTGTGTGATGAGAACTTTTAAGATCTATTCTTTTAAGAACTTCAAATATGCAATACAGTATTAGTGACTATAGTCACAGTGCTGTGCATGACATACCCATGACTTTATTTTGTAACTGGAAGTTTCTACCTTTAAAGAGATAATTCAGTTTAAATGAGATCCTGAGAGTGGGCCCTAATCCAGGATGACAGGTGTCGTTATGAGAAGAGGACATTTGGACAGAGATGTACACAGAGGACCATGGGACAAGCTGAGGAGAGGGGCCTTGGAAGGAACCAACCTGGATGGGACCTTGATATCCGGCTGTCAGCTGCCAGAACCATGAGAAAATACCTTTCTGTTGTTTATACCTCCTAGTCTGTGTGATATTTTGCGATTACAGCTCCAGCAAATGCCTTTTAGATCTGTGATTCTGCACCTGCCCTGCTTGAGATCCAGTGGACTCAAATGATTTGCCAGATCTGACCTTGAAGAGTTTCTTATCCTGTAGGGTGTGGTGAAACATACACGTGTGCAAGAAACAGCATACAGCTAAGGGTCCAAACTATTAATAAGGACCCTTGGTGCCATTAATATTTAGGAACCTCCTATTCTGTGTTTCCAGTTTCTAACTTAGCACTGTTTGCCAACCTCAGTTTCTTTAGCCAACAGTAAACTTTCGGTTTCATCTTTTGGTGTTACACTTTGTGCTCTTAAGAAGAGGAAAATACATACTAGGCTGTATGAACTAAGCCAGGGGTCTTAAGTATGCTATTTACATGCTTAATCCTCACACTAACATTGAACTTAGGATTCCATTTTCAAGGTCAGAAAGCAAGGTCAAGGAGGTGAAACTGGTATTCTAACTCTGTTCTGTCCAAAAGGAAACCCTGCGTTCTTTCCACTAGAGAGCTGCTTTTGTCTTAATTGTAACTTTGCGACCAGGACGTATAGTCCACTAAAGAATATATAAAATAAAAGAGGCAGGGCGCCTGGGTGGCTCAGTCGTTAAGCGTCTGCCTTCGGCTCAGGTCATGATCCCAGGGTCCTGGGATCGAGTCCCACATCGGGCTCCCTGCTCGGCAGGAAGCCTGCTTCTCCCTCTCCCACTCCCCCTGCTTGTGTTCCTGCTCTCGCTGTCTCTCTCTCTGTCAAATAAATAAATAAAATCTTTAAAAAAAAAAAAAAAGAGGCATAGAGAAGGCCATTTATTATTTTTTATAAAGATATTTATTTGTTTATTTATTTACTTATTTATTTATTTGAGAGAGAAAACATGTGAGTAGGGGATGAGCAGAAGGAGAGGGAGAGACAGGGAATCTTAAGCAGACTCCTGAGAGCAGAGCCCAATGTGGGGCTTGGTCCCGGGACCCTGAGATCATGACCTGAACCAAAATGAGGAGTCGGTGGCTTAACTGGCTGAGCCACCCAGGTGCCCCAAGAAGGCCATTTAAAGGGGCCTTTGTGTCTGGTGAGTCTGAAACAGGTCAACCAGGCTGCTCATCGGCCGCCCGTCTTCTGGCAGGGGAGAATGAAGGTGGGCAGTGAGCCTGGCCACCAGTGCATGGGCCCCTCGAGGGCAGCACGTGCAGTGGGGGGGGTCGGTCCTGTCACGGTGCGGTACAGCCGCATCTTGGAGTTCTGCTGAAGGACGTGAGGAACCTGTAGTTGGCAGTCAGTGTGCCCCGTGTGCTGCCTCAGGCTCTCAGTCAGACTATCTTCCAGACCAAGTCTCTGGCCTACGTCCTCATTTCCACCGATGCCGTCGCTTCTCTTGTTCGTGGAGTCTGGTGTCGTTCTTATGTCTCTCCTCTTTGCCCTTTGCTCTTCCAGATTGTCTCCGATCTGCAGAATCACCAAGCCTGGGCCTTTTTTATTCTTGGTGCCGTTTCTTAGAATTGCCAGGCACTCTACCCAGGTCCTTGATCATATTTCCCTGCCATTCGGGGTCAAGCAGCTGTGCCCCTGGGAATTGTGTGATTGAAGCTTCCTGTTTGGTATACCATCTGCTCCCTAAACACACCCTGGGTTTCCAAATCTGTGCTCTGTGCCTGCCTGCCCCATGTGACACAAGCTTCCTCTGCCCATCTCAGACACCCCTCCTCCATGAAGCCCTCCAGAGCTAGCCAAGCAATCTCTCTGAGCTTTCACAGCATCACCGCTTGTAACTCTCTTCAGCATGAATTTTATGCTCCCCTTTATTCAAGTGATGAATCTTTAAATTCGTGTGTTTGATTAATGTAAAAATCTCATTCTTAAATATTTCTTCGAATTTCAAAATGTACTAAATATTGTGATTTAAAACAGATCATAGGAATTATAATTTGAGGGTTTTTTTTTTTTTCCCCCAGAATCTGCACACTCGTCTCAAGACTCCACTATACTTTCTGCTGACTTCACATCCTAAGTGCCCCTTATTGAGGTTTACTGATTTAAATGTCTTACCTTAGACCCTGGATGGTGGAGGCTGTGATGACCATGTTTCCCTATTCTTCTAATATCTAATGTGTAGTTAGTGTTTAATAAGTATTAATTTTGCACAATCATAGGAAAAACAGGATAGGGCTTAGAAAAAATGAACACACATAAAACCTACACAGTTAACCAGGCACCGAACGGTGGTCAGCTAAGCTGAACTGTCACAAACTTGCTTACAGATGCAGGTGGATTTATGTTGGTGATACTAGGAGACATGGCTGTATTTTATTCCATGGGGGAAAGGACAGAGAAGGTTATCCAATGCCATGGAGGCAGAGCTCCCAGACCTGTTTCCCTCTTTTTCTTCTCGTGTGCTGATTTTTCATTTTGGCAAATAGAAACAGTGGGCTAGCGAACTGGCCTTTCATTTGCCCGGATAAGTAGAATTAGCAGATTGGCCTTGCCAACAGAACCTCCGTGGGGTGCTGCCCCCCTGAGTTTGAGGGAGCAGCATTATACTGAGCTATAGCAGAAATGGAAACCCTCAACAGTACGCTAACCCACTGGGGTCTTCCTCTGTCCCCACCCACATGTGCGATCCCTCCTGGGAAGAGCAGACTCTTGGGTTCAAGGCCATGGTGTTGGAATCAGATCCATTATTTATTTCCTTAGGTGATATAAGGCTAAATAAAGAGAAATAATTTAAATGGAAGAACTGTACACTCTCAGTGTCCTCTTAAAAATGAATGTCTACAGAGACAAAATAGGTGGCTGGCTAGGGCTGGGCCAGAGGAGTGGGGAGTGATAAAATGGCACCTAAGTTTCTTTTCAGGGTGATTGAAACGTTCGGAAATTAGATGGATGGTTGTGTAGGTCTGTAAACGTACTAAAATTCATTGACTTATGTACTTAACATGGGTGCATTTATTACGTTTAAAATATGCCTCAATAAACGTTTTTGAAAATGAGTATCTGCTAGGGTGGAATGCTGGGAATAAGAGAAACAGTGTGGCATCTGGAGGGCGCTGTGCACACTGGATCCATAGTAGGGCAGGTGCACAGCCAAAGGGCCGGTTCTGGTAGCCACCTTCCTAGGACGATGCCCACAACAGCGGCTCTGAGATCACCCGGGACAGGCAAGTTTCCCTCCTCCACCAGCAGGCCTCCGAAGAGGATACAGTGCCCTGCTGTTCGTGTGATTATATTGACTTAAGTTTTTAATTTTGTTTCTTGCTGTTTTTGGTTGTTTTTTTTTTCCGCCTTAGTTGCTAAAGCATGAACATTTGTGTTTGCAGTTGCCTTTTCAGAAGGCAGTAAAGAGGTTCCGGTTGATTTCTCTCCCGTGGATTCTTTAGATTATCAACACCCCTCACTGGCTTACCTGAGCACAAACCTGAAGTAACACGAGGGATCGTGGAAGAGTAATAGTAATATGTGTCCCTATGGACTGAATTGTGTCTCCCCCAAATCCATATGTTAAAGCCCTGAACCCCCCCACCCCCCCGACCATGTGACCGTATCTGAAGATAGGGTCTTTAAGAGGTAATTAAGGTTAAATTAGTTCATAAAGTTTGACCCTAATTTGATGGGCATGCGGCCTTAAAGGAAGAGAAAGCTCTTTCAGTCACGCCACTCCCGTGTGAGGACACAGCTAGAAGGAAAGTCTGAAGGAACCAGGCAAAGGGCTCTCATTCGGAGTCAAATCAGCTGGCATCTTGGACTTCCCAGCCTCCACAACTGGGAGAAATAATTTTTTTTTTTTTAATTTTTCAAGCCACCCAGTCTGTGGTATGTTGTTATGGTCGCCCGAGCTGACTAATACAGCGTCCTTCCAGAAAAAGAACAATGCCCATGTGTTGAGGGTGTGAATTTCTCCATAATAACAGATGTTCTGAAATACTCAAACCAGTTTGCAATTGTTTTAGAAGTAAGGACTGGATCGTTTTTTTTTTTTTTCCTGTGTTGTGACCCACCCCCCGCACCTTCCCTTGGGCTTTTCTTATCTGCGTAACAATAGTAGGATGGATTGCTCATAGCAGAAGGCATACATTTCATATAATTCTTTGGTAAAATTTCTTTAGAAATATTTGTTGTCACAGTTCCCTGGCCAGACTGAGTGTGTGGATTCATCCTGTGCCTCTACTCACTCACTAAATGTGATTTGATTTTGCTTTCTGTATGTTTCTTGAATCTATTCCTTATTCCCTGTGTCTTTATTTATGTCAACAACGTCTCTCACGTGAGTTATTGTTATGACCTGCAAAATCTCCTTCGGCCATATGTCTGCCTGTCAGTGGCTTTCAGTTGCCTACAGAAATATAACCTTCCACTGTCTCTCCTGTTCCATCCCTTGCTATTATCTTTAGACCCATTTCTTTTTTTTAAATTTTATTTTGTTATGTTAATCACCATACATTACATCATTTGTTTTTGATGTACTGTTCCATGATTCATTGTTTGCGTATAACACCCAGTGCTCCATTCCGTATGTGCCCTGTTTAATACCCATCACCAGGCTAGCCCATCCTCCCACCCCGCTCCCCTCTAGAACCCTCAGTTTGTTTCTCAGAGTACATAGTCTCTCATGGTTCGTCTCCCCCTCCGATTCCCCCCCTTTATTTTTCCCTTCCTACTATTGTCTTTTTTTCTTTTTCTTTTTTAGCATATAATGTATTATTTGTTTCAGAGGTACAGGTCTGTGATTCATCAGTCTTACACAATTCACAGCGCTCACCCACATACCCTCCCCAATGTCTATCACCCAGTCACCCCATCCCTCCCACCCCCCACCACTCCAGCAACCCTCAGTTTGTTTCCTGAGATTAAGAATTCCTCATATCAGTGAGGTCATATGATACATGCCTTTCTCTGATTGACTTATTTCGCTTAGCATAATACCCTCTAGTTCCATCCACGTCATTGCAAATGGCAAGATTTCATTTTTTTTTTGATGGCTGCATAATATTCCACTGTATATATATATACACCACATCTTCTTTATCCATTCATCTGTTGATGGACATCTTGGGTCTTTCCATAGTTTGGCTATTGTGGACATTGCTGCTATAAACATCGGGGTGCACGTACCCCTTCGGGTCACTACATTTGTATCTTTGGGGTAAATACCCAGTAGTGCAATTGCTGGGTCGTACGGTAGCTCTATTTTCAACTTTTTGAGGAACCTCCATACTGTTTTCCAGAGTGGCTGCACCAGCTTGCATTCCCACCAACAGTGTAGGAGGGTTCCCCTTTCTCCACATCCTCACCAACATCTGTCATTTCCTGACTTGTTAATTTTAGCCATTCTGACTGGTGTGAGGTGGTATCTCATTGAGGTTTTGATTTGGATTTCCCTGATGCCGAGGGATGTTGAGCACTTTTTCATGTGTCTGTTGGCCCTTTGGATGTCTTCTTTGGAAAAATGTCTGTTCAGGTCTTCTGCCCATTTCTTGATTGGATTATTTGTTCTTTGGGTGTTGAGTTTGATAGGTTCTTTATAGATTTTGGATGCTAGCCCATTATCTGATATGTCATTTGCAAATATCTTCTCCTGTTCTGTCGGTTGTCTTTTGCTTTTGTTGACTGTTTCCTTTGCTGTGCAAAAGCTTTTTATCTTGATGAAGTCCCAATAGTTCATTTTGCCCTTGCTTCCCTTGCCTTTGGTGATGTTTCTAGAAAGAAGTTGCTGCGGCTGAGGTCGAAGAGGTTGCTGCCTGTGTTCTCCTTTAGGATTTTGATGGACTCCTGTCTCACGTTTAGGTCTTTCAACCATTTTGAGTCTATCTTTGTGTGTGATGTAAGGAAATGGTCCAGTTTCATTCTTCTGCATGTGGCTGTCCAATTTTCCCAACACCATTTGTTGAAGAGACTGTCTTTTTTCCATTGAACATTCTTTCCTGCTTTGTCAAAGATGAGTTGACCGTAGGGTTGAGGGTCCATTTCTGGGCTCTCTATTCTGTTCCATTGATCTATGTGTCTGTTTTTGTGCCAGTACCATACTGTTTTGATGATTACAGCTTTGTAATAGAGCTGGCAGTCCGGAATTGTGATGCCACCAGCTTTGCTTTTCTTTTTCCACATTCCTCTGGCTATTCGGGGCCTTTTCTGGTTCCATACAAATTTTAGGATTATTTGTTCCATTTCTTTGAAAAAAGTTGATGGTATTTTGATAGGTATTGCATTAAATGTGTAGATTGCTCTAGGCAGCATTGACATCCTCACAATATTTGTTCTTCCAATCCATGAGCATGGAATGTCTTTCCATTTCTTTGTGTCTTCCTTAATTTCTTTCATGAGTATTTTATAGTTTTCTGAGTACAGATTCTTTGCCTCTTTGGTTAGATTTATTCCTAGGTATCTTATGGTTTTGGGTGCAATTGTAAATGGGATCGACTCCTTAATTTCTCTTTCTTCTGTCTTGTTGTTGGTGTATAGAAATGCAACTGATTTCTGTGCATTGATTTTATATCCTGCCACTTCACTGAATTCCTGTATGGGTTCTAGCAGTTTTGGGGTGGAGTCTTTTGCGTTTTCCACATAAAGTATCATATCATCTGCAAAGAGTGAGAGTTTGACTTCTTCTTTGCTGATTTGGATGCCTTTTATTTCTTTTTGTTGTCTGATTGCTGTGGCTAGGGCTTCTAATACTATGTTGAATAACAGTGGTGATAGTGGACATCCCTGCCGCGTTCCTGACCTTAGCGGGAAAGCTCTCAGTTTTTCCCCATTGAGAATGATATTCGCTGTAGGTTTTTCATAGATGGCTTTTATGATATTGAGGTATGTACCCTCGATCCCTATACTCTGAAGAGTTTTAATCAAGAAAAGATGCTGTACTTTGTTAAATGCTTTTTCTGCATCTATTGAGAGGATCATATGGTTCTTGTTCTTTCTTTTGTTAATGTATTGTATCACGTTGATTGATTTGCAGATGTTGAACCAACCTTGCAGCCCAGGGATAAATCCGACTTGGTCGTGGTGAATCATCCTTTTAATGTACTGTTGGATCCTATTGGCTAGTATTTTGGTGAGAATTTTTGCATCCATGTTCATCAGGGATATTGGTCTGTAATTCTCCTTTTTGATGGGATCTTTGTCTGATTTTGGGACCAAGGTAATGGTGGCCTCATAAAATGAGTTTGGAAGTTTTCCTTCCATTTCTATTTTTTGGAACAGTTTCAGCAGAATAGATATTAATTCTTCTTTAAATGTTTGGTAGAATTCCCCTGGGAAGCCATCTGGCCCTGGGCTCTTGTTTGTTGGGAGATTTTTGATAACTGCTTCAATTTCCTTGGTGCTAATGGGTCTGTTCAGGTTTTCTATTTCTTCCTGGTTCAGTTTTTGTAGTTTATACATCTCTAGGAATGCATCCGTTTCGTCCAGATTGTCTAATTTGCTGGCATATATTTGCTCATAATATGTTCTTATAATTGTTTGTATTTCTTTGGTGTTGGTTGTGATCTCTCCTCTTTCATTCATGATTTTATTTGTTTGGGTCCTTTCTCTTTTCTTTTTGATAAGTCTGGCTAGGGGTTTATCAATCTTATTAATTCTTTCAAAGAACCAGCTCCTAGTTTTGTTGATCTGTTTTACTGTTCTTTTGGTTTCTATTTCATTGATTTCTGCTCTGATCTTTATTATTTCTCTTCCCCTGCTGGGTTTAGGCTTTATTTGCTGTTCTTTCTCCAGCTCCTTTAGGTGTAGGGTTAGGTTGTGTATTTGAGACCTTTCTTGTTTCTTGAGAAAGGCTTGTATTGCTAGATACTTTCCTCTTAGGACTGCCTTTGCTGCATCCCAAAGATTTTGAACAGTTGTGTTTTCATTTTCATTTGTTTCCATGAATTTTTTAAATTCTTCTTTAATTTCCTGGTTGACCCATTCATTCTTTAGTAGGATGCTCTTTAGCCTCCATGTATTTGAGTTCTTTCTGAATTTCCTCTTGTGATTGAGTTCTAGTTTCAAAGCATTGTGGTCTGAAAATATGCAGGGAATGATCCCAATCTTTTGGTACCGTTTGAGACCTGATTTGTGACCTAGGATGTGATCTATTCTGGAGCATGTTCCATGGGCGCTAGAGAAGAATGTGTATTCTGTTGCTTTGGGATAGAATGTTCTGAATATGTCTGTGAAGTCCATTTGGTCCAGTGTGTCATTTAAAGTCTTTATTTCCTTGCTGATCTTTTGCTTAGATGATCTATCCATTTCAGTGAGGGGGGTGTTAAAGTCCCCTACTATTATTATATTGTTGTCGATGTGTTTCTTTGCTTTTGTTATTAATTGGCTTATATAATTGGCTGCTCCCATGTTAGGGGCATAGATATTTACAATTGTTAGATCTTCTTGTTGGATAGACCCTTTAAGTATGATATAGTGTCCTTCCTCATCTCTTATTATAGTCTTTGGTTTAAAATCTAATTTGTCTGATATAAGGATTGCCACCCAGCTTTCTTATGATGTCCATTAGCATGGTAAATGGTTTTCCATCCCCTCACTTTCAATCTGGAGGTGTCTTTGGATCTTCAGACACATTTCTACTCATTGCTCTTATGTGTATCCCCAATATTGTTCAAGTTGTAGTACCTGAACACAGCATGCTGTTTCATTTCTGGGTCTTTGATGGACCTTTTTTGTTCCTAAAATGTCTTCACTCCTGTACACCCTCATCCATTTTTCTTGATGGCTGAAATAATAATATGGCTATGGCGAACTTACATAATTTATAACTTATTATAGATTTTCATTTATTTATTTATTTATTTATTTATTTTCAAAGATTTTTATGTATTTATTTAACAGAGATAGAGAGAGCACACAAGTAGGCAGAGCAGCAGACAGAGGGAGAGGGAGAAGCAGGCTCTCCGCCGAGCAGGGAGCCCGATGCGACGCTTGATCCCAGGACCCTGGGATCATGACCTGAGCCGAACACAGCCACTTAACCGACTGAGCCACCCATGTGCCCCTTATTATATAGACTTTTAAAACTGGGACATGTTTGAGAGTAAAAGTAGGCACTTGCTAATTCTTTAGAACCCCAGCCATAAACTGAAATTGTCATGGGTAAATAGGATGAAAGACTATCTTATTTCTAGTTAATACTCTACAGTCTACCTCTTTTAGGAATCCATCAGTAACATGCCATAATTCGCTTTGTGTTTCCATGTGATGCTCTTCATGCCTTTAGTATAATGTACTAAAGCTATCTTGTTACATTCTGACTCCTCCTCCTGATTTGAAAGTGGAAAGTTGGGAGGATTTGAGTCTTTCTCATTTTGGGCTGCTAGCACTTAGTCCAAGATCCTAGAGATTAGAGAGCCATAAAGAAGTAAACCCCATATATGGTGCTGCTTTTCCTGTTAAAAACAAAACAAAACAAAACAAAACAAAACAAAACAAAACAAGACAAAACAAAACAGGGGTGCCTGGGTGGCTCAGTCATTAAGCATCTACCTTTGGCTCAGGTCATGATCCCAGGGTCCTGGGATCAAGCCCCGCATCGGGCTTCCTGCTCAGCAGGAAGCCTGCTTCTCCCTCTCCCACTCCCCCTGCTGGTGTTCCCTCTCTCGCTGTGTCTCTCTCTGTCAAATAAATAAATAAAATCTTTAAACAAAACAAACCTCATGGTAATTTCAAGCAGCAGCTGAGTGTTGGATGCTCTGCAGAACTCTGGTGTGTTTCCTAGTCTGAGGAGACTGAAAGTAATGTTCAGGGTCCCCAACATTGAAGCCCTAGGAGAAATTCCAGGTTGTTGGTTGGGACCTTAAAAGAGTTGCACACTAGGAAGAGAAGTGAAAAGAACATAAGCCAAGTCATAACTCTGGGCAAATAGAAGATCAACTTAAATTCAGATTCAAGTTAGGAAAATACCTGATCAAATGAAAAGTGATCTAGCTTAATTGGGTGCCAGGAACAAAATTCGATCCAGACATAGGAAAATATCCTCTAGAGACTCAAATTATCTCTTTAATTTTTTATAAGCAATGCCTAGCATATAATAAAGAATAACGGGGCACACCAGAGGACTAGATAAATTGAACAAAAATGAGATGAAGTAGCAATAAATAGAAACCAAGTCATCCAGATATTGCAGTTTTTAGACAATGGACTTGAAAATATCTCTGAAAATATTCAAGAAGTTATGTACTAAAATAAAGGATAATTGCAGTGAATGGAAAAAAGTTTAAAAAAATAACTGAAGTGAAGGTGTGGATATGGGGGTTTAACAATAGATTTGACTAGCTCAAGAGAACACTGGATTTGTGGATCTGTTTCTAGTTTTTTTAAAAAAATTTTTCTTAAAGCAAGTCAGAAGAAATTAATAATACTAAGGCATGAAGAGAGAAAAGGGATGAAAATATGGAAAATGATAGATACAGGGAAAACAGTGAATTAACCTAACATATATGTAGTCAAAATCTGAGGAGAAAGGAAATGGTTTATTAATAAAAAATAGAAGTTTGAGAATTAGACAAAATGGATCAAACATATCAAGCCAAAGATTCAAAAAGTCTCACAAAAGCAATGTAGAAAAAAAAAAAAAAGCGAACCAAACCTAGGCATACTGTAATGAAATGTTAAAAATTAAAGACAAGGAGGGAATCTTGAAAGTGTTCACAGAGGACTTCTGGTTCTAGCCATAAATGAGTACCTTGAATCACACCAATGCTTTCCCCAAGCACAATTACAAAAGCTAGACAAAATACCTTCTGGAAAAGTTCAAAGCCATTGGAGGACAACTAATGCAGGACGTAAGGTGCTGCAATCCCTGATTGAAGGGATGTGCATCAAGATTTGCTTCAAAGTCACACTGACTTCTTCCTCCAGGGCATTTGCCAGGTCATAGTAATGGGGAACTCTTGTGTCTGAGTGGGGAACAGTCGTCTCACTGATCTGAGAAGACCGAGGGTGTAACATGGGGCTGCCAAAATTGCTAGGATGTGAAGGTCAAAATCCTAGAGAGGGAAAAACTGTAGAGAAATGAGTTCAAAATTTTGTGTTGAAGTCCTTAACTTCATGTGAGTTGTACGTGTCCAGAGTAATATTCTAAACTCCATGCTGATAGCAGCAGCAGGGATTTGAGCAGTTGTGACTGATAGAGAAATAAAAATTGGAGTTCAGAATGTGCCAAAGTGGATGGACTCTGGTAACTACCCAAACTTTTAGTTGACGCTTAAGAAAAGGCCACTTCTAGGAGTAAGGGTCATACCAAAGGACAAGGGAAGCCTGTAATTTAGACCAGTCCCAAGAAAATATCTTATAAACCTCTCACAGGGTTAAGGTGGTATGCCTATATTCTCTCTGCCTGCCAAAGAAAATTTTGTCTCTCTTTGGATGAAGAGGCCATGTCTCAGAGAGTTTCTATGAATAATTAAAAAATTGGGGCATAGGAAATAACAAGAGCAAATGACTGAAAACCAAGGGGAAAAAATGACAGTAGATACTGACCCCAATGTGATTCAGATAATAGTACAGTTATCAGACAGCATTGTTAAAATAATTATGAATATTTGGGAAAATTGGAGGAAATTGGGGAATTTAAGCAGAGATTTGAAATCTCTAAAGGAAAGAATCAAATTGAATATTGGAATTAAAAAATACAGTGTCTGAAATTTACAATTTGTTAGATTGTTTCCATGGATTAGACAAAGCAAACCAGGATTCGTGAACAGGAAGACAGGACAATAT
This sequence comes from Phoca vitulina, assembly GCF_004348235.1. Lineage (NCBI taxonomy): Eukaryota > Metazoa > Chordata > Mammalia > Carnivora > Phocidae > Phoca > Phoca vitulina. Next base: position 21,510,549 of record NW_022589734.1, read on the forward strand.
AACGTGACCATACTGATGCAAAGAAGAAAAATGGAAAATATGGAAAAAATGTGAAGAGCCATATGAAACTGAATAAACTCTGAACAAGAATTTTCAAAATGAAGAAAAGTCTTCAAAAACACAGTTTCAAGATCCTTCATGAATTCGAAACAGGAGGATTTATACTGAGGCCAAACTATCCTAAGGCACATTATAATCAAATTGATAAAAGATTATAAAAATCTAAAAAGACAAAAAGGAAACAATGGAGTAAAAAAAATTATTTTAAAAGGAGCAACAATAATACTGATGGATTACTTTTCAACAGAAATGATGGGAGTCAGGTGATAGAAGACAATACTTTAAATTGGGTAAAGAAATTACATGCCAACCATGAATTCAGTACTTAGTGAAAATATTCTTCAAATGGGAGAGCAGACTGAAAACTCTTCCTCAGAAATGAAAGTTGAGCATTTTTCACCATCACAAATGCATCATAAAAATTCTCAATTTCTTTCATAATGAAGGATGTTGATCCCAGGAGGAAGGACAGAGATGCAGAAAGAAAAGTAAACTATTATATAATGGAATGATAAATGATATAAGTAATAGAAATCCTTGATTAATTCAAAAGAAACCAACAAGGGCAAATAATGGAATAATAGACAAATACATATTTTTAATTTTTAAATTATTTTTAGAGGTGGGGGAGGGGCAGAGGGAGAGAGAATCTTTAGCAGGCTCCACGCCCAGTGCAGAGCCCAGCATTCAGCTTGATCTCACAACCCTGAGATCATGACCTGAGCCAAAATCAAGAGTTGGACGCTTAACCAACTAAGCCACACAGGCACCTCAATAATAGACAAAGTAAACAAATGACAAAAATGGTAGATTTAAACCAAATGTATTAGTAATTAAAAGTAACTGGATTAAATTCTGCATTGATAAGACAAAATTATCAGACTAGGATAAAACAATAAAACTTTATTATATGCCATGTACATGGAAAAATTTAATCCTGTTTTAGTCTGACTTTATTTTTTAGTCTTGAGGCTACCTTAAATTATGTGCTTTATTTTCTAAAATGAAAACACTCAAAATAAAAGTCACTCATTCACTAAGTTTAAATCTCTGATAATATTAAATAGATACAGTTCTTTTGTTATGCTTTTAATAATGAGGTTCCTATTACTAAAGCAAAATCAGTTCAAAGCAGTGCTTTTTTTAATATGTTAAAGCTAATTATAAAATACACATAATTATTTTATAGCTGCATTTTGATTTTCCCATAAATAGACCAAATTATCAGTCAACATTGGTGCTATAACAAAAATGAAATTCCTTGATAGACCCTACTTCTGATAGTTCTCATTTCATTATTTCCTATACCCTTGACTTCATCTTCTGGGACGTTCTTCCCTTTCTCCCACCTTCTTTGGCCATATCTGCAGGAAACGTTAGAGAATATGTCCTCTTGGAGACTGAGCAGATTTATCAGTGTAAGATCTCATGGGAAAAATCTGGGCCCCCAAAAATTGTTTTAGGCTTTTAGTTGCCATAGTCTTTCTTTCTTAATCCAGTTTGGTGCTACCTTTGCCAGTACAATCTGTCAAACTTTTATTGGCTTCCAAACAACTCCCAGAATTTTATTATTTTTTTTTTTTTTGAGACATACCTCTCCATAGATTTATTTTGAGTTTACTGGTTTCCTGGGTGAGCCACACACATATTCTCTATATTCTTAGCATTTTCCCCCTAACTAAAAGATTTTCTATGGGCAATCTTAAACCATGTTTAAGCAAGTAGGTGATGACCATACTCAAGATTTGAGATAGACAAGAGATATACCTTAAGATATACAATGTACTATTGCTCGAGTATTTTTCAGTATTTTCTTTTACTAGTTACAGATGAAAAAAATAATTGCATCTTTCAACTCTGCTAGAACTGGAGTTTCTGGATTCTCTCTATATAGTTTCATCCTACTTCTGTTGGGTTCCTTTTTCACGTTAATACCTTGTCAAAGTCAGCGAATAATAACAATCCAGGCACCCTAGCAAAATCTTTACTTTGCAATCTCTTTGCCTGAAGCCACGAGTTCAATAGATTGTTTAGTTGACTCCTATGCTATCACAGAAGATATTTTAAATCAATATCGTACCACTGCGTAACACATACTATCCTTTTTCTCAGACTCGAATAATATTTTCCTCACCACTTCCCCACCTGGCTCCAAGACCAGTACCTCATAGTTTATGTATTGTTAAGTCATCACTGTACTTCTGGTACCAATTTCTTCTGGTCCAGACTTTTATATTTTTTATTTTTGCTTCAATAGCAATGAACCTATAATCCCATTGATTTAGAATAACAAACATTTATTTCTTGCTCTCATTACATTCTGTCAGCTGTAGCTGCTGGTCTGCTCCTCATGTCTTCACATTCTGACATGCATATAGAGGAAACAACCTGTATATTTTCTGTCTACATTTCAACTCTATTATATACATTCTTTCTACACTTCTTATGATGGGGGGAAAGAACAACAGGGAACAACAGGGCTTTCAGAAGCAACCAATGTGTCTTCCATCTTTTGCTTATATGTGGCTCACATTTGTCATCTCTTGTACTTTTGGCCAAATCCAGTCCCATGGAGAAGTCTTATAATGGTACAGGGAAGCATAACCCACTTACAGGGCAATACAATTTATATAGTAATGGATGGGGATGTAATATACTTTTATAATGAAGAATGGAGCAAATAATAAAGGGCAGTAATATACCAAAAACACAAAGGCCAATTGTGTCTAAGAAGTTTGACCAATCTGGTAGAATAATTTACTAATCCCCTGAGATGTCCATATGCCTATATTTCCTGCCAAACAGACTAACTAGCAGACTAGAATCCTAGTTAAAATAAGAAAAGGTGTGTCACAGAGCCTTCTTCATTGTAAAGCAGTTAAATTATTATGACATGCATTATTAGATTCATTACCATGGTGTTGGTTATATTTACATCTTATATTGATTAAGCACCTACCGTGCGTCAGGCGCAGTGGTAACCCTTTTCCTGACATTATATATTTAAATGTAACAAGAGCCCTGAATGTAACTATTTCTCTTCCAGTTTATAAATGGGAATATTAAAGGACATAATAGTTCATTTTTCTAAGGTCACAGATTCCTGCTCTTACCCAATATATTTTCTGTCTCATGTAATGCAATATTCTGTGAACATTATCATCCACCCTCTCTTTGGACATTGCAGGAATGGCAACTTACCACTTCCTGAAGTACTACATTCTAATTTAGGATAGCTCGAATTACTAGAAAAAAATTTAATAGATCTTTAATCAGTGTCTCCTAATATTTTTTTCCAACTGGTCCCAGTTTCAACTTATGGGCCTCAAGATACAGGAAGTAATCCAATGACTCTTCCTTTAAGGAGTAGAAACATCTTTTAAGTTTTATCTTTTCCATTCTAAAAGTAGTTTCTTGAGCAATTCCTTATATGACATGGACTACAGATTTTTACTATCTTGGTTAACTTTCTTTTGGACTGTCAAACTCTTTTAAGGGTGGTGGAATAAGAACTGGTAAGAACATAACACATACGAACATTTATGTTAAATTTGCAAGCATTGGTGCCTTCTATTCAACTGAACAATCTCAGAACATAAAAGAGTACTTGATATCTCAGAAAATCTGGCTCCTGCCTCCTTCTCTGGCCTGAATTGCTATAATAATGAATGACTATATTCTGCTGAAGGACCAATTCTGCTGTTTTTATGGCAGAATCAGTGTCCATCCCTGATACTTTTGCAGGATCCTGGCCTGAGATCTCCTCTGTCATTGCCAAGACTTAAAAAAGGATTAAAAGTGAGTGATGGGTTGCTCTGGGTTGCTTTGGCAAATTTATGTGCTCACATAGAACATTAATTGTTTCGGTTTAACTTCAGGGCTCAAGACAAATAACTGCATATTTGCATCTGTATTTGTCAAATCCCAAAGCCGGTGTGAACTCTCAACAAAGCAACTTCTTGGCATCTCCTCCAAATAACACACACAGCAAACATATTCACTCTAATTGCACTCAAAAATGTCAGCTCACTTACTCTTTACTCATGGAGTTAGTAGAAGGTCCTCTTACTCAAAAACCCTAAGCTTGAAAATGAATGTTAAATTCCTGTCGTACCTTTTGGTAGGTCTCTTCCTAGATGATCCCGTGAGTTAAAGAATTTGCCATCTGAAAAGCCTATTTGTTTGTCCTGTTCTATGTAACAGGTAGGTCAGTATGCAGACCTATTACTATGACTATGCTGATTAAGAGTAACATGCTGTAAATGGGTTAATCATGTTAGGAAAATGGAAGTTATCCTCTCTATTTCCTGGAATTTCTAAAGATTTTAGTGCAGTATTCATCTCAGTCTTGCAGGCATTTGAGTAAGGGAAATAAAGACCAGAGATTCCAGAACTGCATTCTGCCATTTTGTCTTACTTAATTGTGTATTTTGTTGTCGGGTTTCAGGAGCCCATCTTGAACTTCTTCAGAGAATCAAAGAGCTCTTAAATAATAAAACTTACCTGGAAATCTTAAAGCACAGCTTGTTGGGCCCCACTCTCCGAGTTTCTGATTCAGAAGATTTGGGTTGGGGCCCACGGATTTACATTTCTAATAAGTTCTTAGGTGATGCTGATTCTCCTAATCAGGGGACCCCACCTTTAGAACCATTGATGTAGAAAACTGTTTGTTTTAGAGAGAAAGAGAGGAAGAGAGTGCATGGTAGGGGAGGAGTGGAGGGAGAGGGAGAGAGAAACTCAAGCGGACTCCACGTTGAGCATGGAGCCCATTCAGGGCTCCATCTCACAACCCTGAGATCATGACCTGAACCAAAATCAAGAGTGAGACGCTTAACCAACTGTACCACCCAGGTGCCCTGAGAACATTTTATTTTATTTTTTAGAAGATTTTACTTTTAAATTATCTCTACACCCAATATGGGGCTGACTCTCAACCCCAAGTTCGAGAGTCAGATGCTCTACTGACTGAGCCAGCCGGGAGCTCTGAGAACATTTTAGATGGATCCGTCTCCTTAAGGAATTAAGGCCTCCTCCAGGTGCTTGACAGTGGGAATCCTAACCTACTGATTATTGGGCTTCTGGGAGTGTTGTCCCTCTATGCCAGAACCCTGATTTAGTATAAAACAAACAAAATAAATCCCAGCAACAATAAGGTTAGTAGTGTGACGGTGGTCCTAGGGTCAGAGTTATTCAATTTATCATATGAGGAACAAAGTAGAACAAGGGACTATTTAGGTAAATGAAGTCATTCTCTAGCCTTTTAAAAATGTATTTTGAAATTTCTATGTATCTAAGTATCCATCTTCTACAAGATGTATGAGGGAGTGCCATTTGGGCACAGATTTATTCAGAATCTTCCCAGAAGAGTGATTCAGATTTTGAAAATGTCCACAGTGATTATTTTTCTGAATAAAGGAGGCATTTTATGGCATTTCCTAATAACCAGGAAACAGATGCAAGGGCCTGAGTTAAGGTTAATACCTCATTAGCTGCATTAATAATTTGGCACCTGTATTTGTGATTAGCAATCATAAAGCAATACCTAGTGCTATGACACCTTAATTCAGGGAACAGTTAATTCGAGTGCTGGATATTTTTGGAGGTATTTATTAAATTTTAAGTGTCTGACGTTAAATTATTCAAGTTTTATTTGGTTAGGATTCCTACTGTTTTTTTTCAGTGTGTGTGTGTGTGTGTGTGTGTGTGTGTGTGTGATTGTGTAGTACTGAAATGGAATAGGTTTTTAAAAATCTGGTGTGAAAATCTCTCTTCCAATAAGCAAGTTTTATACTTTATTGCAAGTACTGCTACATTTGATCTTTCTTCTGCCATCTTATTTTGTATTTTCTATTTACCTTCTATTTTATGGATTTTTTTTTTTTTTGCTTTTTTCTGACATTAATTTTTGTCTGTTATTGATAAATTGGGGTTTTTATTTTTTTGTTTTCCATTATATCAGTTTAGAAGTTATTCATTCTGTTTAATTTCCTATAGTGGGCATCTTAAATATACATGCCTAACAGCATATACACGTAATATAAATTTTGACCTAGACAAGGATCTTTTTTCCAAATTTTTATTTAAATTCTAGTTAATAACATATAGTGTAATATTGGTTTCAGGAGTAGATTCAGTGATTCATCACTTACATGTAACACCCAGTGTTCATCATAACAAGTGCCCTCATTAATGCCCATCACCCAATTACCCCATTCCCCGCCTCTGTCCACCTCCCCTCCAGCAACCCTCAGTTTGTTCCCTATAGTTAAGAGCCTCTTATGGTTTGCCTCACTCTGTTTTTATCTTATTTTTCCTTCCCTTCCCCTATGATCCTCTGTTTTGTTTGTTAAATTCCACATATGAGTGAGATCATATGGTATTTGTCTTTCTCTGACTGACTTATTTTGCTTAGCAATCTTAAGGCACTTTAACTCATAACTACCCCCATCTCTTTTTGGTAATTTCAATCTACTTTCTACTCTTCTTTGTATTTAAATGCCTCTTATAAATTAGTCCTTATTAGTAATATTCTTCTTTTATTTTTTTTAAGATTTAATTTTTTTTAAGTAATTTTTACACCCAATGTGGGGCTTGAACTCATGACCCTGAGATCAAGAGTCGTGTGTTCCACCAACTGAGACAGCGGGCGCCCCAGTAATATTATTCTTGTTTATACTTAATGCTTATTTAGATTTATCTCTAATTTTACTGTTATCTTTACCCTTTACACTGCCAGACCTTGACAAAGGCCTGAGATTCTGCCTTTCCTACCAGCTAACAAAATAACCTTTCGTTCTGCCTGTGTCTCCTGGGTCCAAGACACACGAATTTATGATTCATGGCCGTAGTATAGTAGCCGCAGTCTTCCAGTATTCTTCTGATGGTTCCCTTTGTTTTCCTACAGAGAAAACTCTCTGATTCCTTGGTATGTTTTAGGTGTGGGCTACGGATGGTTTTATTTGTCCTCCTTACTGAACCATGTGGTTATTTCATAGTATGTGAAAATAGTGAAATTTAAGGAGTTTCTATTATGTTAAGGGATCTAAAGGTTTTTTTTTTTTTTCATTTTTTAAGGGAATTTTTGGATATCTACTTTATCAAAACTGTCATCATTAGATTTTATCCTCCTTATTATTAATTAAGTGGTGGAAAGTATGGTGGATATTACTTACAGTAAGCCCTAAAGCAAAATTTTGAAAAATGGTCTAAAAATTTTGCTGAGCCTGTCATTCCACATACACTAAAAATCCCTAATAGGAACTTTTGTTTTGCACTTTCATATGTCACGATGGAGTTGAACAAACAGTAGATCAACATCTGAATACTAATTTTAAATTATACTTTTATCTCCTATTGAGTGACTGTGGGGATCCTTTGGTCTTGTTTTCCTCATATGTGAAATGATTTTCTTCTTACTCTTGCCATCACTAATGATTAAACATTTAAAATATTGCTAGGCAGAATTACGATCCCCTTGAAGATGCCTCATCCTAATCCCAGAGCTTGTGAGTATGCGAACTCACCTGGCAAAAGGGCCTTTGCAGAGGAGACTAAGTTAAGAGTTTGAAGGGAGGGAGGATATCCTGGGTTAGCTAGGGGCTGGGCAGTGTAGTCACAAAGACCCTTATGAGTTCAAGAGGGAGTCAGGAGATGTGATACAGAAGTAGTTCAGAATTATGCAGCATGAGAAAGACTTGTCTGTACGTTGCTTGCTGGATTTGTAGATGGAAGGGACCATGAACCAAGGAACACAGGCAGTCTCCCGAAGCCTGAAAAATAGGAGAGAAATAGATTCTCCTTAAAGCCTCCACAAGGAATGAAGTCCTGCTAACAACTTTGTGTGTGTGTGTGTGTGTGTGTGTGTGTGTGTGTCTAGTAGATGTATTTTCAGTTGAAGTATCCGTGACATATAATATAGCCAAGTAAGACCTATTTTGTACCACTGACCTCCAGAAGTATAATAAACCTGGGTTCTAAGCCATTACATTTATTGTAATTTGTTACAACTGCCATAGGAAACTAATATGCTCCTTTAAGGATTACTGGGATGATTTAAAAACATAATTGATAATGAGAAAGTGCTTTGTATACTGAGGTATTATAAACGTTAATTATTATTAATAAAATTAAAGTGGGTTCTAACAACTCTAATTAGAAGGATGAGGTCTGTTGCAAACAAAATCTAGATTCAAAATGGTCTAGTGGGTCTTTGCCGTTTTCATCAACTTTAATAGGGTCTCTCTCAAAGTGAATTAACAGAACTATTAAAAGCAATCCCTCTGGGGCCAATCTGAAATTAATTTTTGAGCTTGATCTCCACAACATTCTCTAAACCATAAATTAAAAGGAAGCAATAATTCTTCTCTGAGTCATGTATCTGCTTCGGTAAGAGGCCCACTGGTGCAGGACACAACTGGCCTGGGAATCAAACAACCTTGTCGAGTTGAAAATGCTTAAGTCAAAGAAAAGTCTGTTATATGTGCTGTAGCCCGTTTTAGTGTAATCCTAATGATGAACTGATTACTTAAAAAATGTGTAGTCTGCAAATATATTGAAGAAACTTTTCTAGCAGTACTAAGCTCAAAAAAGAATGGACTTTCTCCTGTCTCTCTTGCCTGCCTCCTCCCTTTCCCCCAACCTCACCCTCTTGTTGTTACCACTAATCAGAAAATATAATGACACCCTGTATTGGCAAGAGAATATAAAATAATCCAGTTGGTACAACTCATTTGAAATTACCCCTTTTTAGCCAGTGGTTTCCTCCTTTGTGCCCTTGGAAATTATTTTACATTCAGGAACAATGACATTAGAAATTCAAGACGATCTATATGTTTGCTTTAAACTATTCACATATATAGCATTATGTAGAAAAATGATTAATTAATTGACTAAAATCTTCAGTATTATTCCGGCTTTCTTTTTGTCAAATTAAAAGAAAAAAATTTGCTTCTTTATCCTCAAAATGACTCATTTGTCCTTGCAGTGATTTTCAAAAGCATGTTGATTATTGAAATTAAACCAGATTTGTCCATTATAGACATGATCTTGGTTTCAAACAGACATTAGGAAAGATATGGCTTGGCTAGTGGACATTGTAGGGACACCCACTCCATATTTCACTTTGGACCTTGAAAGAGAAAATGTTCATTTTGAGTTGATTCCTGCACAAAATTATTTTAATCTAGCAATCAAACAACAAAAACCTCCCCGGGAAGTTGAGGCACAAGACTTGTGGGAATTGTCGTCTCCTACAAAAATAGAGAAGCTGAAGCGGCGCTAGGATGCACAGGAAGTTCTGCCTCCAGGAGTTAAAGAATGCCAGGGAAATATGGGTTTTATTTGGAAGGAATTCTCTTTGGGCTCAAACTTAAAATGGTTGTGTGTGGCACGCCTTTCAGGAGCACAATTTGAACAGAACAGAAAACCAACAGAATTTGGGTTTGCTTTGGTGTGTCAGTATTTAGTTTCTTGGACTTTGTCCAAGAGAACTAAATATGAATTGTGTTTTTGCATTTGAAATCCTTGTCCTAAACTGCACCAGCTGCTGCAAAACATAGACTGGCACCTGCTAGTTCTAGGCGTCTGACTTCCCCGTCCAAGTCCTTGGACACCTTCTCTTCGAACCGGGAAAGATTTTGCTTGTTAAAATCATAAATTTACTCAATCGGGCATGTGAAGTAGGGTATTTTGCTTTATAAGTGCAGTTTAAAAAAGTTTTAAGGGGATTTAATTAAGTTTTTAAATGAGATTGGTTATTTTAAGAGGAATTTAGTTTTTGTAACTTGAGTGTATCAAACGCTAATCGAAGTTTCCTCCAAAAGTTGGTCTATTTTATATGACATTTATTATATTTATAAATAGATGAGAGGATTTGCACGTTTAATTTAAAGCAAAGTCTGTCTCAAGTTTTGGGGTTTTTTTTACTTTAATACACAAAAATAAAATTAAAACACAACTCTAAATAGCTCTTTTTGTGTAAATAGGAGCCCTTGGGTAAAATGCCTTTGACACCATTGGCAATTCTCCCAACTGCGGCATATGTCTTTGAAAATGCCTAATTCCTTCTGCATTGCCAAGGCTTCTCTTTGGATCATTGTTTTGCCTTGGGTGGACATCTTGAGAGTACTTTCTATAATACTCAGGGCACCCAGCTCTCTCCTGCTTGGGTGGTCCTTTGTCATAGATTTCTGAGGCTTTTTACACAGTCGCCCCCTACTGGTCTGTCTGGAAGCCTTCCCAGGTGAACTCAGTCCCTCTCCACCCCCTCCCCACCCCACCCCCTCTGTCTTCTTCGTTTCCAAAGACCCCTCTGGCTTTGAAACTCTACTCTTCCTCCTTACTTCCATCACAACCCAGGCACCAACCTACTTTCTTTAGTCCTCTGTCTTTGGTCCAGTTTCAGTTCCATCTGTTTTTTTTGTCTTGGAGATAGCAGGGGATTTAGATCCATGGGGAGTAGAGAATGAGATTAAGGAAGGCAAAACATCTACAGGACAGTAAGAATTTAAATCCTTTATTAAGCTAAAAATATTCTTTAACTCTTTTCTGTGAATTGAATTGCATTACAAATAATTTCCCTTCTTAGCTGGATATTGACCTAGCTTCCAAATAAGGGAGCATAAGTACAGACCCCGCCAAATAAAAGGGGTGGGGAATGCCATCCTGCAGCATCTAGATAGAGTACTCCTGCCTGGCATTGTAATAGAGTAAATGATCATTTTTCTTTACATTTTATTTCTGTATGTCATTTCCTGTGTTGTCCAACCCGTCTTCCCTCTCAGGAAGATGGTCTCTTGACTAAGCCTGTTTTGTTTTTTTGTTTGCTTGAATCTTATTGTCGCAAGAACACTTCACATGAGATCTACCGTCTTAACAAATTTTTAAGTGTATAATATATTGTGGACTCTAGACTAGCCTTTTCTTTCTTTTTTAATTAGAGCAGTTTTAGGTTCATAGCAAATTTGAGAAGATGGTACAGAAATTTTCCTTATTGGAGTGCCAGGGTGGATTAGTTGGTTAAGCTTCTGACTCTTGATTTCAGCTCAGGTCATGATCTCAGGATTTTGAGATTGAGCCCCGCATTGGGCTCTGTGCTGGGCGGGGAGCCTGCTTAAGAGTCTCTCTCCCCCTCTTCCCCTCCCCAACCTGCTCTCTTTCTCTCAAAAAAAGAAATTCTTAGAAATTCTCCTTACCTCCCACAGTTGTTGATTTGTTACAATTGGTGAACCTATTCTGACATAGCATAATCATCCAAAGTCCATAGTTTGCATTATCCTTCACTGGTGGTGGTGTATGTTCTATGGGTTTGGACGCATGTATCTGCCTATATAGTATCATATAGAATAATTTCACCCATCTAAAAATTCCCTGTGCTTACCTAGTCATCCCTCCCTCATCCAGTCCCTGCCAATCATTGGTATTTTTAGTGTCTCCATATATTTACTGTCTTTTCCAAAATGTCATATAGTTGGAACCATACAGTATATATGTAGCCTTTTCAGATTGGCTTCTTTCACTTAGTATTATACATTAAAGTTTCCTCCATGTCTTTTTATGGCTTTTTAAAGCTTAATAGGATTCCCTCTCCTTACCAGGTGACTGTGTTCTGAAATCAACACCCTCTTGTAGCTGATATGGCCCTACGCCCAAATTCTTTAAATTAACTTTTAGATTTAACTTTTTAGTTTCCTGGTTTGCCTTTACATTTCTTCCTGGAACTGCAGCCCTGTCCTGGACCTTAATATAAGTAGCAGCTTATCTTGGGAAGCCCCAGCCTCAGGTTGATGGACCATGTATTGGAAAACCCAATAGTTGTGTACTCCACATCTGCCTCTAATAAATTAACCTACTAGGACTGGGGAGATACATTATCTGCCTCCATGGTTAATACATATATTTGTGGTCTTATCCCACCACCCGGACAGTACCTCCTGGATGTAATTATCAGCCCTGACTGAAACCCAGGATCCCTTATCTCCTTGAACTTTATGATTTCATCTGCTGACAAGTCATGCCACCTGGTTAGTTTCCCCCGGCTCTAGACCCTTCTGTTCCCTGAGGTCATTACTCTTCTTGCTGCCCTGCTTGTGCTCCCAGTTTGCAGAGAGCCCATGTGAGTTATAGCCTTGCACATCCGCAGTTGCATTATAATTGATGTTCATAGGCCTGTCCCTAAGTCACTATAGGAGCTAAAGGTGCTTCTAAATCATCAAGGAAAGAATAAATTATGTTCAGTAAAATTTTATTGTTCCCATATTTTTATTCTTTGAAATCTGGCAATCCACATAGGAAATATGGTTAGCTCTGTATTAATCAGCTTCATCAACTGTCCATTTTTGAATAGTTTCAAATTTACTACCTTAGGAAAGATCTAGATGATTGAATTTCATTCCATATCTGGATATTTGACGTCATGTACACAGATTTCAGACAGAGGTTAGTATAGCAGGGAGATCATTTCTAGCACATGAGCCCTCAGCATCTTGGCCATTTATGCCAACAGTCTCGACTCCCTGCTGGTTCTTTTGTTTCAGTCATTGACATTCATACCTTCTGGGTAAATTCCTTCTATTCTTTGAAGAGTTAAGCCCCTGGTTCACCACCTCCCTCTCAAATGTTGCCTCCTTGATAATTCTTAATAATGACATGTCCACATTGTTGCATCCAGAAGCGCTCCCTCGATATCCCACATTACCATGCACTTGGTGCAGGTAGTGGGGCTGCGGAGCTGATGAAATGGTGAGCGGAAATGATGAGTATCATTGCTGAGCTGGAGCACTGAAGAGCCAATGATTTTATTGATTTTATCTCCATTTTATTGATTCTCCTTTGGCAGGAAAGAGAAGATCCTTTCAGTGACTAAAGATGCCACATATTGAGATGCAGAGACAAAAATGGAAAGTTGTCTGACTCTCTACGTCACTCAACAGAGACAGCAGAGTTGGAGAGTCTTGAGTCCAACTTTGTGTGATTAGAAATTTGGGAGTATGTTTGATACCACTGAAACATGGGGATTATTTGTTACTGTAGTGTAGCATTACCTGTCCATGTAGGTAATTCCTTTCAATACCCTGGACTTAAGTCTTTGACTTCTTTTCATCCTACAATCTTCACATTCATCTTGCCTCAGCCATCCATTTCCTTGCCTAGATCCTGCTTGCCACCAATAACTAAACGTTTTGCATAGATTAAATCTTGAGTATCCTGCTCTTCAAATACGATTGCCTGTGTTTCCAGCTTACTTCTGCCGATGTCCCAACTCCACTAATTCTTCACAACCTTAGTAGTTGTTATTCCCTAACCCACTTTATATCCTCCTTTTCTTCCTTACCCAGCTTTCATTGCTTAGTCTACCACTATGACCATTCCTGTGCACAGAACTATAACTACTTTGCCCTCTCTACCTTCATGGCATAACCTCAACCTAGGTTAAATGTGAATTTAAAAAAATTGATTTCAGTTTTATATGAAGTTCAGGTGTACACTATAATGATTCAGCAATTCTGTATATTACTCTGTGTTCATCATGATGGGTATACTCTTAATCTCCTTCATCTATTTCACCCATACCACACCCACCTCCCCTTTGGGAACCATCAGCTTATTCTCCATAGTTAAGAGTCTGTTTTTTGGGTTGTCTCTTTTTTTCTTTGTTTGATTGTTTTATTTTTAAATTCCACATCCCGTGAAATCATATGGTATTTCTCTTTCTCTGACTTATTTAGCTCAATATTATACTCTCTAGATCCATCCATGTTGTTGCAAATGGCAAGATTGCATTTTTATGGCTGAGTTATAGTCCATTGTGTATTTTTTTTTAAAGATTTTATTTATTTATTTGACAGAGAGAGAGATAGCGAGAGCAGGAACACAAGCAGGGGAGTGGGAAAGGGAGAAGCAGGCTTCCCACAGAGCAGGGAGCCCGATGTGGGGCTCAATCCCAGGACCCTGGGATCATGACCTGAGCTGAAGGATGATGCTTAACAACTGAGCCACCCAGGCGCCCTGGTCCATTGTGTATTTTTACCAATTCTTCTTTATCTATTCATCTATCAGTGGAAACTTGGGCTGCTTCCATAGTTTGACTGTTGTAAACGGTGCTGCAATAAACATAGGGTTGCACATATTCCTTTGAATTAGTGTTTCATATTTTTTTGGGTAAATACCTAGTAATGTGATTACCGTATCATAGGGTAGTTCTATTTTTAACTTTTGAGGAACCTCCATACTGTTTTTTAGAGTGGTTGCACCAGTTTGAATTCCCACCAACAGTGCAAGAGGGTACCTATTTCTCCACATCCTCTCCAACAGTTGTTTCCTGTGTTTTTGATTTCAGCCATTCTGACAGGTGTGAGGAGAGATCTCATTGTAGTTTTCATTTGTAGTTCCTTGATGATGAGTGATGTTGAGCATCTTTTCATGTATCTTTTGGCCATCTGGATGTCTTCTTTGGAAAAATACCTATTCATGTCTTCTGCCCCTTTTTAAATTGGATTATTTGTTTTTTGTATGTTGAGTTGTATCAGTTCTTTATATATTTTGGATACTAACCCTTTATCGGATATGCCATTTGCAAATATCTTCTTCCATTCCATAGGATGCCTTTCAGTTTTGTTGACTGCTTCCTTTGCTGTATATAAGCTTTTTATTTTGATGTGGTTCCAATAGTTTATTTTAGCTTTTATTTCCCTTGCCTCAGGAGATATATCTAGAAAGAGGTTGCTGTGGCTGATGTCAAAGAGGTTACTGCCTATGTTCTCCTCTAAGATTTTTATAGTTTCAGGTCTCACATTTAGGTCCTTAATTCACTTTGAGTTTACTGTATGGTAACTAAACTCTAAGGAAGTGGTCCAGCTTTATATTTTTACATGTAGCTGTCCAGTTTTCCCAGCACCATTTGTCAAAGAGACATTTTTCCATTGCATATTCTTTCCTGCTCCGTTGAAGGTCAATTGGCCCTATAATCATGGGTTTATTTCTGGGCTCTCTATTCTGTTCCATTGATCTATATGTCTGTTTTTGACCCAGTAACATACTGTTTTGATTATTTCAGCTTTGTAGTATATCTTGAAATCTGGGATTGTGATACCTCTAGCTTTGTTCTTCTTTTTCTAGTTTGCTTTTGCTATTTGGGGTCATTTGTGTTTCCATACAAATTTTAAGGATTATTTGTTCTAGTTCTGTGAAAAATGGTGTTGGTATTTTGATAGGGATTGTATTAAATCTGTAGAGTCCTTTGGGTGGTATGAACATTTAAAAAATGTTCTTCCAACCCATGAGCATGGAATTTATTTCCATTTGTTTATGTTGTCTTCAATTTCTTTCATCAGTGTTTTATATTTTTCAGAGGACAGGTATCTCATCTCTTTCGTTATGTTTCTTCCTAGGTATTTTATTCCTTTTGGTGCAATTATAATTGGGATTGTTTTCTTAATTTCTCTTTCTGCCTACTTCATTATTAGTGTATAGAAATGTATCAGATTTCTGTATATTGATTTTGTATTCGACTTAATTCATTTATCAGGTCTAGTAGTTTCTTGGAGTCCTTCAGGTTTTCTATCTATAGTATATTGTCATCTGCAAATAGTGTATGTTTTACCTCCTCCTTACCAATTTGGATGCCTTTTATTTCTTTTTCTTGTCTGATTGTTGTGGGTAGGACTATGTTAAATAGACGTGGTAAGAGTGGATATCCTTGTCTTGCTCCTGACCTTAGAGGCAAAACTCAGTTTTTCACCATTGAGGATGATGTTTACTGTGGCTTTTTCATATATGGCCTTTATTATGTTGATGTTCCTGGGACTAAACTCACTTTGTTGAGTGTTTTTATCATGAATGCATGTTATACTTTGATGTTTTTTCTGCATCTGTTGATACGATCATATGGTTTTTACCCTTTCTCTTGTTGATGTGATATATCACATTGATTGATTTACCAATATTGAACCACTCCTGCGTCTCAGGAATAAATCCCATTTGATTGTGGTGAATGATATTTGTAATGTATTGTTGGATTCAGTCTGCTAAAATTTTGTTGAAGTTTTGCATCTATGTTCATCAGAGATACTGGCCTGTAGTTTGCCTTTTTTTTTTTTTTGGTAGTATCTTTATCTGATTTTGGTATCAGGATAATCCTGGCTTCATGGAATGAATTTGGAAGCTTTCCTTTCTCTTCTATTTTTTGGAATGGTTTGAGAAGAATAGGTATTAATTCTTCTTTAAATTCTTATTAAAATTCGGGGCACCTGGGTGGCTCAGATGGTTAAGCGCCTTCAGCTCAGGTCATTATTCCAGGGTCCTGGGATCGAACCCCACATCGGGCTCCTGGCTCAGCAGGGAGCCTGCTTCTTCCTCTCCCTCTGCCTCCCCCTCTGCTCATGCTCTCTCTCTGTATCTCTTTGTCTCAAATGAATAAATAAAATCTTAAAAATAAATAAATAAATTCTTATTAAAATTCACCTGTGAAGTTGTCTGGCCTGGGACTTTTGTTTTTTGGGAGACCTTTGTTTACTAATTCTGTTTCATTGCTGGTACACAGTGTGTTCGCCTGTTCTATTTCTCCCTGACTCAGTTTTGGGAGGTTATATGCTTCTAGGAATTTATCAATTTCTTCTGGGTTGTCCAGTTTGTTGGTATATAATTTTTCATAATATTCTCTTATAATCTTTTGTATTTCTGTAATGTTGGTTATTATTTCTTTCATTTTTTCTTTTTTTTTTTTAAGATTTTATTTATTTGTCAGAGAGAGAGTACAAGCAGGGGGAGCAGAAGGCAGGGGAGAAGCAGGCTCCCCACTGAGCAGGGAGCCTGATGCGGGACTTGATCTCAGGACCCTGAGATTGTGACCTGAGCCGAAGGCAGACACTTAACCGACTGAGCCACCCAGGCGTTCCCATTTTTTACTTTCTTTCAGGTCTCTCTCTCTCTCTCCTTTTTTAATGAGTGTGGCTAAAGGTTTATCAATTTTGTTGGTTTTTTTAAAGCAGCAGCTCTTGGTTTCATTGATCTGTTCTATTGTTTTTTTAGTGTCTATTTCATTTATTTCTGCTCTAATCTTTATTATTTCCTTTTTTCTAGTGGTTTTGGGTTTTGCTTGTTCTTTTATTAGATTCTTTAGGTGTAAGTTTAAGTAGGCCTGTATTCCTATAAATTTCCCTCTTAGAACCATTTTTGCTGCATCCAAAAGATTTTGAACCATTATGTTTTTATTTTCATTTGTCTCCATGTTTTTTTGATTTCCTCTTTGATATCTGTGTTGACCCATTCATTGTTTGGCAGCATGCTATTTAAAAATCTTTCCAGATTTTTCTTGTGGTTGATTTCTTGTTTCATAGTGTTGTGGTCAGAAAAGATGAATGATATGAGTTTGATTTTTTAAAATTTATTGAGACTTGTTTTGTGGCTTAACATATGATCTATTCTGGAGAATGTTCCCTTACACTTGAATGTGTATCCTGCTGTTGTAGGATGGAATGTTCTGAATATATCTGTTAGATCCCTGTGGTCCAATGTGCCATTCAAAGCTACTGTTTTCTTGTTTATATTCTGTTTGCATGATGTATCTATGATGGAAGTGGGCTGTTAAAGTCCCCTACTGTTATTGTATTCCTACTGATTATTTCATTTATGTTTGTTATTAGCTGCTTTATATATTTGGGTGCTCCTTTCTTGGGTGCATAAATATCTATAATTGTTATATCTTCATGTTGGCTTGTTCCCTTTCTGATTGTGTAGTGTCCTTCTTTGTCTCTTGTTAAAGTGTTAAGCCACACTAATTGCAAGAACTCAAGTAATTAGGACCCTCTGATTTTCAAAGCCAAACGTTTCTGGGATCCGTCTTCCCCATGTAGGTTCCCAATGCCTGGGGTTACTGGTGTGACGGTCTGTTTCTTTTCCATGTCCTCAGCATCCCTCCTTCCTGCAGACAGTTGCGTGGGTCCAGTTAGCTCTAGGCTAGGTCTCTGCCTTTCTTACCATCTTCAGTGTGGCCTCTTCTCTATATTCAGCTGTGGCGAGTCTGTTTTGCCAATCTTTGGGCTATTTTCTGGGTTATTACCAGGGATGTGGGTATTATCTGGTCGGATCCATGGGACAAGGTGCACTTAGCATCTTCCTACTCCATCATCTTGCCTGAAAGTCTAAATGTGCCTTTCTTGAAACATACTCATGTATTTTGTGAACAGGCAAGTGAATAATGCTGGGGTGGAAGAACCATTTGATTCACTGGCCAGATTCTAATTACTGTTTAATTATTCCTATTATATTTCTCATGTCTGTTCACTCACACTATCTAAGATGGATATTTCATATCTTATTCTCTCTCAAATTACCCATCACTTCCCCCCCTTTTCATTCTCAGCTGATGAGTTTGCTTCTTATTGAGAAAATATGAACAACCTGAAAAGCAATTTCACACACTTTCACTACCACATCTACCAACCTACCTGCTCTGTGCATCCACCTGCTACTTCAGAAGAACTGTCTTTGCTCCTAAGGACAATCCCATTCATTGTGCACTGGATCCCTTTCTTTATGCCTAGTCAGTGTTATTCATCTGCAATTCTTTCTTTTTTTCCTGCTTTATAAATTTCCCCTTCTTTACTAAATCATCTCATCAGCATAAAAACATGCTCTGATATCACTTAGCTTAATAGAATGATAGAAAAACTTCATATAACCATATATATTCCTGCAGCTCCCTCACTACTTCTCTGCTGCTCTTGAGAGCTCAACTCTTGATGGGTGGTCTAGATGTCTTCTCCTCCCATTTCATCCTGAACTCCCTCCAATTAATCTTTTGTAGATATCATTGCAATGTATTAGTTATCAAGATCTCCTCCAGCCTCCACGTGACCCAGTGAGATCCAATTCTCCATTTTCATCGTACTTCATCATTTGACATTGTTGATCACTTCATCCGCATTGAAATGATCTCTTTACTTGGATTCCACAACCTCATTCTCTCACTTCCTTCTACCTCACTGTCATTTCCTTCTCCTTTTCTCTTCTCATTGTCTTGATCCTGTGTCATGTTGGCATGACATGAGGCTCAATTTTCATGCCTTTTATCTTCTTTTATCTTCCTTGACTCCCCCATCTCTTTTGATTCTATAGTTTTAATTACTATTTATCTCTCCTCCAGACTTGTTATTCAAACTCCAGAGAAGGTGCATGATTATGGAAAAGCTCAATGTAAAGGACACCAAGTTCTGCTGGAGTTTCTTTTTGATTTTGATTTTATAAACTGACATGCAGGAAGATAATTTTTACCATCTAAGCTATAAAGCGAATTCCTAAAATATTTTAGTAATTCTATTTGAATTTTTAAGTCATCTGAATATTCTGACAGATGAGGAGAAGCCAATTATACTCATAATTAATTCCAAAAGCATTAAGATTGAACTTAGGTGAATTTGTTTCATTGTTTCCATAAGAAAGTAAGATCAAGTTAACTTTTTCTGGTGGTACTTTATATGCTAACTGACTTTTCATTTTTCTGTCTGAATGGAGATATGGTCCTCACTCTTCTTTCTCTTTTTTACCAAACTTTCCTCACGGCTCTAGGGGAATGTACAAAAAGAGTATAAAATACATGAGTCAGTAGTTTTGAGACAGATTACAATTAAGTAATTAAATTGCTATTTAAGTAATTAAGGCAGTGTACTGTACATTGATTGGGTTTAAAACTTGGTTTCCTGAATATAAATTTTGATCATTTTATGTTTGTTCCTACTCTCCAATGATATTTTAAACTTTATGTATTGGCTGCTCATGGGAAAACTTGTGTGAACAGAGAGAAATCTTTCAAAATTGTAACAGCCCGGAAAATGAGGAAGTATGGCCAATAGTTGTCCAGAATCTTGGTGATATTTGTACTAATGATGTTTGAATGGGGCTCTTGTAACAGGCATAATGGAAAGAGCACTGGACTAGAAATCATGGTACCTCCCACTAAATAGTGGCTTTCTATGAATCACTTCTCTGTGGGTTTAACTGCTTCACCTGAAAAATAAAGAGGTTGAACTTAGTGGTTTATGAAAGTTCATTTAGAGAGTTACATCTGATGACCTATTTGGGTTTTTTTTTTTTTTTTTCCTGTTTTTGTTTTTTTCCCATATCTTTAGGAAGATTGAAGAGATTGAAGGGAAATTTATGCCTTTCTTTTTGTGTGTATGTGATAAATTTTGCAGGTTTGTACCTGTGATTTCCTCTACTTCTGGTAAAAAGCAAATCCTACCTTTATGTTCCCTGAAGTGGAGTCCATGTTTTCTCTGTCTAGAACCCTTCTCATTTTACAAGGAAGTGCAAACCCCTTCTTTTGGAAATTGCTCAGTCTCCTTCCCCAGCCATGCAGTTCTTTTGATTCTTCGATGTTCCTGAATAATTCATTTCCTCTTTCATCATGATTATGAAATCAATCTGCTCCAACCCTAGACAACTTTTCTCCTGATCATGCATGATTGGTTGCAGAGTCAGGGCATGTGACTAAACTGGGGCATCAAAATTTTTCCTATAATTGTTCAAGCTAGAGGTGAAGGAAAAAGAGGCATTTCCTCACATGTGATGAAGTAGGGAAATAGGAAGCAGGTGGCTTCACATTCTATTGTTCCCTGCTATGGAGAGAAAGTTGGTCTCAGAGCACAATATGGTACAATAGAAGCCAAGGGAAGGGATGAGAGTGATAGCCTTAGGTAGTATTTGAGTCCTTGGCCAGCTGAATTACTCTACTTTCTGCACTTATATCAGCCTTCCAAACATTCTACTTTTCCTTAAGTTAGAGTTTGGAATGCTGTCTGTTGCAACCAAGATTTATTACTGACTTTTTTTTTTTTTAAGATTTTATTTATTTGACAGAGAGAGACACAGTGAGAGAGGGAACACAAGCAGGGGGAGTGGGAGAGGGAGAAGCAGGCTTCCCGCGGAGCAGGGAGCCCGATGTGGGGCTCGATCCCAGGACCCTGGGACCATGACCTGAGCCGAAGGCAGACGCTTAACGACTGAGCCACCCAGGCGCCCTATTACTGACTTTTAATTTCATGGCCAGTCTGATGTGGAAATTCATGATAGAAGAAATAGTCATTGTTTTCTTCTTTCTTTTCTCTACCCTCCCACACACCTTTTTAAGCTGTCAAAATAATTGAGGACATATGGAAGGATTCTGCTATAAATTAGTATCAATCACATACAAAAATGGCTTACCATTGTTCTTATCCATTCTGCACTGTTTTTCTCTTCTGGTAATAGTCTCTGGCCCCAGGAATGAGGATTTGACTCAAGATGCTATGTTTTTTATGGCACAGTGATTAGTCCAAGATGTGAGCACATAACCCATGCCAGACCAATGAGTTCCTTTCCCTGGATTTTTTCAAATTAGATCAGAAGACATGCCTCTTAGATTCTTGGGCCACAGAAGTACTATCCTACTGGTCTGATATGTTCATGGCTAGGTTGTCCACACATAGGATTGGAAAACTGCATTTTCAGTGGGAGAGAATTAAGCTGATTTGCAAAAAAAGACAAAAAAATTTTGGAAAGAGAGAGTCTGAATGCTGTGGTGCTTCAGGTTCCACTTTTCATCAACTAGAGGCCCACTGTCACAGTTGTGTTCTTCAGAAGCAGATGCTAAGATGGGGTTTGGCATGCTGGGTATTTTTAGGGATTAGTGCCCAAGGATTGTATACTGGGAAGTGGGTACGTGTTATCTTGCAGGGGAGAGGTCTCAGCGTTGTCTTCAATGGAGGAAAGAATGCCAGCTCTTAATAGGGATGTGTGGGCTACTTCCACAGGCTACAAAGTTTCAGAGCACTCCAGGGTTCCAAATTCTGAAGGACTTTTGCCCACATGATCCCATCCTAAATTAAAGTGTCCCATCCAGGTCTTGATCTTCACCTAACAACTTGCCTTGGTTATTTTCCCTGTCTAGATTTTGGTCATTCTAACTATTAAGCCAGAGTCGAATCCAGTTGTTGTCATTTTTGTTTGTTTTTCCCCATGTTGTAGGAAATGAAGTCACTTTGTGAGGGACCATAAAGGCTTTCTGGCTTTTTCACTTTCGTTTTCATTTATCACCTGCACCTTTTCATTAACTTTTCCCAGAGGGACCATTTCAAAGGTCTTAGGAGCAGAACCATCAGCATCACCTTGGATCTTGTTAAAAATTTAAATTCTTTGGCACCTCCTTAGACCTTCTAACTTAGAAAAATTGTATCAGGGCCTGGAAATCTGTGTTTTACCAAACCCTCCAAGTTATTTTGATTCATGGTAAGGTTTCAGAACCATGGTGTTGTCAATATCTCTTAGCATTAGCCATTGGTGTAACATTGTCCTCTTAGTTGCAAAGTCTCAGCCCCTGTCAAATACCTGATACGTCATACCAGCTGGTGCATTCCCTTCTACTGGTATGTTGTTCCCATTCAACACTGCTGCTCGTACTAACAATTGGATCACCACCTAGTGCCAGGAACTATCTAGGTTCTACCTACCCAATGGTTGAGTCCTTTTTTGCTAAGGCTAGTTTAAGTTAGGATTCTACCACTTACCACTAAATGAATCCTGACTAATATACCTGAAACACTTGAGTGTACCTATGGGAAATTTATCTTTCTGCTAACATTATTAATAATAATCATTTAGGATTATCATATCCTATCATTAGGATGTCATTATCATATCATATCATTAGGATAATCATATAGTGCATTGCTGCTTACAGCATGCTTTCGTATGTTACTTCATGTGATCATAACTGTGAGATGGGCAGCGCCAATTCTGTCATAGATGCATATGCGCTCTCTATCTGTGGATCATATTGACTTTTTCTTTTATTCTGATATGAAACATAATGTGGAATAAGGTAGAAACTTCTGGTTGTTCACTGCAGTGCAAGATGCTCTCATTCTTTTATTGCCTTTAATTGAAGCTTGCTCCTGTAATCTCAGGAGGACTGAAAAGATAAAGACCTGTCCTCTGACTTCCTCAGAGGCCTTTTCTACAGGATTTGCTGTCACTAGGATGACACAATCTATCCACAAAGCATATGACAGTGTTCAATGACAATATTCCTCACATGCTCTCTGGGTGTATATGCAGTTTCCAGATGACACACTCGATCCTATCATTTTGGCAGTGCTCACATTCAGTACAAATCACTGCTCCCAACTAACTGTGATTTACATTCGTTGTTGTTAAGACAGATGAACTGGTTTTCCCACTGCGCAGCTTCTGTATTTTGCATCTACATTCTTGGTCTCTCGGTCTTGAAAACAAATTAGTAAGCTTGCCTCCTGTAGATATTTGATTGCAGATATTTCAACTGATCCACCAGAACACATTAGTTTAAATACCTAACAGGAGGGTGGCATGAAGTTCGATATTATGGCAGAGAATAGAAAATACATAAGACGTAGTCTAAGTCTAAAAATCACTATCTGCTTAGGCGAGCCTCTTAGGTTGGTTCCGTAGATTCCTCGTCCAAGGACTTCTCCTACAAGTGAGTAATTGAGGTGATGTTTTCAGAAAACCCTTTAGGGGAGTGAGAGAAACCAAACAGATCAGGGGAAGGAACCAGAGAAATAAATGTGTGGTTTGAGAAAACACCTAGCCTCGGATTGTTCTCATTGCAGAACCTGGAGAGTGAATCATGCAGCGGAGTTTGTCCTACACAGAGAAAAGGGGACTGGGCTGTTTCACCTATTGCACTTGTCAGTCACTGGCTATGAGTTGCCTCTAGGGAAACGTGTCACAACACCCCAGACATCTTCTGGAGAAGGTTGTGGACATGAAACTTTCATAGGCAACACCTGCAGTCGCTGAGCAAAGGGGCAACAGGGAAGCAACAGCTTCTCACATAGGAAGAATAATCACCTGTAATTCTAATAATAATGACAGTGATGTTAATAATAGCAAACAATTACAGTGTTTAATATGTGTGAGACATCGTTTTTCAGTGCATCATATTTATGGACTCATTTAATCCTCAGAACACCCATGTGAGGGCAGGTAGTATTATGATCCCCATCTTATAGATGAGGAAACTATGAATGGCCATGACCTTGGAAATAGGAAGCAAAGGAAAGCAAAACCCAGGCATTGTGGAAAATGTAATTCAGGTACTATGTCTATGGGGAAAATAGGCTAGACCTGGTGTTTGAAGGATGACTAGAGAGATATGGTTTTAGATAAGAACAGGTAAGAATTGAGAGGTACATGGATAATAATGAGGATATTGGCAGTAGCACTCTACTATTCATAAAATATGCTTATCAGCAATATAATTAGATTTCTACAATAACCTGGTGAGATAAGGATTTGGATTTTAGAGAAGACAAATAATCGCAGTGTTTGGGATCAACTTCATGGCACTCAGGAGCGGTGTCCGAGCTAGGTTTCTAGACCAGTTCTTTACCGCCCAAATGGGAATATTTTCAACTGTTAAAACTAAAAGTAGAATAGACTAAATGTTTGAAGAGTGTCACGGGTTGAATTGTGTCCCTGCAAAATTCAGGTGTCAAAATCCTAACCCTCCATTTGACTGTATTTAGAGATAGGGCCTTTAGGGAGGTAATTAAGATTAAATGACATCCTAAGGTTGGCCTTAATCCAGTATATCTGGTGTCCTTATAGGAAGAGGAAGAGACCTTAGTGATGTGCACACAAAGAAAAAGGCCTAGCTCACTAACACAAAGACCAATGTTAATGACAACTAGTGACTGAAACAGTCATCACTAAGTATATGGAACCCACCATCGGACTTCCAAATGGAGCAGATCGATACATATTAACTGTTACTAGTTTGCTAGAGCTGCCATAACAAAGCACCCCAGATTGGGTGGCTCTAATAGCAGATATTAATTTCCTCACAATTCAGAGATGAGCAGTGGAATATCAACGTTTTTGGCAGGGTTGATTTCTCCTGAGGCCTCTCTCCTGGGCTTAGAGGCGGCATCTTCTTGCTGTGTCTTCACATGGTCATCTCTCTCTGTGTGTCCTCATCTCTTCTTCTTAGAAGTACCCCACTTATATTGGATGAGGGCCTACCCTAATGACCTCATTTTAATTTAATTACCTCTTTAAAGACCCTATTTCCAAATACAGTCACATTCTGAGGTACTGGGGGTTAGGACTTCAACATATGAATTTGGGGAGGACACCATTCAGCCCATAACACTGACCATTTCTGAAGAAACAAAAACCAAACCCACCCCCCCCAAAAAAACCCCTCAGAGTGCCTTGTACTCTCCTGAGAAAGTTAGCTGTAGAGGTTTCCTTTTGCTTTGTATCAAGTGACTTTACTAAGAAATCCACAGCTGATTGGATCAGTGGCTGAACAGAGGTAATTGTGAAGAGGGCCACCTGCTATGAGAACTCTCCTTAATAACGCTGCTTTCCTTTGAGCAGGGAAAGTCAACCCAAACGTATCCTTTGTTTAGGTGGCTCTGAATTCATAGCACACAAAGGGAAGTTAGAAACAGAAGGTAAAGCAGCGACAGAAAGAGGATGAGTCAGGAATGGTGGGGTGATAAGCATGGGAGACACGGATGCCCTCTGTACTGAAATTGGCCTCTTTGTTCTTAGATCCATTTCCCGCGCTGCTTCCGCATGGATCTGTGTCGCCAGCCGCTGGTTGTGTTCGGCCAATGGAAGCCACTGGTAGGACATACGCCTCCAGGATGGAAGGGAAAAGCCACTCTATTTTTCCCTCTCTTCCGGTCTTAGTTGGCGTCTCAGGCAGAGACTGTATTACCTTCATGATTCCAGCTGTCTGAAAGCCCCTTCTTCAATGGCCTCAGCTTCCGTTAGGCAGGCTTTCCCTCCACGGTTCCATTTTCCACCAGGTAGCTGTCCTTTGTGGAGTCTAGTAACGTTGGACGTCCCTTTGTCTCTTCAGCCCTCAGGAGGATAGCAGATTTTAGCTGTTTTTAATGAGCTCTGTCATCCCCCGATAAGCTTCTCACCTCTTTCATCATTTGTGAAACCAGCTCCTCTGTTAAATTCCTCATACTTGAAATACCTAGAGTGATTTCTGTTTTCCTGACTGGACCACAATTCCATCCTTTTCTGAGGAGATGAAGTCAAGAATCATCATTTACACCCTTAAAAAGTATGAATAACATGGACAGCATTCTGTTTCTAATCTTTGGTGTGAATTGCATCGATCTTTTTTGGAGTTTGTTATCTGTTTCATAGGGACTTACAATATATATCCATCATCTGAGATAGCTTAAGCCCATCTCTAATTTTTGCAACCAGGAAGATTCCAGCATAATTAAAGCAATGACCTATCAGGGAACAGCACTTTTATCAAAAAGGCAAATTATTTCATCGCAGGGTCACAGAAATGGTAGAAGCAGGGCAGATCCTAATAGCAGTCTTCTTATACATGGATGTTTATCCCATTTATCCAATGACCACCTGGAATTCTTGGTCTGGGCTCCAGTAGGTAAGACGTATGTGGTTAGAAGGTGGACCAATTTCACAGGCACTGTAGCAGTTCTTTAAGATTCTACCCCTTTAAGTTTCTCAAACAGTGGAGATGGTTAAGGTTATCTTTTTACTATGCACATTCCTCTAAAAGCCTCAGAGGTAACCTTATAATACTGTTGCAGCAGAATCATGGAAAAATCTTGACTAGCAGTCTGATCTATTGGGAAGGGGCACAGGCAACCAAGGGCCAACACGGTTGTAATTTTCTTAAAAGCCCCATAGATGATTCCGATACACACCCAATGCCAAGAAACTCTAGTATAGATTGGTAGAATGATACAATGTCTCTCAACATTCCCCCCATGATCATCTTTTAGCTGTGTGGTAGATTTCCATGCTCTAAGTTGACACATGCTATTGAAAGCATATTTGGAAAATAAATATTATTTGGCATTATTTAAAATTAAATGCAGGCCAAGGACTTTAGGGTGTTCTCTGAGATACCCGTGTGGATAGAGCATGAAGCTCAAATCCCAAACCCAAAGGGAAGATGTCTGTGTAACAACAATTTCAGAGATGTTAGTCCGGAGTTTCCCAGCCAGTTGCAACAGTGCCACCTCGGAAACCTCCTCCTTAAATCAAATGGTACCAGTTTCCATGTAAGCATCTGGATTATCACTCACCAACGACTCTAAATTAATGCTTCTTGTGACACAGCTCTGCTGACGGGAGCTGGGACAACCCAAGCTGCACATCATGGTGACCAAAATCCAGTTGAACAGAAGAAGTACCTTGATGCAACCAAAGCCGTTTGGCGGAAAAAGATGGATGAGTGAGAGGAGTTCACCGATTGTGCTAGGCATGGGTGGACAAGAAGAAGAGCATGGCCACCGGAAGAGGAACCATGGGTCTGAGTGTCCATGCTGGGGGAAAGCAGCCTGAGCTAATCTGCTCTCAGTGTCAGGGTCAGAGAGGGGTGGGGAAGGATGGCAGTCCTGAGTAGGATTTTACTGGTCCTGCTTCCTGGAAAGTGCACACTCGAAGGGAGTGAGAAAATCAGGCATTAGGAGGCACGAAGCATTTCCCCATGGACCGTCTCCTTGTGGCAGTGGCTTTGGGATCAGTTTTCACATTAAGCCAGACTGTGGTGGATTTGGGGGAAAGGAACAGCCATGGGATATGGTCAAGCTGGAGTTTCCAAACGGGCCAGAGAGGGAACGGCACCAGGAGTGTGAGCCTGCGAGTTTTCACAGACTCGGGGCCCCACCTGTGTTCTTAGTGTGGTCAGTTTTGTGTATGTCCTGGTTTTTAAATGGCTGTTTCTTTCTTACAAAAGGAAAAATGCAAACCGTGAAGTATGTCAGTGTATTTTTACTTAAATGATAACTGATTCAAATGATCTGTGTGATGTTATTCAATATTAATGACATCATGGTGGTGAAATAGATAATCTACCACTAACTTATTTGGAATAATTATTTTAATTATTTGCAGTTATTTTGTTAACATTTTCTATTTATGGTATAAGGTTAGGAAGATACATCATTTTGTGTTGATGAGGAAAATAAAGGAAGGACTCTGTAGGTTTTTTTTTTTTCTTGAACTTTAATGCTTTCAATGAAAGAACCTCAAGGCATATGCTTCTTTGAGATAAAATGCATTTTGCATCACTGTCTTCCCCCTCACATCATGGGCCTTTGCCTCACCCCATCGGATGTTGGCTCTGAGGCATGTCTTATCTCTTCCTAACATGCATCCTGCCATGTTATATTTCTTAAATGAATGGAAACCTTGTTTAAACAGGGGAGGGATATAATGATCACCTCACCTGTTTAAATGACTGCATGAGTGTGCTTTGGTCATCATCATTAAAAATGTGTTTACTTGGCAAGTTCTGCTGTATGAATTACTCTATAAGAATTCCCCACAATAGTTCTCCGGAGATGGAAATATAGTTAAGTGACTACTTCCATATGTATTTTAAAATTAAATGTGGCAGTTTCATAAAATGAGAAAGGAATGGGTTTTGGAGTTAGAGCTTAATTCTGATTGTATGTTTTCCATTTACTTCTTATGTAACCTTGGGCAAGGTATATGACCTTGTTACAGCCTCTGATGCCATTTATAAAAATGAGAATAAAATCCACTTTATTAAGTTATATCAGGAGAGAGAAGCTACATGAAAACACCGTACATATTTGGCACAGAGTACAACAGAAACATGATTTTTTGCTTCTTCTAGTGTTTTCATTTTCATATTTTTTATTCTTCTTTGAGAATTCATTGGTAATACTGTATTTTATTACATAGAGGTTTGCAACTGACTTTGTTCATATCTTCCAAGACAGTCAAATTTGCATTTTTAGTGAATGTACAGCTTTGGAGCTGGTGGGTCAGAGGAAGTCATCTTAGCTCTGGTGATTTCTCTCTTGCCTTTTTGATCGTTTAGCATCATCTTTCTATTTTAATTTTAAATTTTCTGAATTTATCAAAATGAGCATGTTCTAGTTCCATAGAAGTTCATTCCGAATTCATATTCTAGAACTAAAGTTAAAAAAAAAAAAAAGAAGGGCACCTGGGTGGCTCAGATGGTTAAGCGTCTGCCTTCGGCACAGGTCATGATCCCAGGGTCCTGGGATCGAGCCCCACATCGGGCTCCCTGCTCAGTGGGCGGCCTGCTTCTCCCCTTCCCTCTACTTCTCCCCCTGCTCATATTCTCTCTCTCTCTCTCTGTATCTCTGTATCTCGAATGAATAAATAATAAAAAAAAAAACTTAAAAAAAAAAAGACATAAGTAATGGGTGTCAAGAAAAAAAAAAACCCTTATGGGCATAAATTCAGGCTGCTTGACTTTTTCAGAATGACTAGTTTCCAGTTTTAAAGGACCCACATAAAGACCTCTTTCTATAGGGGACACTAACATTATGATATCACTTCAGCTAGCAAGGGCGGCTGGGACATTGTCTAGGTAACAGAAAACATGTTGCTGGGCTTCATTTCCTTCTAAACAAGGGCATATTCCATATTTGGAACAGAATACCTATCATTTCATAGATCTAAAAAGAAAGCAGGTGAGGTAGTAAAAGGTTATGAGTTTTGCAGTCAGATATACTCAACTGAGGTCATATTCCAGCTGGACCCATTTGACCAAGTCCTTTATCCAGCTGTGTCTCAGTGTCTGAAAAATGGGGACAGTGCCATCCAATTTGCTGGCTGGTTATGAGGGTTTAAATGAGATCCTGCTTGTGGAAATGCCTGGCATATACTGGATTCTCAATGAGGGTCACTGTTTGTTTGTTTGTTACCAACGATGTTCTTATTTATAACCGTAATGGTTAAACCCTGAAGGCCAAGGGCATTTGGAAATCTCACAGAGCTCCCATGGAGAGACCTTTTAAGGACTCCTGTGAAATAATATCATGAACATATGGAGTAGATTTCCAGCTTGAACACACTGTGGCCTCAGGATTAAGATTAAAATTACTGGCTTTTACCCACCCTGGAAAGTTTGACAGGAGTTCAACACATTTGACCCCTCACAAACCTGACTGACTTTGCCAACACCAAGGAGCCAGGAAATGTTAGATGAAGAGATTTGCCTCCAAGCCTTCAGAATTCATCTGACTGAAAGCTTGGGGTTTAAACATACAGGTGATCTGTTGTGATATTGATCATGGTGACTTTTTAATACTGTGACCATTTTTTTTCTTCTCTCTTCCATTTACATTTTTGTGGCAATTCTTAGAGATTAAATCACTAGCTCAACCAGAGCATTTTCCTCAGCATTATTACTTGTTAGCTCATTCCCAAACTTATGCTGCAGTTGGATGAGGTTCAGTTGCTTCTGAGAGGCTGTTGTTTGACGTTTGGATTCCATTCACATGACTTTATCCTTCATAACTCACAGTTGATCATTAATAATAAATGCTGTCATGAGGATGTTATGTGAAAAGTAATATTTAAGAGGCTGAATTTCTAAGGCAAGACCTAGGAGGCTATAGGGGGACATTGAGGTTATAAGGAAATGTATCGCCTCTCTGAATTATACTCTTAATTATCTCCAGTCTCTTTTGCAGTCTTCCTGATGAGACTTCTCATCCTGATGCAGTTGTAGCATAGAATTAGAGATTTAGGAAATGTTAAAACCGAGAGTTCATTTGTCCAGCTTGCTAATTCTACTGGTGAGATAACTGACAAAAATATTTTCTCTGAAAGGTGATGTTCAAAACATACATATTGCATTAAAGATAACAAGACTGTATTAATATATGAAAGGTTACTTGAGGCCAAGGCCAAATTTAAGAATAGGAATCTAAGGTGCTATGTATCCATTGAATGTTCGGCAATAGAGGAAAGTATGAGTTGGTGGAAAACATTTTGTATTAAAAAATGTATATATAGTTCAACTCGTGTTTTTACTAGTCGTGACCCAGTTACTTAACTGTACAAAGTCGCAGTCCCATTATCTTATAAATGAAAATAAGGATATTACTGTGCAGGAATGTTATAAGTATCATAGTAAATACGCAAAAATCTAAGGCAAACCTAAAAGGCAGTATGTTCTCAATAAATATTATGAACACTCATAATAACGAAAAATGTGGGTTTGAATCACCATGATTCACAAAAACTATACACTTTGAGAGACAGAAAGGGTAGATAATTCTAAATGCCCTACTACTAGTCCAAGGTTATAGAGTGAAATAGCAAATTTGAATGGCTAACGGGTCTTGGTTTGTTCACTGTAGCAAGATGACATTAGATAACACCGAATAGTCCGGGTCATGACGCGGTAGAATATAATGGTGGACATTGCGAGCTTTAGTGCTAGGGGACCTGGATTTGCATCCTGGGGCATCTGCTTCCTATATGCATAACCTTGAGCAAATCATGTAGTCACTTAAGGCTTCCGTTCCCACATCTGTGTAATGGTGACAATAGTAGTGTCTCTCAGGGTTGTTGTGAGAATGATGTGAAGCAACTCAGGCAAGATGCTTAGCCCAGTGCTAAGCCCAGAACTCTGTATCTCTTCCGTCCCCTCCGTGTGTGTGTGAATTGTGGCAAAGTGCACACAACATAAAATTTACCATCTTCACTACCTTTTTTCCATCTTAACAATTTTCAAGTGCACAGTTCAGTGGCATTAAACACACGGACAGTGTTTTGCACTGCCATCCATCTCCATAAGATCCTCAGGGCCTGTTCATGTGGTCTGTATGTAGCACATTCAGTCTTCCATCCGTCAGTGGAAACTTGGTTGCTTCCACCTTTTGGCTATTGCGAGTGAGTTGCTATGAACAAGAGTGCACAAATATCTCTGAGACCTGGCTTTCATTCTTTGGAGCATATATTCAGAAGTAGAATTGCTGGATACTATGCTAGTTCTATTTTTAAATGTTTGAGGCACCACCATGCTTTGTTTGCTATGGTGGCTGTGCCATTTTACATTAGGGCTAGCAGCGCCCAAGGGTTCCCATTGCTCCCCAGTCTCATCAGTGCCTATTATTTTCTGTTTTGTTTTATAGTAGCCAACATAATGGGAGTGATGTGGGTAAATATATTTTTTTAAATACTAAGTTCATATTATTATGGATGTGATTGTCTCTCTGGACTATGGTGTATAATTCCCATTGTCCACAATCCTGGGCCAGTGACCAATCTTGGAATGGTAGCTAATGCAGGCGTGGACTAGGGAAAGGGACTTCTTCAACAGCAGATGTGTGTCTGGAATGGAGGAGGCTAAGAATTCTAAAGCATGGGGTAGATGAAATAAGTCAGAGAGACAAATATATGATTTCATTTGTATGTGGAATTAAAAAAAAACTAGACTCTTAAATACAGGGAGAAAATTGATGGTTGCCAGAGGGAAGGTGGGTGGGAGGGTGGGTGAAATCGGTGAAAGGGATTAAGAAGTACAGACTTCTAGTTGTAAAACAAATAGGTCATGGAGACGAAAAGTACATCAGAGGGAATATAGTGAATAACATTGTAATAACATTGTGTGGTGATTACACTTAGAGTGCTAAACTGTGAGAATCGTCCCATCACTATGTTGTACACTGGAAACTCCTATAACATTCCATGTCAACTGTATTTCAATGCTGAGTTTTAAAAAAAGTCTAAAACTCTAAGGCGTGAGGAAGATGAAGAAGGAGGAAATAAATCTCTTCAGGAGGAGATAAATTACCTTCTCCTGGCCATACTAGTCCAAGCCGGATAAAACTTCACATCTTAATGTACTTAAGAAGGTATTTTTTGGTTGTAGGTTATGGAACTTCGAGTTTTAGAGATGAGCATCCGAGTGGCCCCGCTAGTAGAAGGTGAGAGGGTGGCCATGACAAAGAGGTTGCTTCATAGGTTACAGTGAGACCTTGCTGGAGACAGCCAAGGCAATGAGCCTACTTACCTGAAGTCCATGGTTTCTGAGGTGGGGTTGAGAGGTGCCTCTGAGCTTCTACCCACTCTGGGCAGGGCAACAAGCAAGTCTCCAAGAGGATCCATTTCTGTGACCCCGGGAATCCTAAAATTGTAGCAGGGGATGCACTAGAAAAAGGATAAGATGCCTTCAATGGTACCCTGGGCAAGTATAGGCTCAGAGACCTCGCAGACTCTGAGCACTTGAAATGTGATCTGGTGGTAGAACTGAAGCTAGGGGAATATGTGCAAAATAGTGATGTCTGTTAATGCAGCACATGCATGTGCATTCATCCGGAAGCTGCTGTTTTAGGACTGCTGTAGCGCCGAGTGCAGCAGAGCAGCCTCGCCTTTGATCTTCTGTGACCACACTGTGTGTCCGCGCCAACAGCAGGGAGCCTCCAGGTACCAGGCTCATTCAAACCGCGCTCTTCAAATTTAATGATCACTGGATTTTAGTAGGGGTGAGGTGTGAACATAGGTGTTACATTCCAAAGGTTGAGAGGTGTATCAAGCTCTTCAGAGAACAATGTAATTTGGACAGAATGCTCCATGAGTCTTGAGCCCCAGTCCAGACTCCATGACTTCATTTATTGGATAGGTGATCTCTGTCAGATTACCTCACCTTTCTGAGCCTCAATCCTCAGCTGTAAAATGATGGTACTTAATAGTACTGACTAAAAATACACACAGAAAATTACAGCAGCGTGTGTTTAGTACTATGTTAAGAATACTGAGGGGCACCTAGGTGGCTCAGTCGTTAAGCGTCTGCCTTCAGCTCAGGTCATGATCCCAGGGTCCTGGGATCGAGCCCCACATCGGGCTCCATGCTCCGTGGGAAGCCTGCTTCTCCCTCTCTCACTCCCCCTGCTTGTGTTCCCTATCTTGCTGTCTGTCTCTGTCAATAAATAAAAAAATCTTAAAAAAAAAAAAAAAATACTGAGTGCTGTAGAAAAAACGTAGGCCAGTGTGGCAGAGTGCATTTTCTAAAGAAGCAGCAACGATGTCCTCCATCATGCTTGCTCATCTACAGTGAGACCTTGCTGCCAGTGTGACTTTGCCTTAAAGGGCTGACATCTGTGCTTCTCCCCCTTGAGCCTGAGCTGGCTTATGACTGGTGGTGGTGTGAGTCCTGAGGTGAGGCCAGGAAGGGCATCATGGCTTCCGCCTTCCTTGTTGGAACTTCTCCCCTTGAAGTCTTCAGCTGCTGTATAAAGGGCCTATCTGTCCCAAGACATGCACGCTGTGAGGAAGCTCAAACTAGCTCAAGTCGAGAGACCACACTGAGAGCTCTTGCGACCTTATGGACAGCGTGAGATGTCTGGCCAGACCCTAATGGTTGTGTCCCTGCTGCTTTTCTAGCAATAGCCACCTTCTGACTGCAACCATGGGAGAGTTCCTGAGCCAGCAATACCCAGCTGAACCCGTCTTAAATTCCTGGGCCAAATAAATTGGGTGTATAAACCATTATATTTGAGGTGTTTTATTGTTCAGCAAAAAGTATCAGAATGGTAGGACCCCTATCCTAGACATATGGGGTTGGGCAGACTTCCTCAGAGAAATAACATAAAAAATGAGACCTTGAGGATAAGCAAACTTAAGAGGTTGGGTGTGGTAATAGTACTCCAGTCAAAGACCCAAGGTGAGGGAGAGTGTCCACGGCACGCAGCCCATGGAACATTCAGGGATGGTTAGGTGTAGTTTGAACTTAGTGTGCTGTAGAGGAGAGAGGGAGGGCAGGGATTCCCTGATCATGTAAAGCACTTGGACTTTATCCTAAGGGTAATTAGAAACCACTGAGAGCTTGTAGAGAAGCTAGAGTCAAGCCAACTTGGTTATTTTTTTTTGTTTGGTTTGTTTTAAAGATAGTTTTGACCCCAGTGGGAAATCCAGTGGCGCACAGGGAGACTGTAGTAGTAATTTGCGTGAGAGGGGAGGGTGGGATGAATTCGGGATGAGGAGGGATGCCTAGACAAACAAAAGGAAGAAACCACTGGAATTGTAAGTGATTGTGTGCAAGAATGAAGTTTGCGATTGTACCTTGGGTAAAATGATACCACTCGATGCTGTAGGCTTCAAAGGAAAAGGAACAGATTTCTGGAGTGGCACATGGGAAATGAGCTTAATTTGGGGCCATACCGAATAGGAGGTTCAAATGTCCCACCGTTCATGTGTATATGGTGTGTAGCTCAGCTGAGAGGTCTAGAGAGACTAGGAAGGGGCAGTCAGAGGTGAGGGAAAACCCCAAGTGTGGGGTCTGATAAGAAATGAATGAGACTCTCTTAAATAGTTGTCCTTGGTACCTGATAGCTATAGATTAGTCAAGAGAGCGAAGATCCAGGACATGTGTCTGCTTTTGAGTTGCATGTGGGGTTGATGACGTTGGCGGGAGCAGCTTCAGTGCAGGAGTGGGGACGAGTCAGATTGCTGTGAGTTGAGGAGTAAAGAGGAGTAAGAGTGTAATGTCAGCACAGAGGAAGTTGCCAGTGTAGCTTGGCTAAAGAGGGAGGAGGAACGGAAAGAAGGCAAAATCTAGCAGTAAAACTTACACGATGAGGGAGAGGTTCTAAGTTTACACTCTTCTCTGTGGTCATCATGAGTCACTTGAGTTGTGGCTAGAGCCCCTGAGGAATGGAGTGTTAAATTTTATTTACTTTTAATTGACTTAATTGAAATAAGTATACGTGACAAGGGGTGACCAGAGAAGACAGAGCAAAGAGTATAGCATCTATAGAAAGAGAAAGAGATTTTGGGGGGAGTTTTTTGTTGTTGTTGTTAAGATAGTAGACACTTGTATGCTTTTAAATGCCAATGGGTATTAGGCAGCAAAGAGGAGCATTTGAAGTTACAGGAGAGGATCAGGGAAGTAATCAATAAAGGCTCTGAGGAGAAAGGTGGCAAGTTGATGGGATCTAAAGCAGAGACGGTTGCATTGGCCTTTCAGAATACACGGGACCACAAGCCTGTGGGAGGGAAGAGGGAGTGTGATGGGTTTGGATGCTGTTGGGTGTGTAGGCTGGTGGCAGGAAGCTGAGTGGGTTTCCAGCTGATGGATTCCATTTTCTCTGCAGGATGGGAATTGAGGTCATTTACTGCAAGGGAGGGGAAGCGTGGTGAGTTAGAGGTTTCAGAGAGTAGAGGAGATTTAAAACAGCTTTGCATAGAAGACTGAAATTTGCTCCATCTCTGTCAAATGCAGAGAACGGTTGCACCTGGAGTCTTTCTGATTCCACAGCCATGGTTATAAACACTGCCCCCAAATCGGCCCACCGATGCCTACCTCCCCGCACCTTGCCTTTTGACATTTTTCACCTCCATCTTTTATCATGTTTATTCATGTGAAGGCTTTGTTTCTCTTGACAAATTCCAGGTGGGCAGGACCCATGGTCTAATTCATCCTTATACTGTCACGCCCAGAGCAATTCTTTGCCCACCAAGGAGGCTCAATAAATATTGGTTGAGTGAAGGAGTGGGGGACTGAATAAGGACAAGATGCATGTGGCTGAGGAGCATCCCTTCTCTGACTTGGGTTCACCTTCTTAATTTGTATGCGTGATTGGCTCCATTTCTACTTCACATTTCTGGCTGAGACAGAGCTGAAGCCTCTCCCTATGCGAATGATCAAATGATCGTTCAGAGTTATCATTTAAAATCAAGTGAAGTGATGCTCTATGGAAAAGAAAGGCTGTTATTTTTGAAAATTTTTTTCTTTTAAAAAATTTTTTGTTTTTGTAGAGTCCAGACAGGGCCTAAAAGCTGACACTTGAAATGTTCCCCTTTCCCCAATATACCTGACCTCCCAGAGTTCCTGCTCTTATCTTTCATTCTCAAGGATATAAACAAACATTGGGATTGGCCAGAGCCCTGACCTTCTGGATGATGAAGGCCCACTGGGGTTAAATTCTAACCAAGATCTTCCCCCTGGGTCTCAAATTCTATCGTTTTGTGCTATATTTACCAATGATGTTACACTTTATCATAGCAAATATTTAACTTGTTGAGAGAAAACATGTCATGAATGCATTACTCATAAGTTTCCATATTTCCCAAAGATTTTGGCAACTGGTAGAGATGAAACTTCTGGGGTCCTATTCATACAGTTGAAACAAAGCCAAGTGCCAAATTTTAGTGAATTCAAAAGGGTAGAAGTGGGTGTTGGTTAAGAGTTATGCTAAGTGATTTCGTATGGCTGGTTGATCAGTTATCAGCCTTTTCTTTGCAATGG
Source organism: Phoca vitulina (assembly GCF_004348235.1). NCBI lineage: Eukaryota > Metazoa > Chordata > Mammalia > Carnivora > Phocidae > Phoca > Phoca vitulina. The sequence continues at coordinate 21,547,669 of NW_022589734.1, forward strand.
TCTTCTTTGCTTGGAAATCAGATGATTTAATAAACAGACATCTAAGAATGAAGAAAATTACGCACTGAAAATATGGGGAGCTCACCTCTTTTTTCCCCCCAATTCCATGCTCCTCTGGTCAATGAAATATATAGCTGCCCATGGATAGATCCAAGGATTGACTGAAATTTTTCATTATCTAATTTTTGTGCTAATGTGTAAGCCTCTGAACCGGAACATCTTTGGGAGAATAAAATACCTCTCGATATTGATGATTTTGAGACCACAGAAAGCCGTAATGTTTTAGAAAACCGAAATAGGCTATTTAAAGAAGAATTTTTATTGATAAGCACCCTTAAAAACTCATTATTTATACTGCAAGCTGAAATCTGACCATAGAAGCTCTTCTCTTGATTTCCCAAGTGACCTCATAAAAGGTTTGGGCTAATGTTCTCTAATTCCAAAATCCAAAGAAAATAAATTTTATCCAGATGTTGGGCTCGGAGATGCGTGTTGCATTACCAACGAAATGGAATATTTGTTTTTTTGGAAAATCTACTACTGTATATGATTTAAAGTAAAGGTTATATCTGTTTCTTCTTTCTTGTCCAGTTTCTTGTTTCCAGCCTCTGAATGCCAGTTTCCCACTTCTGAGTCTCTGGCCTTTCTATGTTTGTTGACAATGCGCATGATTAAAATGATATTTTCATATTTCAGTGTAGTTGGAGCTTCTTAAAGCAGAGGGTTGTAAGTGCAAGGGGAAAAAAAAAAGATAGGCAGTTCCCTAATGGCTTATTATCATCACATTTGCAATTCAGATCAGCTCTAAATTGACTGAAATTTTTAAACACATAGCAGGCAGTTTAAACTAATGATTGTCTGGAGGTTCACATCTGACATGAACTAAGCTTCTGTTCAAAACAAATTGCAAATAATTCCTCCCTTAGAGTCAAAATGTCACTTTTAAAACTCCATGTTATTGCTAGATTTTTGTCAGTTACATACAAAAAAAGAAATCCGCTTTTATCGTGAGTATCCTACCTTTGAACGAACTGAGTGACACCATTTTCCTATTAAAAAAAATAACACAACAACGCGTATCTATATATGGCTCTACATCAGTTGCACTAGGAATCACCCCCCCTTCCCCCTCTTCCCCTTCAAAAATCCTAATTGTAAAGTAAAACACCCTTGGGCCAATGGTAGGCCCATGTTGCCTAGCAACCCTCAGCAGGTAGCTGGGATTCAGCTGCAGCTGTCCTGATTCTTTCCTGAAGAACCTTCTTATTACTGTTTGTGTTAATCTTTAACCAGGCTTTTAAACCACAGTCCTGCTCTCGCGGTCTCTTGTTGTTAGATTGCGGGGCCCCTGCTCAAATGTTGTCCCAGAGGTAATGGTATTAAGGGTGGCTATTGAATGTTTGAAGAGTGATAAGCCCCGAAAGGAATTAGAATTGCATGTTCCAACTCACTTCATTTTACATTCTTAAAAAATATCAGGAAAATTGTACTCAAATGGGAACAATGGTCGGTGTTGACACACAGCTCTAAACCTGCTTTTGCGCCCAGCTTGTAAATAAGGTGCGGCCGCCTCCCTGTAAGCGTTCCTTTTAAAAAGCCCCACATTCTCCTACAAAGACCACTCAAAGAATTCATTTAGGATTTGGAGATAGCAGTTAGACTGACTCCTATGTCTCTTGATTTAATTATAGGAGAGCTAGGTGTGGACGGGTGGATATAAAGACAGATTTACTAGGGCGCTGAAGAATCTCCCGCTTTAGGGAAGTGATTCTGTTTCTGTTGGGGGCTTCCTTGGACTTGAAGTTGACCATTTCAAAGAAAAATCAGTGTTATGTGACAAGGGAGGCACATTTCACTTTAATTAGCGTAGCGCTCTCTTCCTTTCCTCAGTTAGGAAGTTTGGATAAATTTCAGAGACCGCCCACAACTGTTATTAACCAATGGGGGTAAGCTCATAAAACATTTTAAAATGAGGCTATTTCTACATTCCCATCACACAACATAAGATAAAGTGAAGAAGGCACAGCTTCTCTGAGGTCTTTTCACTCCCTTTCTCTCAGTAGATTAGAATAAAAGAAAAAAAACTCAGCACGGATGATTCACTCCCAGGACCTTCATTCTGTGTCATTTAAAAGGAATTTAGGCCTTTTTCCATCATAGCATTTGATTACAGACCTGGTCCTATTATGCAATGTAATATGTGCTTAATAATACTGATTAGTTGGCTTGGAAATTGGAGAAAGGTCAGAGTATATAAAGGAGATAACATTTTTATATTTTCCGGACCTTACTGAAGTTAATCTATATAGATACAGTCTTCAAACTTTGCATTACATACACATGTGCGCACACACACAATGTTGTTACTCTCCAGATTTCTGAATTACACTGATACTCTCCTTTTTGTCTGAGGCTGTTCTAAAAATATTTTGATCTTATGTGAAAAACCAAAAAGTATAGCTTCCTCCAAATTCAAGTGTTGATAGTGTCCACGATCTACCAGGATGTATGTGGACGAGTTGATTTTTATCCCTCTGATGACACCAACATCAGACACGGGAGATGTACCTTATGTTTCTGTTGGAGAAGCTGAGACAGGGAGCCTGTTACCCAGATTTTAGACTGCCCTGTTTGGATGCCTTGGAAGTGCCAGGGTATCAGTCAAGATTGGGCACATTCAGGGTGGTATGGCGGTCGCCTGGAGGTCCCATGATATCAGATAAACGTCCCCCAGTGTAAGGTGGCGTTCAGGTTTCCACTGAGATCAGTTTTGCATTCAGAATAGTAGCTCATTTTTTCTTTCCAAGAAATGTTACCCATACCATTTAGAAGTGATAAACCCTCTCTGTAATTTTGATTTGTCTCCTGTTTAAACTCCAACCTCTGTCTTTTATCTCCCTCTCTTGCCCTAAGATAAATTATTTTGTTACATGAATGATTCCCCAAGTGGGTCAATTAAATTCTTAATAGAGCTGGTGTTGATTACGATTTTGCTAATGAAAATATCTTTGTGAAATCTTCAAGGCAACCTTTAAAAATAAATTCCTTGATGAATCTAAAAGAAAATTCAGAGAAAAAAAATTATTGGTAAACATGTTGGTAGGTTTCATTCTATCAATCAAAACTTAGTTTGTGAAATAATAATTTGTCAAATGCCAGTGGAGGAGAGTATCAGTTCAGAAATGGTAATTCGAGAGAGTGTTCTTCTGCCTAGATTGTAGAGTCATTTTCATGGGGTTTGTCCTTTGTCTCTACAGGGGGGGAACCTAGACCCCACACCTGTGATCATCAGGCACTGGGTTCCTGTTCTGTCCAGGCAGCTGTCTGTGTCTGTCTACTCAGGGCAGACAGCATTGTGGACCTCATGCCTGCCTGCTCCTCATTTATGCCCAGGATCTGGGCTTCCAAATCATCCACGTGCCAGAACTATCGCCCCAACCCTGAGGGGTCTATCAGGTTGGGATGACCCATGGTGGGCTCTATGGCTCCCATTGTGGTTCATTATTTAGGTTTGAACACATATTTTTAATGTTTCCAACCCCACCCCCACCTCCACCAACGTTTCTTCCTCCCTCCCTACATCCACCCCTCCCTTCCTTCCTTCCTTCCTTCCTTCCTTCCTTTCTTCCTCTGACTTCTAAACCTAGGTATGAATAAAACACAATATATTTTATTCCTCATGACAATATGTTTACATTAAGTGGAGAAGATCCACAGGTTTGTTTAGTCCAGAGTTTTTCAGCCTTGGCACTACTGATATTTTGGACAATATTGACATTTTGGACGATGATAATTCTTTGTGGTTGGGACTGTCCTGGGCCTTGTAGAATGTCCAACAGCCTCCCTGGCCTCTGCCCATGAGACACCAGCGGTACCTCCCCCGAGCTGTAACAACCAAAAATGTCTCCAGGCATTACCAAATGGCCCCTGGGGGCCCCAAATCACTCCCAGTGGAGAGCCACTGGTTTAGTCCCTTGCCCCAGGGTGTGGTGTGTAGGCCAGCCCTTCAGCATCACCTATGAACTTGTTAGAGATGCAGAATCTCAAGACCCACCCTGGACCCATTGATTCCAAATCTGTGTTTTAGCAAGATCCCCAGGTGACTTCGTATGAACATTAATGTGTGGGAAGTACTGATTTAGTGCATCATTTTAAACAGAAATTTGTGCATATTTCCTTCTTAGGCTGAGAGAGCACAATTCCAGGGGCTGAAAATAATTGTGGTAGAATCCTCAGTCTGCAAGTTGATGTGTATGTTGGCCAATGTATTTCAGGCAAGCACAATTGAAATATTTAAGAAAAATAAAAGAGCATTGACTAAAAATTTTTCTCCCTAGTAACTATCATACCGTCTTAGATTTTGATCCCCTTTGTACCATATGATTATAAATTAATGATACTTCGGAAATATTTTCGTATCTCCCAAGCTCATCCATACAGAACACTAATAATAATGCATACTATAATTTCTCAGGTGTTCATTATGTACTAAGTGCTCTATTAGGTGCTTTAATCCTGACGATAGCTCTGTGAGGCATTAACCTCATTTGACAGACGAAGAAGCTGAGACTTGGAGAAATTTTAAGCACCTTTGTCCCAACCACAGATTTCTGTAAAGTGAAAGACACAGCAGTCAGGCCCACGTTCTTGCCATCTTCCTATTCTGCCTCTCCTTTGAAGGGGAGAAAAAAAAAAAACAAAACCATAATGAACATTTTCTCCAGCTAATTATGCCCAAACAACATCCCCACAGATTGTCAGCCCCAGGAATGAGCAGGGGGAAAGAATCATTATTTTTCTTTAAAGCCCTCTTTTGTTCTATCTTCTTAGGCCGTGGTCTGATTATACCTTGAGAATGTCTGAGTGTAGCCAGCAGCTTGAGGTGAAGAAGCAGGCTCACCCATTTCCATCCCTGGGCCCTGATAGAATTAGCGTTCACAACAACAAAGCCACGCGGTGCACTGTAAGAAGCGTCCTTGGGAAAGATCGTTTTGTCTCTTGTTTTTGAGATTTGCTCACTGATGGCCAGGAAGATGAACTGTGGACTGCTTAGCTAGCCCGAGGTTTAATAACTAGACACAAACTGCGAGAGAAAACTAAATGTGGCGTTTACATGATTTAATTGGAAGCGAATACCCCTGTGATTCTTGATTTTTTTCCCCTTCATTAGAGACACCCTCTGCTTTTGCTTCTGATCCTTTCTTTGGCCGAACCTCTTCTACTGTATCACCAACCTATTTTTTATTCAACCTATATTCCATCAGATGGTATTCCCAGCTTCCTTTTATCACCATGGTGACACCATGTGCTGATGCCTTTATTAAAAATTTATCTTAAATAGATCTTCTAGGAACTAGTCTTTTAGGCAATGACAGTTTTTCACTTTCAAATCCACCATAATGTCCAGATACTGGGAATCTGTGTGCAAATATTATTCCACTATTACTATAAAGGGAAATAAGGCAAAATGTTTAAAATTAGCTGCTCTTCCTGCTAGCTACTTATGCATGGAAAAGACATTTTATATGCATTCCATTCTTACTTTCCAAGTGCACTTGGCACACATTCCTTTCAAAGAAGAACTTTATAAAAAAAATTAAAAATAAAGAAGAACTTTATGTAGGCTTGAATTAGCTTATGTGATCATGTATTATTGGTAAATTTTGAACCTTTAAAAAATGTTGTCCAGAAATACATCCTATGAAGAAAAATCAGAAATGCTAATAAAGATTGACATGCACATAATTGGCCTCACTTAAGCTTGAAAAGTACATATAGGTCCAGCAGTGAGAGAAAGATTAAATAATAAATATAGCAACGTGGTTGAACAATGTGCATTTCTTAACAGTATTACAAATACTTTTAGTGGTGGGAAAAGGATTATTATGTAAATTGAAAAAAAGATACAAAATTTATATGTGATAGGACTTATATCTGTAGCTTTTTAGTTAAATACCTTTGGTTATATGTGTATCTATCTACTTAAACAATTGAGTAAATGCCAAATATTAAAAGTGGCTATAGCTAGTTAATCAGTTTATGGGTAATTTTTATCTTTCTAAAGCTTTTCTCTGTTTTCTACAGTTTCTTTAGTGAACATAAAATGCTTTTGAAATCAGAAAGAAAAAAAAGGAGTATTTAAATATAAAATTAATTTAATTCTACCTGGATTGTACTAATATGATTAAGAGGTCCCTGGGATTTTGCATATTTTTCTTATACTTAAAGAGTCTGTTGTTATAGAAACTACTCTTAACCTGGTGCTTTTATTTTAAAAGAGGGTTTCAAAACAGTTATTCTAGATGAAGGACAGAGACTATTGTCTTTGCCATGGATAATGAAAAATGAGTTAGAAGGAGATAGGAACCAAATCAGGGGACATTGTCCCGAGTGTGTATAAATTAAATAGCTAATTTTCCAAAAGGTCAAATCTGGAGTCTGCAGATGGGTTTGACAATAGAAAAGATTGCAGGGATATTTTTCATTATGATTAAACAAAAATGTACTTAAGTAAAGCAAAATGTAAAAAGGTGCTTTTCTATATGGATATGATTAATGGGTATTTTGGGGGAAAAGTTCTCAAAGGATGATGCTGGGGTGGTAAGAAAAAGGCACAGGATTTGGTCATAAGAATCCTGGGATCCTTGACTCTGCCATTACCAAGACTTGGACGGGTCATTTCATCTCTCTTGACCTCAGTTTCTTCACTTAGAGTATAAAGGGTTTGATTAGATGCTATCTAAAATCCCTTACAGTTGGGGCACCTGGGTAGCTGAGTCGGTTAAGTGTCTGCCTTCGGCTCAGGTCATGATCCCAGGGTCCTGGGATGGAGCCCTGCATCAGGCTCCCTACTCAGTTGGGAGTCTGCTTCTCCCTCTCCCTCCCCCTGCGTGTTCTCTCTCTCTCTCTCTCACTTGCTCTCTCTCAAATAAATAAATAAAATCTTTTAAAAGAAATAAATAAAATCCCTTACTGTTGGGAGTCTGATTTATTCTACTGTTTCATAGATCAAATTATGGGAGTTCACATTTCTGAAACTGGGGTCAAGGTCCTAGCTGATCCTCAGTGAGAACAACTGGGGAGGTATCTGTGGTGATGATAGTATTTCTTTGGTGGCCAGTCAGCTCTGTTATTCTCTCCAACTAAATGAAGCCCAGCGATATGGATAGTAGGCCCAAGCACACAAAATCTCTTCTTGATTTCCACCAAACAGCGCTTTTTCACTTGGAACACTATTTGCACATGTGGAAGTATTTCATCTTTTTTAAAGTGTTAGTATAAACTTGCGATCAGAAGCAACAATGATGACAATAGCAATTCTGTTTTATGAATACAAGTCTCTGTTAAATATATCTGATATGCACTCGTGTATGTGAACCATGTGTTAAAAAGACATTTAATTGTTAAGCATAGATAAATGTATGAGCTTTTAAAGCAGCTTTATTGAAGTATAATTGATATTCAACAAACTGCACATATTTTAAGTATACGATTTGCTATGTTTTGATATATGGATATACACAAAATCCCTCACCAAAACCAAATTATTAACCATAACACCACTGCAAAATATTGTGTTGTTTCCCATTGTAATTCCTCTGCAAACTTGAATGTGGTATTACGAATGGCTCAAAGTTATTTTTTATTCTTTGCAATGTAAATATCTGATTATTCCAGCACAATTTGTTAAAATATTGTTCTTTCTCTCCCTTAAAACTTTGTTAAAAAGCTTTTGACCACATGTGTGTGGGTTTCTCTCTGAAATAAACTACTCTGTTTCCTTGATATGGTTATCTCTCCGTATGCTAATTCCACATTGTCTTTTTTTTTTCTTTTTTTTTTTTTAAAGATTTTATTTATTTATTTGACACAGAGAGAGAGAGAGAGAGAGAGAGAGCGAGAGCATAAGCAGGGGGAGTGGCAGGCTCTCTGCTGAGCAAGGAGCCCGATGCGGGACTCGATCCCAGGACCCTGGGATCATGACCTGAGCCGAAGGCAGCCGCTTAACCGACTGAGCCACCCAGGCGCCCCCACATTGTCTTGATTCCTATAGTTTTATAATAAGTCTTGAAGTTAGACAGTATAAATCCTTCGAATTTGTTCTTTTTTTTTTTTCCAAAGTAGTTTTGGATATGTTAGATCTTCTGAATTTTCACAGAAATCTTAGAGTCCCTTTGTCAATTCCTACAAGAAAGCCTGCTGAGATTTTTATTGGGAGTACACTGAATCTCTACATCAATTTGAGGAGATTTGGTAATCTGATTATATTGAGTTTTCTGATCTGTGAACTCATTGCATCTCTCCATTTATTTAGGTGTTCTTTACTTTCTCTCTGCAAAGTTCTGTATTTCTCAGTGTACAGGTCTTGCATATCTTTGTCATACTTATATTTAAATATTTCCTGTTTTTGACATTTGTCTAAATGGTATCACTTCTTTCAATTCCAACTTTTGAATATTTATTAACAGTCTATAAAATTATAGTAGTTGTTTTTTTTTTTTTTGTATTGATCTTGGATCTCATGACCTTGTTAAACCCAATTTTTAGTTCTAGATTTTTGGGGGTAGATTTCACAGGATTTTCTACATAGATGATCTTGTCATTTGGGATTAATGGTAGTTTAACTTCTTCCTTTTCAATCTGGATGATTTTTATTTCTTTTTTCTTATCTTATTACACTGGCTTAAACTCCAGTAAAATGATGAGTTGTAGTGAAAGCAGATGCCATTTCTTTGTTCAGATTTTAGGGGAAAAGCACTCAATACTTAACATTAAATACATTAGCTGTACATTTTTTGTAGCTGTCTATTATCATGTTGAAGAAGTTTCCTTCTGGTGCTACTTACCTGAAAGTTGTGTTTTTTGTTTGTTTGTTTGTTTGTTTTAAACCAGGAATGGATTTGGGTTTTGCCAAATTATTTTTTCTGCATCTATTGAAATTGTATGTATATGTCTTTATCAGTTAATACAGTGAATGACATTGATTTTTCATGTTAAACCAGACTGGTATTCTGGGATAAACTCTACTTAGTTATGATGCATTATCTTTAAAATATACTTATATATCACTATCTATCTGTCTATCTATCTATCTATCTATCTATCTATCTATCTATCTATACACACAGTTGGATTTGATTTACTAAAATGTTAAAAACTTGTTGCATCTGTGTTCATGGGGGATACTGGTCTATAGTTATCTTTTCCTGTAATGCATTTGATTTTGGATTCAGTATAATGCTATTATCACAGAATGAGTTGGAAAGTATTTATTTCTCCCTTCAGTTTTGAAAGAACTGGCCTATAAAGCCGTTAGATATGGAATTTTCTTTGTGGGAAGATTTTAAATTACAAATTAAATTTCTTAATTGATACAGTGCTCTAGAGACGGTGTCCTCTTGTGTGACCTTTAGTAGTTTGTGTCTTTTAAGGAATTTGTTCATTTCATCTACTTCTCAAACTTACAGGCGTAAAGTTTATAATATTTTTATTAGGTGTTCCAGTGATCAATTTATTACCTCTCAGCTCAAAATCAACTCTTCTTTACCTGCTCTGTGAGAATGGAGCTTTAAACTTTTCTCCTTTGCAGCAAGCGTGATAATAAGCTTTGTCAAAAGAAGTCACTGGGGGACACTATAGAGGAGTGAATTTTCTTCCTGGTTCCTGTTGGGAGTCAATGCTCTGTGTATATTTTCACATTTTTGCAGTGAGGGCTTTTGAGCAAAGAACTCTGGCACCCGGGTTAAAGGATGATTGAATAGAACTATAAAGATAGAGATATCCAGGGAGAGATAGTGATTTATCTCCCCAGAGCCATTTTGTTTACATTTGTTTATATTCCAGGTGATTATATAGAGGGGAGATTTGGGGATCTCCAGAGAGGATTTGTTTATATTCTGGAGCAAAGGTCTCCAAAGGGGAGGATGGCTGGTGTGTCAGCAGCTCTGTATATGCTTTGAGTTTCATAATTTTAGAGTTCCTTTCCTGTGGTGCAAGGCTCATTTTTACACACAGGGTACATGTGTTGTACTACATCATCCTGAATTTTCATTTGGAACAATTTCCACATGTGGAAATAGAGCATGTGATGCTCCACCAAGTCGCCGTATGGAAGAATTGAATCATGAGGAAGGGACACCCACTGCTCCGGATATAAAATGTCTATTCCCCGAAAAAGAGATCTCACACGCTCACATGCACACCCCCACATATTTCTGTATACATACATCTACACACACACAGACCTCTGTGGCAGGCTGGTAACACTTCAACTCTTTCACAATTGCAGACTCGACAGTTCCAGTCTGTGCTGTGTTGTCCCTTTCCCCTGCTGTACGGTTGTCAGCATCTCACGGCCCCCGTAACACACACGGAGGACTCAGTTCCTCAGAAAGCTCACTGCCCTGGCCACTGCCCTCACTGTGGTTCTGCTGAGGTGGACGCCATGTTCTCCAGGTGTCACTCAGGCCTTTTGGTCAACAGGGTTCCAACACTCCAACCTCCTCTACACAACATCCCACCAACCTCTTCCCATTTGTATCCCGTAGGGTCATTCTCCACAGTCCTCCTGACAAGACACTGCATATCTCTTGCTGCACAGCACCCCCTCAGTGAGTGTGACCCCTAACGTTTTGACTCCTTTTGTATAAGTGCTGCACGCCAACCGATTGTGCCACTGGAGCTCCATTCTTGACTCCTTTATTTATTTATTTAATATTTTTTTATTATGTTAAATTAGCCAACATGTAATACATCCTGAATTTTTGATGTAGTGTTCAACGATTCATTAGTTGCATATAACACCCAGTGTTCATCACCACATGTGCCCTCCTTAATACCCATCATCCCATCCCCCAACCCCCCTCCCTTCTTCAACCCTCAGTTTGTTTCCCAGAGTCCAGAGTCTCTCATGGTTTGTCTCCATCTCTGATTTCTTCCCATTCAGTTTTCCCTCCCTTCCCCTGTGGTCCTCCACGCTATTCCTTATGTTCCACATATGAGTGAAACCATATGATAATTGACTTTCTCTGCTTGACTTATTTCACTTAGCATAATCCCCTCCAGTTCCATCCACATCATTGCAAATGGTGGGTATTCATCTTTTCTGATGGCTGAGTAATATCCCGTTGTATATATGAACCACATCTTCTTTATCCATTCATCTGTTGAAGGGCATCTTGGCTCCTTCCACAGGTTGGCTGTTGTGGACATTGCTGCTATGAACATTGGGGTGTATGTGGCCCTTCTTTTCACTACATCTGTATCTTTGGGGTAAATACCTAGTAGTGCAATTGCTGGGTTGTAGGGTAGCTGTATTTTTAACGTCTTGAGAAACTTCCATACCATTTTCCAGAGTGGCTGTACCAGCTTGCATTCCTACCAACAGTGTAATAGGGTTCCCCTTTTCATTGTTGACTCCTTTTGTGCTCTCATTCACCAGCATTGTTTCACCTGCAACTGGGAGAGGTTGGTCATTCATTCATTCATTCATTCACTCATTCATTCCTACTGCTTAACACCCATGGACCATCTCTGGTTTAGGCAATCCAGCTAACTTCTCTGCCATGCTGTGTGTGGTAAGACCAACTTTTCCAATATGGTCTTCATTCAGCCTTGAGGAGGGCACCACTTCCAAGTTTGTTCCTCCTTAAATATTCTCCCTCAAACTTACATTTTTAAAAAAATTTCCTTACAACTTTATCATTGTCCTCATTAGTTAATTATTCTTTTTTCAGAGTTATGCCAACTTTATTTATGAAAGACTCTTAGATTAGTCATACCATGCTATGCATTCATATAGAATACAGGGACCCTGCAGGGCTACCGGGAAAAGAGCTCACAACACTCAATCATCAATTTTTCTTTCTATCAAAACTTCTCTGTTCAAGCGACTGTGTGTTTTCTGTACCCTGATTAGATGTGGACTGATACATTGCTTATAAAAACAAATTTGTGGGTACCTGGGTGGCTCAGTTGGTTAAGCATCTGCCTTTGGCTCAGATCATGATCCCAGAGATATGGGATCCAGCCCCGCATTGGGCTCCCTGCTTAGCGGGGAGTCTGCTTCTCCCTCTGCTCCTCCCCTCACTCATGCTTGCACGCTCTCTCTCTCTCTGAAATAAATAAATAAAATCTTAAAAAAAAAACAAATTTGTAACTGACATACAATAAAGTGAGTATATTTCAAGTATATAATTTAATACATTTTGACATATGCATATATATGCTCCTAATATACAATCAACATAATAAATATTAGCCCCAAACATTTCTTTTTTGTTTTTTTTTGTTTTTTGTTTTTTTTTTAAAGATTTTATTTATTTATTTGAGAGAGAGAGAATGAGAGACAGAGAGCACGAGAGGGAAGAGGGTCAGAGGGAGAAGCAGACCCCCCACTGAGCAGGGAGCCCGACGTGGGACTCGATCCCAGGACTCCAGGATCATGACCTGAGCCGAAGGCAGTTGCTTAACCAACTGAGCCACCCAGGCGCCCTAGCCCCAAACATTTCTTAATGTCAAATGATATTTTTAGGGATAACAGAAAGAGAAGCTGAGCCAGGGATATGTTTAGTTTGGGTTCATTGGTATTTGTTTATGTGATTCATAGTTGCTTTCAAGTATCATCAAATCAGTACTGGTCATCTTGCTTTAGGAATGACTTCTGGGATTACTTCTGCTGCCTACTGTTGTCACTTGCTTCTTGATGGGAAATATCAAAGCCATAGGAACATATGCTATGGCATTGAGCATGGACCTGTGTGGCCATTGGAGGAAAAATACGGTTTACAATATATAAATCTATAGACCCAGGACCTTGTCTGCACAAAATTGTTCTAAATTCTATGCTCATGTGTACAAAGACCTGACAAGTTTTCCCAAGTTATCAACAAAACTTTAAGTTACTGATAATGCAAAAATAAAAAAAGTAAATTACCGATAATGCATCAAAAAGCAAAAAAGAGTCATTTCTAAAATATTAATAAGAAGAAAATAAAATGGGGGCGCCTGGGTGGCTCAGTCGTAAAGCATCTACCTTCAGCTCAGGTCATGATCCCAGGGTCCTGGGATCAAGCCCCACATTGGGCTCCCTGCTCCACAGGAAGCCTGCTTCTCCCTCTCCCACTACCCCCTGCCTGTGTTCCCTCTCTCGTTCTCTCTCTCTGTCAAATAAATAAAAATTAAAAAAAAAAAAAGGAAAGAAAATGTTATAAACCGTGTTCAAGTAGAGACTAAATTAGCTCTCTAGCATCTTTACAAAAGAGGGAATCAAAGAAGTTGAGGCCAGAAAATGTAGGCAAAGCTTATCGCAGTGTTGGTCTGACAGGTTATTTGTAAAAATGTGTTTTCCTAGAGTTTGTAATGTTTGTGGTATTTGTCAGCTTTTACATTCTGAAATCTGTGGCAGTTGATTTTTTTCATTCCAAATATTTATGTTTATGCCTAATTTTGTATCCACAATTTTGTATTTTTCTCTTAAAGTGGGACCCCCTAGAATGTATAAGCTTCGAGTCCCACACGAACTGGATCTGTCCCTGCCTCGAACATTGTTTTACTTGAACATGTCCTAGCAAGTGAATTACCCAGTGTATGATAATTGTTTATGATATTAGGGACTACGTAGGGATTTTGAATATAAATACTGACGATGATGATGGTGCCAGGGTTGGCCATGGTGAATATGATAGCGGTGACAGTAATGAGTGGCTGTTTCTTTCATTCACAGATCAAGCTAAATCCATTACCACCCTTTGTAGATTTTTCTGACATATCAAAGATTGCTTCTTGTTTGCTCAAAATTGCACCTACTGCAATTTAAACTTACTTCACTTTGATCTATCCTCATTGCACAATGAGAACCTCTGGTCAGCATTTACTGTATATTTCTTGATGTGGTTGAGGTCTATGATAACTATATTTTATCAACCCAAAATCAGAGCACAGAGCTTTTCCCTGGTTTATACATTTAGGGCATTATACCATGTGGTATTTCAAGCTTTATGAAAGTGTCTGGTTAACTTATATTTGCTTATATGCTTCAAAAATTGCCCTTATTATAGAAAGTGTGTGAGAATTGAGTATATATTTTGAGTACATACTTCACACACATATAAAAGTACATGAAAATTGTAGTGGCAAATTGGAGACAATGTTATTTAGAGTAGTATTTGTCTAGTCTTCAGTAATTATGTTTTCAGGTGTGTTTTTTCGTTTAAGGGTTAGCATTGAAGTACGTAGCTTCAGACATATTTTAGGCTCAAGACAAAGATTAGAAATTCTCTTGTATATTATGCCTTGAGAATTATTCAGCACAGCATAAGTCAACTCCTAACTGTGCTTTCATCATATTTTATTTATGGCAATGTATTGTTTTTAGATGTCTATAATTTGCTTTTATTCTTCATATGTATCTTCCTAGTTTGAATAGATTCCTTCTTTTCTCTCTTCCTTTGTCAGTTTTTTCAATCAGATTGCTCAATGCCAAGACAAAGAGCTCTTTGATCATGGGCTAGAAAAAAGGGTTAAAGGATGGTTTAGAACCAATTCAAGAAAGAATGATCCTGTTCCCACTTGGAGGAGGACAGAGGAGCTGAAACCGATGGGGCTGTGGAGCTTGGAGAGGAAATTGTGAGTACTTGCTCTTGATTGAGTATCATTATCCTCCTGTTGTCTAGGAAGATGATTGTTATAATTAGCGACAAATGTCATGGGCAACTATAATTTACTTTTCCCTGTAACAACTGATAGTTTACCTTTCTCAGTGCCTCCTTCTACCTAGCCACCATGTCACTCTCCTTTCCCCACCCCCTATAACAATAAAATATAGAATAAAATATATTTGTCTTATGGTATTATATATCGATGTACACTTACAGCAATAATGTGACTGAATTTTTTAGAAGTCACCGAGTGGCCACTCACCCAAATTTTAGGCTCTTGTATAGTTAAAATTCCTACAAGGAGAAATGAGAAGCCGTTAGTTTACATAATAGGCATACAGGAGGGGTTGGTAGAGATATCTGGGGACTATTTCTCATTAATTTTCTTTTTTTTTTTTTTAAAGATTTTATTTATTTATTTGAGAGAGAGAGACAGTAAAGGGGATAGGGGGAGGCAGAGGCAGAGGGAGAAGCAGACTCCCTGCTGAGCAGGAAGCCCTCTGCGGCCTCGATCCCAGGACCCTGGGATCATGACCTAAGCTGAAGGCAGACGCTCAACTGACTGAACCACCCAGGCGCCCCTCATTAATTTTATTTCTGAGTGCAGGAGAAAGGGATGTAATTTATGGTGTTGCACAGTGCCTTTTAAATAGAATTTTAATATCCTTTGGATTTTATTTGTAGTGTATTTTTTTCAATTTCATTTTGAATTTATTATGGTAATCCAGTAGAATAATATGTAACTCTTGAGTGAAATTTTAAAAACAGAGTGCAAAGCATAATAGTTTAAAAAGTATCATATAATTGTGAAGAAAATTGAACTAGCATGTACCTGTGCTATGTATTTACTATTTGAGAGTCATAGTCATTGAATTGCCTTTAAATAAAAGTAGCTCAAGGGCTCTTTCAAAATGTGTCACTATCGGTACTTCATACTATATCTAGGTGAATAAGTCCCAGTGCATATTTTTAAATAACACAGATTGTTATATTTAGAATAGTCATGACATGAAAAGTCAGGGAATAAGTAAATAGCTGATAAATCTAGGGCAAAGATAAATGCACCCCAAACTGAGGAGGGATGTGAATTGTGTCTTACGATGATCTGTTTTCATCTGAGTGTAGCTTCTGCCCCAGCATTTTGCACTAGTCCCCCATTACCTGCAGATTTGCTTTCTGCAATTTCAGTTACTGGTGGTCAACCATGATCTGGAAGCAGATGAGCCTCCCCCTGACTTACTGTCAGAAGGTCAATAGCACCATATTCTAGGTCACGGTGCCTACGCCATTCACCTCACTTCATCTCCTCGTGTAGGCATTTTATCATCTCACATCATCCCAAGGAAAGAGTGCAGTACAATATGATATTTTGAGAGAGAGAGAGATATCACATTCACTTAACTTTTATTATAGCATAATGTTATCACTGTTCTATTTTATTAGTTATCACTGTTACTTGCCCTAATTTATAAATGAAACTTGATCATAGGTATGTATGTAGAGGAGAAACAGTGTCTGTAGGGTTGGGTACTCTCTGCAGTTTCAGGCATCCACTGGGGGTCTTGGAACATATGGGGGAATGGGGACTACCGTACTTGCTTTACTACCACAGTTCTAGGATGAATAGTCAACATCTTACGTCTACGTGTCTCCTTCATATCCTTATGATCTAAATTCATTCTGTATATTTTCACTGAGACTGTTCTAGAATATTATTAATATATTGTTTTAACCGTATACAGTGGCCTTTGCTCAGTGTCCATTCTCCATAGCATCTCTGTAGATTTCAACATTTTTGACCATTCCCTGCTTCTCAAAACAGTCGGCTCTTGTGACATCGATTCTGGGTTGTCTTCTCTCCCCTGGACTGCTCCTTGTCTCGCTACTCTTTTTTCCCACTTTTCTAAATGTGCATGTTCTGTTACTCCTATTTCCAGAACATCTGCTCTTTTCCTCCTTCTTTGGGGAGTATCTATCTTCTAGGCCTCAACTATCCTTTCTCTGTGGACAAAGCTAAGACAACGAACATCTTTTCCATCTCTGTAGTTGTTTTTTTGAATCTCCTGGAATCCAGGGAAATGAGAGAGAACTAAAAAGATTAAGGATGTTTTTGCGAGTTTGGAAGACTATCTAGTTGTAGATTTGGAACTACAGAAATAATTGGAACAATGGAGATTCAGTTGGTAGAAACCAAACCAAAGCTGGAGTTTTTCATTTTTATTCTCATTTGAAAGAAGATTCTTTTCAATATACATTTTTATCTTTCATTCTTAATTTTGGAGTTGGTTCTGAGATTGCTGCATAGCTTTTCACTAAAGGTCAATAAAACATGTACTATATCCAACTATTTTGAAGTAATTAGTTCAGGTACTAGGCAGAGGTACATAGTTTTTCAGGTGACAGAAAAATTCAATTACTATTTATACTGAAATTTATATTAGTGGCCCTGGAACAAATCCTTTATTTCCTCACCTTACTGATTTTGCTCATATTGATTACAGTAAAATATAATAATACTTTTCATTTATAAAGTGCTTTTAAGCTGTATACTGAGAGTGCCTGGATCTCAGGTCACGCTCAAGGTGTATCTTTATATGTCAGTTGCTAAGTTCGCTTTCTGAGGCCTGACGAATGTATTTGCATAGGTTCATTTTCCTGATTATTGGAACCACAAAGACCAAATACAGTCTATATGTTCCAATTATATAGGGTTGCCCAATAAAGTCTTGATTTTTTTTTTTTTTTTTACCATATTGTTCTTGTACCAGGGTAGGATTTATTTATTTAATTATTTTTAAAGATTTTATTTTTAAGTAGTCTCTACACCCAAGGTGGGGCTCGAACTCATAACCCTGAGACCAAGACTCACACACTCTACTGACTGAGCCAGCAGGTGCCCCAAGGATTTAGAACAAAGAAACAAACAACAGGAAAAACAAAACTTTAGTGCGAGCGTTGGAAACTAGGCCTCAGTTTGGGTTTTCATGTCCTGAGTGAAATGTGACTGTAAGACAATGAAACTGTTCTTTACATGTGATTGCGGAATTAGTCTCATAATCTTAAACTCCCACCCTGACTATTCTTGTCACCATAAAAAGTGCAAAAGAATACTCTTGGCTGCTTAAAGCTTGGTTTTACTAATGAAGAAAATATTTCTGTGCCACCTCTTCACCATTGGAAGGCATCATGTACAAAAGCTCTGCAGTTGCTTCTTAGAAGTTACAGCATATTTGTTTTAACAGGTTAATCTTCTCCCTCAATTTCATTTTGTTCACATTTGCTTCCTTTTGCTCCCCTATTTCCATCTTTTCCATGTTGTTTGGGTAATGATTGTCCAGCAATATGTCCGGACTCTGGATAATTCAATAGGTTCAAACAACATGGTGTTCATTTTTTTTTTTTTTAAAGATTTTATTTATTTATTTGACAGAGAGAGACACAGCGAGAGAGGGAACACAAGCAGGGGGAGTGGGAGAGGGAGAAGCAGGCTCCCGGCTGAGCAGGGAGCCCGATGCGGGGCTCGATCCCAGGACCCTGGGATCATGACCTGAGCCGAAGGCAGGTGCTTCACCAGCTGAGCCACCCAGGCGCCCCTAACATAGCATTCATTAAAGAAAACTGTTGAATCCACATGTGCCTGCCACTCTGTCTCTTAGGCTTGTAGGCCTTTGGTTGTTTATTTTGCCCTTTTATTTTTTTTAAAGACTTTATTTGTTTATTTGAGAGAAAGAGAGAGAGTGAGTGAATGGGGGAGGGGCTGAGGGAGCGGGACAGAGAGAATCTTAAGCAGACTCCACACTGAGTGTGGAGCCCCATGTGAGGCTCAACCTCACGACCCTGAGATCATGACCTGAACTGAAATCAAGAGTTGGCTGCTTAACTGACTGAGCCTCCTGGGCACCCCTATTTTGCTTTTTGAATTTGGAGAACAGTTCCACAAAAAAGATTTTCTTCTTTCTTTTTTTAAGAAGATTTTATTTATTTATTTGACAGAGAGACACACAGCGAGAGAGGGAACACAAGCAGGGGCAGAGGGAGAGGGAGATGCAGGTTTCCCGCCGAGCAGGGAGCCCGATGCGGGGCTCGATCCCAGGACCCTGGGATCATGACCCGAGCCGAAGGCAGACGCTTAATGACTGAGCCACCCAGGTACCCCGATTTTCTTCTTTCTTAAGTCATTTTCTGAAGTGGAAATATCTACATACGGCCTTCAACATGTATGGAAACTGTATTTGATAGTGAAGAAAAACTTTGGATGGAAGTTAAAAATATCTTAAAGTGATATTGAAGGTACTATCTAACTAGACAAAATCATTAATGTTATCAACTATTTGCTATAAAAGCATTAAAAATACAAAATTGATGTTATAGTAAACACTTTGAAAAAATTGCTATACTAGAAATTTTGAGATGGAAGTTTAAGGAAGTTATTTGAATATTTTTATTTGACCTGTTCCTATTAAATACTTATATTCCAAGTGTGAATAAATTAGAGAACTGAGTTACCAAATATTGGAAGACTTAAAAAATATCACCATATTCATATCCCTTTTAAATTCATTCTATGTTCTAATGGCTGCCAAAACATACAGTAATATTACGATAAATCTATTGAGGGTTATTTTGGGATATAGTAGTTGGAGAAAATGATTTCTGTATGACAGACAAAAAAATTAAGAAATTAAGAGTAAATAAAATGATTAGAATGCTTAGTTATGTTCTATGTGTACTAAAATTTAGACTTTCTCTGATAGAGTTTTAGGTAAAACAACAATAAACAATCCATACACATACCAAAAAAGCCAACACATTAAGGGAAATCAATTTAATTTTATTTTTAAAATTTATGGGTATTTGGGAGTTATGCTGTCTTCAGTTCTATTTCAAAGTAATATAAATGTAAATCCACAATATATTTATTTTCTTGCCCTCCAGATCTTCCACTGATTAGATTATTAGTTATCTGATTAAAAAAGTACACCACATTTTGTGGGTTTTTTTTTTTTAAGTTTTATTAAGTAATCTCTATACCCAATATGGGGCTTGAACTCTTGACCCCGAGATCAAGAGTGGCGTGTTTCTCCAGCTGAGCCAGCCAGGCGCCCCTTCTTGTTGTTGTTTTTTTTTTTAAATAAAGCAGACTACTTAATCCCATATTGGATATAAAGAGAAAACAGGCAAGCGAAGTCTATTCCACTATTGTAGATTTAAAGCAGACTTAAAACACACCAAGAAAATATAGCAAAACATCACTCAAAGTAAATTAAATTAAAAACAATTTAAACTTTAAATGATAAACAATGACAAAAATATTATATGCATATTATAAAAACCTACACACTTGCTATAAATAGACCAAAAAGTCAGCAGTAAACTTTTTAACAATTAACCGAAAAATTGTAACCTGGACAATTCCATAGTTCACCGAGTTTATGTTTAAAAATAGACCAGTTGTTCAAGAGGTACAATTGTTTTGTGTACTAATCCCAGAAAGGAATTTTTTTGCCAGGTTCCTCATTAAGAGAATAATATAAAGAACTGTGTCCTCTGTGAGATTCCTACAGAAGAGTTTAGGGGGTCTGTTTTGAAAAATTGTATATTAAATATTTAAGAATTACTATAATATATTTACATTAATATATTGTATGTGGATTTATATATGAGTACAGAAATTAAACATTAATATTAAATATTAAACTGCATATTATGTTTTCATAGAGTATTACAACAAAGCAGAGAATAGAGAGGTACACTTATTTTCTTCGGAAGTGCATGGTATAAGTACCATGAGCCGACAATGCCTTGAATACACATCTGGCCACATCATTTTTTTTTTTTTTTTTAAGATTTTATTTACTTATTTGAGAGAGAAAATGCACAAGCATGAGCAGGGGAGAGACAGAGGGAGAAGCAGACTCCCCGCTGAATGGGGAGCCTGATGGCAGGGCTCATGACCTGAGCTGAAGGCAGATGCTTAACTGACTGAGCCACCTAGGCGCCCCTGGCCACATCATTTCTTGCCAAGCAGAGGGGCTCAGGTGTACCCACTCTAAAACAAAAGTCATCATTTTTTGAAAACTATCCATGTCATACAACTGGCTTATAATTTTAAAAATAGTTTATTTTTAAGTAATCTCTACGCCCAACATGGGGCTCAAATTCAAAACCCCGAGATCAAGAGTTGCATGCTCTACGGAGTGAGCCAGCCAGGCACCCCTTATAATTTTTGATCATATGCAGTACATGAACTTATTTAGTTCTCTAGGTATATATTTTGCAATCAATTCTCCTCTACTGTACAGAGAATGACCTGCTATTCAAGATGAACCATTCTGGAGGTGCTTTCCTGAGACTTAAAAGAAAAAAATGGCAAAAGACATGCATAATTGATTTGCCTGTGTGTATAATTTTCAGGTTCATTTGTTTCAACCATGTACCTCCTGCTGGTGAACTTTGGGGAGCTGTTGGTCCCTTCATCTATATTTTCAAAATTGTATACTGAGCAGCTTCTTGACTTTTCCCTTAGGGACTGAGAGGATCTCTATTCACTGTATGTGCTGTTGGGCCGACACCTCAACTTTCCTACAAGAATGATAGTCCATCCCAATTTAGACCTATTGTTCCAAGCTGAGGCACAACGCAGGATACCAGCATTCCAGGTAACTCTCAGGGAATGCTACCTTAAGGTCCCTGCTGCTCCAGTTCTGTGGAAAGCTCACTTGAACAAAAAATATTTATTTATTTTATTTTATTATTTTTTTATTAACATATAATGTATTGTTTGTTTCAGGGGTACAAGTCTTTGATTCATCAGTCTTACACAATTCACAGCACTAACCAGAGCACATACCCTCCCCAATTCCATCACCCAGCCACCCCATCCCTCCCACCCCCCTCTGCTCCAGCAACCCTCAGTTTGTTTCCTGAGATTAAGAGTCTCTTATGGTTTGTCTCCCTCTCTGGTTTCATCTTGTTTCATTTTTCCCTCCCTTCCCCTATAATCCTCTGCCTTGTTTCTCAAATTCCTCATATCAGTGAGATCATATGATGCTTGTCTTTCTCTGATTGACTTATTTCGCTTAGCGTAATACCCTCTAGTTCCATCCACGTCGTTGCAAATGGCAAGATTTCATTTTTTTGTTGGCTGCATAATATTCCATTGTATATATATACAAATTTTCTTTATCCATTTATCTGTTGATGGACATCTAGGTTTTTTCCATACTTTGGCTATTGTGGACATTGCTGCTATAAACATTGGGGTGCATGTGCCCCTTCGGATCCCTACATTTGTATCTTTGGGGTAAATACCCAGTAGTGCAATTGCTGGGTCGTAGGGTAGCTCTATTTTCAACTTTTTGAAGAACCTCCGTACTGTTTTCCAGAGTGGCTGCATCAGCTTGCATTCCCACGAACAAAGGATATTTATAAACATGTGAGTACCTGCACACATACACTCACACGTAGACACACCCCACTGGAAGCATATGTGGTCCAGCCAGAAGTGCGTTAATTGATTGCTTACTGCTGTTGGCCCCTCAAATCATTGTTTTGATTGAATTGCCTCTTTAGTACAATGCCCCAGCCCACAGTGAGTAATTTTATATGAAGCAGTCTTATGAAACATGCTGCTGCATTTAGTGTAAGGATGCTGTTGGATTTCTTTCATTGCTCAGTGTCCTCTGTATGAGGACCCACGGAGGACGTTCTCTTAGATTTGAAAGCAGTGCCTGCCCTGGGCCACACTGCCCATCCGTGCTATGAAGAATGCACCTGATCTAGCTACATCTGAACCCCAGACTTCCTGGCTCTGCCCCCCAAGGCCCTCCTAGCACTGGATGCTGGAAAAGGTAGGGTCAGTATGTGATCTAGCAAGGGTCCAGGGGTCCTGCTCTGCAGGCAGCTTGTGTAGTCACTTCAGTCCTGGCCTCAGGGAATTTCTTCTGTTGTCATTTTCCCTTGGTGCCATTTTTTTTATCCTCTTTGTTTTTATCTTTTCTTAGTATTTCATATGGATTGTTAAAGCTACCTTAAAAAATTGATGGAAGTGAGCATGAGAATTTGAGGACAGTGAAAGCTTTGACCTTTCCCTATTGCATGCCCTTCCAGTCTAGGCCTCCCCATGTTCTTTTTTTAAAAGATGTTATTTATTTATTTGATAGAGAAAGAGAGAGAAAGCATGAGCAGGGGGAGGGGCAGAGGGAGAAGCAGGCTCCCCACTGAGCAGGGAGCCTGATGCAGGGCTCAATCCCGGGACCCTGGGACCATGACCTGAGCCCAAGGCAGACGCTTAACCGACTGAGCCACCCAGCTGCACTCTTCCTGTGTTCTTTAAGTCACCCCCAAAGGCAGACCATGCTCAAGACTTGTTCACCTTCCCCTTTTTCTATACTGAGAAAATGATATTTTACCACCGTCCCCAGAGAGGACACGAAACCTGGTTGCTGTTGCTTCTGTCTCTGCACATCACTTGTGCTGTGCTCTTTATGCATAGAAATTTTAATATAAAATTTAAGGTTTCTTGGAAGTGTTAGATTCTGTGGGCTTAATGTTTTTGATGACTCATATTGTCACTCAGTTTCTTGGGCGATTTAGAAAAAGATCTGAACTCCTCTCTGAAATGAACACACTCATTTAATAAAAAAATGAGATGTTTACATAATTATTTTGATAGGAGTTGACAGTAAAGCAGAAATTCTGAGAAATGCGGGTACTAAATATCATCAGTAAACTCAATTCTCCTTTGTCTGAAAATCTTACTTAAATGGCATAGCAGAGATTCATTGTATCCTGGGAGTAGCTTTAGCATTCATACTTTTGAGTAACTAGGATGAGTATAGGAGAGTCATTTTTATTAGCTTATCATTCATTCCCTCATCCATTTTTTCCTGTAGTTAATTAGTATAACTACTTTGTTCTCACTATTATTCTAGGTATTGGAGATACAGTGATGACAAATCAAAATCCCTGTGCTTGTGGAACTTATATTCTACTTTCAGGAGGAGATACTCAATGAATGAATTAATAAGCAATGAGATAATTTTAGATGGTTGTAGATACGGGGAAGAAAAGAAATGGTTATGTGTCATGATGACTTTGGTTAGAGGGATCAGGGCGGGCCAATGAGCTTTGCTATAAGACCCAAATAAGAAAAGGAACCAGCCATGGAAAGAACCCTCCAAGCAAAGAGAGCAGCAACTCGTGCCAAGGGTCTGAGACAGCAACAAGTTTGTGTCCTTGGAGTCCGGACAGAAGTCCAGGGGCTTGAGTGCAAAGATGTCAGAAGAGGTAGACTGGAGGATGATAGCAGGCAGAGGGCAGATCGCTTGATGTCTTTAGCTGTGCATATGTATCTGTTTGAACCTTGAGAAAGTGATCTAACATGTCTTGGCCTCAGTTTCTCTTTCTCTCAAATGAAGAGGACAGAAGCTAGCTTATAGGCTTGTTTGTGAATATTTTGTGTGTTAGTTGATGTTAAGTGCTTGGAAGAATGTCTGGCCCTCAGTAAAAACTATATGTATTCTCTGTTATTAGTATGTATATATGCACAGTACAGTTTTCCTCTAGCAAATCATTTCAGTTTATTGACCTTATAGGCTTTCAGAGCTAGCAAAGGTCTTGGCAATCACATCCAATCTTGACGTATTACAGACGAGGCTTTAGCTCAGAGAGGTCAAATGGCCTACACAAGTTCCCACAAGTAGTAAGTAAATGTTTAGACTAGAATCTTAGTTTCTTGAGTCTCAAGCCAAGAGCTTTCTACTGTTGGATGGTGTTGGCCTATAGTTAACCTAATGGCTTGGAATTACTTTCCTTAATATTTACCTTCTAAGATTATATTTAGAATAGCATTATTGAACCTTAATGCTTTTGTAAAGATGGAGATGGTTACCATATTGGTAGTAAATTTACTGGCTAATGATTAAGTTGATAGTTGAAAGTAATTAGAATTGAGATTATCCTAACAGATTAACCACAGGTTCAAATATCCCTTTAGTAGCTTTAGCATTTATACTTTTTTAATAAGATGGATATAGGAAAATCATTTTATTGTATGATTCATTCATTCCCTCAACAACTCCTCCATGTCTTGTACTATTCTAAGTACTGGAGATATAGTGGTAAATCATCTGAAGGCCCTGCCCCTCATGGAATTTACACTCTTGTCAGGGGAAGCAGATAATAAACCCTTGAATAAATTGACAACTAAGTAAAAGAAGGTAATTTCAGGGCAATCCCAAAGATACTTTAAAATAGGGAACTCAGGTGGTCAGTGATTTGATTGTCATCATGATGGATAAGGAGGCTATTGCTAAAATTGGAAGAGCTAATCACACTTTAAATGATTTACTCACTTAAACAATTTATTTTTCAAACCTCACTTCTCTGGCCTCACTACCTACTGATAAACAAAGGATCAGGTTTCATAAATTCAAATGCAGTCACACACATGGATGGTATTCATTGAATGATAGGGTTTAAGTTAATATATGGCATAAAGACTTTGCTAATGCATCACTATCTAGGACTAAAATTATTTTACCCAAGATGTATGATTTGGTGGCTTGGAGAAATTTTAAATTTTAACTTGTCTCTTTCTACAGACTTTATAGGTTTTCCTAGACCTATCAAAATTGGTTCCTGGGATAATCTTTTTGTTTTTTTTTCCTTTGCCTCTTTATAGGAAATCTCTTACCTGGGAAAGTTTTGTTCCAAAAGTTCATTTGTAAGCCATTTTGAACTCCTTTGCCATAGAAGCAGTGTTTAACATGGTAGTTAAGTTCAAATGCTGGTTCAAAGAAGTTTCTTTCTTTGTTCTCAAAGCTGAAAGGTTGCACTTAACGGTGTTCCCCTGAATTTTGGCCAGTTTGGTTTAGAAGGAGTAAACAGAGCAGGTGCATTTTTCTTTTTCTCTGGGCTCAGAACCAGATCCAGTCCATCTTGGGAAACTGGTGAAATAGCCCTTTTGCACCCTGTTGTTTTCCTTTCTGTACCCTTACCCCCTCAAGACACTCTTCTTTTTAGGCCTTCATGGTTATTTCCCTCCAGTGAAAGTTGTATGTCCCTTATTTCCTGTTTTTCTATCTTATTGGAGTAATACCAAAGTTGATAATTGAGTACAGAGTATGGATGTTTGAGTTTTCAGGATGCCCAACAGTATTCCACACTGTCAGAAAGATTTCTTTTAACTTTCATTCAAATACCTGTATCTAGGGGCCCATCACGTATTTCCTCAGAGTTGCCTCCTTTTGCTCCCTAACAACACCCTCTGTTCAGTCAGAGCTGCAGCTGATGGGTCCCCCCGTGTTCATGGAATATTGTGGCTTCTCACTTGGGGATGGTCAATAGGATTTGAAAATCTATAGATTTCACTCAGAGCAAGCTTAGTCCTGTAAGAAAAAAATAAAGGCTGAAAAATTATAGCAATATTATCCGATTAGTTTGGTTTCACCCTGCTGTTGGCATCTGCTTTATTCTCTATATTGTCTTTGTGCACTTTGCTGTCATGTTAGAGAAATATACTACATGAAATCCTGGCCTAAGCAAAACAAACAAGCAGTGAGTATGTCCCCCACCACTGTGAAGACCATAGATAGGTTGCTGCCTGCCAGAAATAGATGTAGTTTATAGTTTGTTCAACTCCATTGCTCACATTTTTTCATTTCCTGTTCTCAGATGAATAAATGGGGGGAAAAGAGAAAAAATGACTACCATAAAAAGTACATTTTCCCCCTCTATGTTCAATTATGGAAGGACATCTATAAACACAGGCATAAAGCCCAAAGGAAAGGAGAGATTTCCTAAATGTTGTCTGATAGTCATGTTAGCTTCCAAACAAAAATTGTTTAAAAATACATTTAGGACATATAAGCAGAAATATTGACATATGGTATGTGATATTTGGCTGAGTTTGTGGATGACATATGAGCCTGTCTGGAGGAGTTCTGATGATAATTGTATAAGCCACGAAGAGTCTGGTCATCAGAAACACGGACATTTAGGGATCTATGGAAACTTAATGGTTGTGTAGAAGAATTTATTTGATAATTAATGCAAAGGAATGTAACCAACATGTTAATGAGATTTATTAGAAATAACTGAATTACTCAGTTTTTATTTTGGTAATTTCCAAAAATGCTATTTGCTGGGCCCCAGGTAGCCATGACCTTTGTCAATATCTACAAGTGAATTCTTGTTTCCAGGCTGCTTAGGGTATGACATTTGTTCATCAAAATGTTACCTCTAAAGCGTATCCCATATACACTTATAGTATGTATAAAGATATAAGGACACATAGATTTAGGAGAAAAAGCTAGATTTGCAGCAGTATGTGCTCAAAACTGTGCTTCCTTGAAAAGTAGGGTTTTCAAGAGATAGCATGGTTTATGAGAAATTCGATTGGATTGAAATTAGAAAATTTAGTTTCTAGGGGCGCCTGGGTGGCTCAGTCGTTAAGCGTCTGCCTTCGGCTCAGGTCATGATCCCAGGATCCTGGGATCGAGCCCCGCATCGGGCTCCCTGCTCCGCGGGAAGCCTGCCTCTCCCTCTCCCACTCCCCCTGCTTGTGTTCCCTCTCTCACTGTCTCTCTCTGTCAAATAAATAAATAAAATCTTAAAAAAAAAAAAAAAAAAAAAAAAAGAAAATTTAGTTTCTATTTCTACTTTTGTCATCTAATTTTATGAGTCTAGATAAATGACATAATCATTCTTGGATTTATTTATACAACTCTAAAATGGGAGGACTGTCTAGTTGATTTTCAAGATTCCTTCATTTTCTAGATATCTGTTGAATCCCACTGGGTAATTATTGGGATATGAAACCCCTTTTTTTATGTCAAGACTATTGGTTGAAATACCTACAAAATTATATAAAAAGTAAAGAAAAAGTATCTGAATAGTTTTTTTTTTTTTTTGGTTTTTATTTAAAAATTTGACTTAGCCACTTGCTCACCCCTCAAGTTCTGGTATTTTTTTTATTGGAAGTGAATTGAATTTACTTTTGGGGATCTGACACATTTTCAGTATTTAATCACCCCATCCATACACAATGCTATATACAATCATTTAGGAAGGACCTCTTTATGTCTTTTATTTAAAATTATATATATATTTAATTGAAGTATAATTAACATACAGTGTTATATTAGTCTCAGGTATACAATATAATGATTCAACAATCCTGTACATTGCTCAGTGCCCATCATGATAAGTGTACTCTTAATCCCCTTTATCTATTTCACCCATCCCCCCCCAGCCACCTCCCTTCTGGTAACCACCAGTTCTCTATATTTAAGAGTCTGTGGTGTTTTGTTTGTATCTTTCTTTTTCTCTTTGTTTCTTAAATTCTACATATGAGTGAAGTCATATGGTTTTTATCTTTCTCTGACTTACTTCACTTAGCATTGTACCCACTGTATCCATCCATGTTATTGCAAATGGCAAGATCTCATTATTTTATATGGCTAAGTAATATTCTATTATACACACACACACACACACACGCACACACACATACCTTAATCCTTTCATCTATTGATGGACACGTGGGTTGCTTCCATATCTTGGCTGTTGTAGATAATGTTGCAATAAACAAAGGGGTGTATATTATCTTTCCTAATTAGTGTTTTCATTTCCTTTGGGTAAATATCCAATAGTAGAATTAGTAGATCATATGGTAATTCTATTTTTAAATTTTTGAAGAATTTCCACACTGTTTTCCACAGTGGCTGCACCAATTTGCATTCCCACCAACTGTACACAAGGTTGTTTTTTCTCCACATCCTTGACAACATTTTTGTCAATGACAAAATTCTTGTCATTTTGATTCTAGCCATTCTGACAGGTATAAGGTGATGGCATTGTGGTTTTGATTTGCATTTCCCTGCTGATTAGTTGATTTTGAGCATGTGTTCATGTGTCTATTGGCCGTCTGTATGTCTTCTTTGGAAAAATGTCTTTTAGGGTCCTCTGCCCATTTTTTAATTGGATTGTTTGGGTTTTTTTGTTATTGTTGTTTTTGAGATGTGTAAGTTCTTTATATATTTTGGATATTAACCACTTATTGGATACATCCTTTGCAAATATCTTATCCCATTCAGTAGGTTGCCTTTTTGTTTTGTTGTTGGTTTCCTTCACTGTGCAAAAGCTTTTTATTTTGGGGTGGTCCCACTAGTTTAATTTTGCTTTTGTTTCCCTTGCCTTAGGAAAAATATCTAGAAAAATGTTTCTGCAGCCAATGTCAAACCAATTACTGCCTATGTTTTTTTTAGGATTTTTATGGTTTCAGTTCTCACATTTACATTTTTAATCCATTTTGAGTTTATTTTGTGTTTGGTATAAGAAAACAGTCCAGTTTAGCATGTAGCTGTCCAGTTTTCCCAGAATCATTTGTTGAAGAGACTGATTCTTCCCCATTGTATATTCTTGCCTACTTTGTCGTAGATTAATTGACCATATAAGTGTGCGTTCATTTCTCGGCTCTCTACTCTGTTCTCTTGATCTATGTGTCTGTTTTTGTGCCAATACCATACTGTTTTGATTACTGCAGCTTTGGAGTATGGCTTGAAATCTGTGATTGTGATGCCTCCAGCTTTGTTCTTTCTCAAGATTGTTTTGATTACTTGGAATCTTTTGTGGTTCCATACAAATTTTAGGGTTATTTGTTCTAGTTCTGTGAAAAATGGTGTTGGTATTTTGATAGGGATTGCATTAAATCTGTAGATTCCTTTGCGTAGTATGGACATTTTAACAATATTAATTCTTCCAATCTATGAGCATGCATTATCTCCCCATTTGTTTGTGTCATTTTCAATTTCTTTCATCAGTGTTTTATAGTTTTCAGAGTACAGGTCTTTTACCTCCTTGGTTAAGTTTCTTCCTAGGTATTTTATTCTTTTTGGTGTAATTGTAAATGGGAGATTTTTAAATTTCTCTTTCTACTACTTCATTATTAGTGTGTAGCAGTGCAAAAGATTTCTGTATTGAATAGTTGTTTTTTTTTTTTTACAATTATTTTTACCTGATCTTGTGGCACCTGTGGATGTTTCTGTATTTATGATCTTAGAGTCAGGAAAGAAAACATGTCACCCTCCTACCTTAGGCACTTTAGTGATAGATCATTGAAGGACTGTCTTAATCTAGCAGCTCTGTAGGCGTCGGTATCATTTTCAGGAAATAAGATGGTGCGTTCAAATGGGGACAGTAAGGGGAACTTAATGAGCTGGTTAGAGTTTAAGGAGCTAGTTGGAAGTTGCAGTCAGAGTTGAGGTTCACCTGAAAGCAATGACAAAAATCTTTAGGACAGGCAGAAACAAGGAAACATTGACACTTTTAGGGCTACAGGAACAAAGGGAGAGAGTGGACTTTGGAATCTGTAGAGTTTCCAGATAGCCTTTGACTACAGCTCTGTGCTTCAGTGAAGAAATCTTTCCAGCAGGAAGGGAGTCAGAGAGAGAGATACTTCTCTCTTTCTCCACTGACTGACGTCTTGTATCATTGACCAACTCAAGAGCAGACAGAGGCCAAGGGAGCCAGAGAAATGCAGTCTGGCCAGGTCGGTCTCCAAAGGTTCCTAACATGATAGAAAAGAATCAAGTGTGGTCTGGAGAGGCAAAGAGAGAATATCAGGTACATCCATTATTTGATGCTGTAGAAATATTGTCTTCATCCTATAATAAGTAGTTGTATGTATTTTTAATAGACATTTAGAATGACTATGGCAAGATTAACTTTAATGGAAAAGCCAATTTATGATTTGACACAGACTTGGATATTTGTCACCATACTGCTGTAGTGATAATCTTATTAGGACCCAAACTGACTGTATCGCTGACTTATGCACACTCTTTCAAGAGATAGGGACTGCAACCAGACCTCGGAGGGGACCAGAAGTAGTTCAAGATCTGTTTTTATACATTGTTAGGTCCATTTTGCTGATTTATGTGTGTGAGAGTGAGGAATTTTAAATCTAAATTTATGAATGATAATGATCTGTTGTTTCCTTTTACTTATTTGTTTATTTATTTGAGACAGAGATAGTGAGAGAGAGCATGAGCGGGGAGGAGGGGACAAGGAGAGGGAGAAGCAGGATCCCTCCCAGGATCATGACCTAAGCCAAAGACAGATGCTTAACCAACTGAGCCACCCAGGCGCTCCTGTTTCCTTTTTTTTGTTTGTTTCTTTTGTACTGCCTTTGTTTTTGGTATAGGGCAATTATTTGGGAAGATTTTTTCTTTTCTATTTTCTTAAAGAGGTGGTATAAAATTGATCTTCTTTGTTTGTTCCTTTAAAACCATCTGAGCTGGGATGCCTGGGTGGCTCAATGAGTTAAGCGTCTGCCATCAGCTCAGGTCATGATCCCCAGGGTCCTAGGATAGAGTCCCACATCTGGCTCCTTGCTCAGAAGGGGGCTGCTTCCCCCTCTGCCTGCTGCTCCCCCCTGCTTGTGTTTGCTCTCATTCTCTCTCTGACAAGTAAATGAATAAAATCTTTTAAAAAACCCCATCTGAACTGAAGATTTCTTTCTCAGGGGCTTTTATATAACAATTTCAGTATCATTAAACATTATATGACTATTCAGATGATTTAATTCTTGGTTGAGTTGTGGTAATTTGTGAGTTTTAAGAAACTGATCATTTCTTCTTGTTGTCAACTCCATGATTATAAAATTATTTGTAGTATTCTCTTTTATAAATAACTGTAGGCTGTAGTGATATCTCTTCTGTTTTGTTCCAATATTGGTGATTTGTGACCTTTTTTTTTCAATCTTGCTAGAAATTTATCTATTTTATTGATTTTTTTTTCAAGGAACCACCTTTTTGTTTCATTGATTTTTTATCCTATTGATTTACTGTTTTTGATTTCAATGCTTTCTACTGTTATTATTTCCTTCCTTTTGCTTGTGTGTTAGATTTACTTTACTCTTCTTTTTCTAGTTTAAGGCAGATATTTCCTTCTTTTTCCTTTTTTTTAAAGATTTTTTATTTTTATTTTTAACTAATCTCTACACCCAATACATGGCTTGAACTCACAACCACAAAATCAAGAGTTGGATCTCTACCGACTGAGCCAGCCAGGCACCCCTCCTTATTTCTAATGTAAACATTAGTGCTATAAATTTCCCTCTCATCACTGCTTTAGCTACATTTCACATATTTTGATATGTTGTGCTTTCATTTTTATTAAGTTCTATTTTTAAAATTTTATTAAAATTTCCTTTTTGACTTATGGATCATTTAGAAATGTGTTGTTTAATTCACACATGTTTAGAGATTTTCTTTTTGTCTTTATTTTTTTGGTTTTTGTTTTTTGGGTTTTTTTTTGCATTTTAGTTAGGGAACACAATCTATTATTTCAATACTTTTAGATTTGTTGAGCTTTGTTTTATGACTCAAGATATGGTCTATCTTTTTTTTCTTTTCTTTTCTTTTTTTTTTTTGTAGTTTTTAATTTTATTATGTTATGTTAGTCACCATACAATACATCATTAGTTTTTGATGTAGTGATCCGCGATCCATTGTTTTCGTATAACACCCAGTGCTCCATGCAGTACATGCCCTCCTTAATACCCATCACCGGGCTAACCAAACCCCCCTCCCCCCTCCCCTCTAAAACCCTGTTTGTTTCTCAGGTCCATAGTCTCTCATGGTTCATCTCTCCCTCCAATTCCCCCTGCCCATTTTTCCCTTCCTTCTCCTAATGTCCTCCATGTTATTCCTTATGTTCCACAAATAAGTGAAACCATATGATAATTGACTTTCTCTGCTTGACTTATTTCACTTAGCATAATCTCCTCCAATCCCATCCATGTTGATGTAAAAGTTGGGTATTCATCTTTTCTGATGGCTGAGTAATATTCCATTGTACATATGGACCACATCTTCTTTATCCATTCATCTGTTGAAGGGCATCTCGGCTCTTTCCACAGTTTGGCTATTGCGGACATTGCTGCTATGAACATTGGGGTGCATAGGGCCCTTCTTTTCACTACATCTGTGTCTTTGGGGTAAATACCCAGGAGTGCAATTGCTGGGTCATAGGGTAGCTCTATTTTTAAATTTTTGAGGCACCTCCACACTGTTTTCCAAAGTGGCTGTACCAACTTGCATTCCCACCAACAGTGTAAGAGGGTTCCCCTTTCTCCACAACCTCTCCAACATTTGTTGTTTCTTTCCCTGTCCATTTTGGCCATTCTAACTGGTGTAAGGTGGTATCTCAGTGTGGTTTTGATTTGGATTTCCCTGATGGCTAATGATGATGAACATTTTTTCATGTGTCCGTTAGCCATTTGTATGTCTTCTTCAGAGAAGTGTCTGTTCATCTCTTCTGCCCACTTTTTGACTTGATTATTTGTTTTTTGGGTGTTGAGTTTGAGAAGTTCTTTATAGATTTTGGATACCAGCCCTTTATCTGTACTGTCATTTGCAAATATCTTCTCCCATTCTGTGGGTTGCCTCTTTGTTTTGTTGACTGTTTCCTTTGCTGTGCAGAAGCTTTTTATCTTGAAGAAGTCCCAAAAGTTCATTTTTGCTTTTGTTTCACTAGCTTTTGGAGATGTATCTTGAAAGAAGTTGCTGTGGGTGATGTCAAAGAGGTTACTGCCTATGTTCTCCTCTAGGATTTTGATGGATTCCTGTCTCACATTGAGGTCTTTCATCCACTTTGAGTTTATCTTTGTGAATGGTGTTAGAGAATGGTCGAGTTTCATTCTTCTGCATGTGGCTGTCCAATTTTCCCAGCACCATTTATTGAAGAGACTGTCTTTTTTCCATTGCATGTTTTTTCCTGCTTTGTCAAAGATTATTTGACCATAGAGTTGAGGGTCCATATCTGGGTTCTCTATTCTGTTCCATTGGTCTGTATGTCTGTTTTTGTGCCAGTACCATGCTGTCTTGGTGATCACTGCTTTGTAATATAGCTTGAAATCGGGCAATGTGATGCCCCCAGCTTTGTTTTTCTTTTTCAACATCTCCTTGGTGATTCGGGGTCTTTTCTGATTCCATACAAATTTTAGGATTGTTTGTTCCAGCACTTTGAAAATGTCATTGGAATTTTGATCGTGATGGCATTGAAGGTATAGATTGCTCTGGGTAGCATAGACATTTTAACAATGTTTATTCTTCCGATCCATGAGCATGGAATATTTTTCCATCTTTTTGTGTCTTCTTCAATTTCTTTCATGAGTGTTTTGTAGTTCCTAGAGTATAGATCCTTTACCTCTTTGGTTAGGTTTATTCTGAGGTATCTTATGGTTTTCGGTGCTATTGTAAAGGGAATCGTTTCTTTAATTTCTCTTTCTACAGTTGCAAGATATGGTTTATTTTAATGTTCCATGGGCACTTGGAAAAAACATTTATTTTGTTATTGTTGAGTGTCCTAAATGTGTCATTTAGGTCCTGTTTGATTGTGTTGTTCATATCTTCTATAGCCTTACTGATTTTCTGTCTCAGTCCTATCAGTTTCTGAGAAGGAGGTGTTGGAGTCTGAAACGATAATTGTGGATATATTCATTTCTCCTTTCTGTTTTATCAGTTTCTGCTTCATGTATTTTTTAGACTTTGTTATTTGGTGTGTACATATTTGGGATTATTATGTTTTGCTGCTGGATTGGTCCTTTTCCCTTATGTAATGTCCTTATGTTTTTCTTTGTCCCTAGGAATTTTCTTTACTTTGAAGTCTATTTTATCAGATATTTATATAGTCAGTCCTTCCTTTTTAAATGAATGTTTGCATGGTATATCATTTTTTATCCTTTTACTTTCGACATAATTTGTGGCATTACATTTGAAGTGAGTTTCTTTGAATCAACATAATAGTGTCTCATTTTTTTAATTCACTCTGCCAGTCTTTGTCTTTAGATTGGTCTATTTAGGCCATGTATATTTCAGGTAATTAATGATATGTCAATGCTTAAGTCTGCCATTTTCTTATTTGCTTTCTTTAGTTCTTCTGGTTCTTGTTTATCTTTCTCTTTTCTTGACTTTCTATGTTACTTGGGCATTTTTTAAGATTACATATTAATTTATTTCTAGTGCTTTTGAGTGTCTCTGTTTTCTGGGTCAGTCTGTCTGTCTATCTATCTATCTATCTATGAATGAATGACTTATCACAGCCTATTAGTATTATCTTAGTGAAGTGTAGAAACCTTATTTCCATTTATGGCCTTCCCCACTTTTAAATACCATTCTCATGAATATCAAATGGTATTATCATTTTTGTTTCAATCAATAAATATGATATATAGAGCTCATGAAGTCAAGGTTGGTCTCTTGTACATACTCAGTTCTTTTCATCTTTCTTTCTTTTATCCTGATGCTCCAAGATTCTTTTATTACTTCCTCTCTATTTGTAGAATTTCTTTAGCCAATCTTTAAGAGTAGATCTGCTAGTGACATATTCTTTTAGTTTTCTTCTTCATCTCTGAATGCTTTTATTTTCTCTTCATTCCTGAAGGATAGTTTAACCAAATATAGAATTTGTGATAGACAGTTCTTTCTATGTGTATGGCTTATTTCCTCATATCCTTCATAGTTTTATTAGAGAAATCCACTAACATATGGCTTGGTGTTTCCCTATAGGTATGCATCATTTCTCCTTGGTTACTTTCTAGATTTCTTTTTTGTCCTTCTTTTCCTGAAATTTAATTATGGTGTGTGTTGGTGTGGGTTTTTCTGGGTTTATCCTTTTTTGAGATGCTGAGCATTATGAATCTGCAGGTTTGTGTCGCTTTCCACATTTAGGAAGCTTTCGGCCATTATTTCATTGATTAGTCTTTCAGCTCCATTCTTTTCTACCTTTTTTCTGAATATGTTGAGATGAATGTTAGATTTCTTGTTGTTGTCCTGCAGGTCCCTAGGGCTCTGTTCATTTCTTTTTCAATTAATTTTCTCTCTGTTGTCCAGATTGCATGAATTCCATTGAGTTGTCCTTAAGTTCACTGATTCTTATCTTCTGTTGTTCCTACTCTGTGACTTTTTTTTCCCATTTTGTATCTTTCATTTATACAATTTCCATTTGATTATTTTTGTAACTTCTACTTCTTTGATAAGTTTTTTTTATATGTTCCTGAGAATTTGTAATTTATCTTGAAGTCTTTTTATGATGGCTGATTTAAAACCTCTGTCAGATAATCATATCTGATTAATTCCAGTGTTGGCATTGTTTGGTTGTCTTTACTCATGCAAGGTCTTATTGTCTTGGTTCTTGGCATGACAAGTCATTCTCATTTGTTGCTTGGACATTTTTATCTTATGTTAGAGGACTTTAAGATCTTTTTACAATCATTTATTTTAGCAGAAAGTGAACCTGTTTATATTTAGCATGCAGTTCCAGGTCTACTTTGTGGTCTGTGTTTCCACTGAATTTAAATTTTGAAGCCTTTATCATATTATTTTAGTCTGTTTGACTTATCTGATGCTTCTTGGGCTCCCACTGGCCCCAAATGGTGCTGTCTGAGGAAGCAAAATGGGTTCCCCCAGTCTGGACCATTGGTTGTCTTGAAGTAAGACAAGAAAAACCCCACAGGGCCTCTGGGAATAAAAAGGCTTCCTGAGTCAGAACTTACTATGGCATGATCCACATAAAGGGCCTCCCAGATGCTCCAATGTCTCTGGACAGAGGATGGGCATTTTAGGCTTTTAGAGACAAAGGCCCTGCTGCCTGTGTGCTTAGGTCTCTTCTGGTGGTCCTCCCCACCTACTCTGGTGTCCCCAGTGTGGAGAGGAGTTTCAGGCTTGCAGAGGCTACTCTGGCCAGGTGCTTGTCTGACAGGATCTTTTCCTCTGACGGGGACAGAGAGTGTTCCCAGGCTGGGCTGCTTCTTGTGGTGGAATTCCTATACAAGTGCCCTCTGGAGGAGAGTTGCAAGACCATGGGGACAAAGAGACTTCCACAATCAGACTGCTTGTGTGGTGTCTCTTGCTTGTACTGTGTGGTAGCCTCAGAGTCTCCGCCAGAAGGAGAGTGCTTCTTCCAATCTATCCCCCTTGCTGCTCTGGCCTAGCTCACCTGGTATTCATTTGGGTTCCATCTGGGGGAGGAATGGCCCTCCCCCAGCTGTCTTCTGATGCTGGTTGGGGGTCAGGAAATGCTGAGCATGGGTCACCTTCTTCATTTGGTGCTGCTATGTTGCTCCTCCAGTATTCAGGTCCCAAACCAGTTCCCTGTCTTCTTACCAACTATTTGAAATCTCCTTTAGTGACCTCTTGTTATTTCCAGGACAAAGAGTGGGCACAAATGGATCTATGCTATCTTGTCTTGTTCAGAAATCCAAGTTGTGTTTTATAGTTTTATAATGTCTTAGGGGAGACTTTTTAATGAAGGCAGTTATGGAGGAGAATGGAAAACTTCATAGCAGGCAGAAGGAAATGGAAGTGGAGCCCTCTTTCTTTGGAAGCTCTAGGAAGTTGAGTAAATATTCTAGATGAATTGCACAACCATCTCTGAGTGAGTACGCTTTCTGTTTCATCCAATTTTAAGTCTTGTATTTCTTCATTACTTCTCTCTACAGGTAGATATGTGTAATGATAAACATACTATGTTTTGTTTTTTCTTGTAGGCCATTGCTCTGCTTTTGGCATCCCTTGAGATTTAGATCCTTATAGAAAAGAATTGTATTGTAAAATTTGGATTATTATTTAGCACTGGATGAATTGATGGAATAATAAAAGGGGCTAATGGTGATTACTTAATTGAGCTTACAAAATTTTATATATGCATATGAAGAGAGATATTCACATGTAATGTTATTCTCAGCCCCTTGTGGCACTCTGAGTGCTTTGATTTAAATTGCATGTAAAAGAATTATTTTATTATAATGGTTAAACTGTAGTATGATTACATGTGTGCATACAGACCCTATTAGTCCTGTGGTCCTAAAAGTGAGTGTCCTCATCGCTTTGGGAAGAAAATATCAGCATTTCTATTTATTTTTATCTCATTGTCCTTTAATTTATATTTGATGCCTATTTTTAAATGCCATAATAGAATAGAATAGATGCAGAAAATTTTAAAATTATATAATTTGGGGCCCTGATAGGGTGTTGACTGTATAGTGAAAATGGTTTGGAGGCTAGTGATTCAGGAAACAGAAAAATTTTTAAATTGGCTGCATGAAAATGTACTCAATCTGGGGGAGTTTACCCTCAAATCTTTCAGTTTGAATAAAGAAAGGCAGAATGTGTAAAATACTCATGTTTGCATGAGTTTGAAGATTACACATCAGGCTTAGAGCCTCAGGGAAAGAAAATTTTTGAAGTCATGCAGGAGAGAAGGAAATCTGACCACCCAGGACAGAACTTGGATCTGGGGTGTGAGAGAACATTTTGTTTGCATGATTTCACAGGAAAGTCAGCTTTTGCTCTTCCTAGTGGTTCTCACCTGTCTTTAAAAATCACTTCTCTTTCTTCACCTGTACTTCCTAAGTTCCTGACCCTGCTTTGCTATTTCATTGTCCATA
The DNA here is from genome assembly GCF_004348235.1 of Phoca vitulina. NCBI lineage: Eukaryota > Metazoa > Chordata > Mammalia > Carnivora > Phocidae > Phoca > Phoca vitulina. Next base: position 21,585,781 of record NW_022589734.1, read on the forward strand.
GCATAGGTCACCTGCTAACGTACTATAATGCACTCATATTCATGTCTACTGTGTCTTCCCTCAGATAGAATGTCTGTTCCATGAGGGAAAGTGTCTGCCTGCTTTGCTAGTGATATGAACCAGACATCTACCACAATGCCTGAGTAATGTGGGAATTCATCAAATGTTCGTTAAATGACCAATAGCAGAGTATGGGACTCACTCACAACTTTTAGGAATTAGTGGTTTTTATTAGCTATTGTAGCTAAACTGTTCTGCAGTTAATGTTGCAAGGTGAGGACACTTTTCTTTTTCTCTGCGTAAACATAAACTACATTTGGAGATTGAGGTTTGAGATCCAATATGCTAGTTAGAATACAACATTTAAAAAAGAAAACAATTTCTTTATTCAAAATATGTCTATTCCTTTAAAAACTTTATTTTTTATGGAGGTATAATTGACACGTAACAATTATATTAGCTTCAGGTGTACAGCATAATGATTCAATATCTGTATGTATTATGAAGTGATCACCATAATAGGTCTAGTTAATAGCCTTCATCATACATAGTTACAGAAATTTTTGTGTGTGTGGTGAGAACTCTTATGATTTACTCTCTTAGCAACTTTCAAATATGCAATAAGCATATTCCCTTTTCGTGAGTGCAATTAAGTGGGACGAGTGGCTCTGAGTGTTAGAATCAAGGAATCGTGATTGAACAGTTGAGTTGAGTAAGACTTCTTGTAGCTAATTCATATAGAGCCATCACTGAGGCTTGCCTGGCTCCTGTCATGTTGGTATGGCATGCAAGTGTGGACCTGTTTTAAAACCTATGTTATCTTTTCCATTTATTCATGCATTGATTTCTAAATGCTGTTCATTGCTCCATTTTTCTTTCCTATCTTCTCTGTCCAAATAGATTATAGTAATTGCAGAAGCTTTCTGGGTGGCAGAGTCATGTCTGGATGCCTCCTGGGCATTTTGGAAAGATGCTGGGGAGCAGTGAACTCACTATTAGAGTTATATTTTCAGGGGATTACAGGCTTTTTGGTTTTAAGAGTCTTTAAATATGAATATTATCTTAGGAGTGGGCACTTTTTAATTATTTGATTCATGATTAACTGACCATCTGCTGGGAGTAAGACAATGAAGGGATAGAAAACAGGAGTGGGTTCAAAAGAAAAGAATGAAAAACTCTTGGAGAGAGTGGACAAATTTTGGGGAGGTGGTCATGACATTTGTTTAGGTTTTGTGTAGGGCTGGCTCTGTAAAGAAATGGATTTTCATTTATTCTTACTTATCCACTGTGCTTTACAATGTATGTCTTATGTTAGTGTTGAGAGAGAGCAGTGACTTAGCCCTCATTATTACTGGGTGGTATAAATACTTTGGTTCTGGTATTTGATGTAGTCTAGCCATGGCTCTTGAGTGTACTCATTTCTGTGATTTGCTAAAGTAACCTACAATTTTTGATGGTTTCTGGTACAAAGTCGATGAAATACAGGAAAATTAAGTTCAGATGCGTTTGGACAAAACCTTAATTCATCTCCTCTCTTCTCTCTGACTTTCCCATCCTTTATTTACTCATCCAGTCTCATGTGCTTGGATGCCTTTTTGACTCTTAACGTCTCCCTCATTTCTTCAGTATAGTCAAACCCTATTTTTGTACCTACACCTCTCATGTGTTTTGCTTCTTTTCGCTTGGCGGAGCCCTCTTTGATTTTCTTTTAGAATGTCATAATACTATTCCAACTTGTTTCTGGACCTGCTTCTTTGCTCTGCCAGTCCCATACTCCCACAACCCTCCAAACCAGGTAAATGTTTCTATTTTCCCATTCTGGACATACTGCTCTCTGGAACTAAAATTTCCTGGTTTCCTGTTGCCTTGTAGAATAAGTACAAACTTTCCAAATTGACGTATATGATCCTCCAGAGTGCATAAGTGATCCCTGAATGCTTTCCCCTTGATTCCCTGCAGTAATGTGTATAGCATATCATGTGAGCATAATAATGAGAGCTATTAAAAAGTGTCTGTTAAAAAAGTGAACATTTCTTGTGTTGTGATCAAACTTGATTATTTACTGAGACCTTATAATGCTTTACATATTAACAGCTCAGTTCCTTTTGTATTAACAGCTCAGAATGCAGGAGATAATGACATCATGAAATGATTTTAAATAAATTGACAGATATGCCATCTTCCTATTTGTGCCTATCAGTATCCCATCAAACCTTCAGAACTCCATGATGAAACCATCAGTCCGGAAAACTCTCTTGTTCTTTCATCCAGACGTCTTCCCACTTTCCTTTAATTCACTGCAGTACTTTGGTTAACATCACTTGCTGTACTGACTTCTCTACCATATAGTATAGTAATTTGCATGTTGATGTCACTCTCTCCACAACTTGAGAGCAAACTTCTGGGTGATAGAGATTTTTTAAACCTCTTTTAGTCCTTATAGTGCTCAGGACATGTGATTGACTCATCTCTCAGATCAGTACATTTCAAGGATTTTTGTTTGTTTGTTTCTGTTTTGTAACCACTGGTATTGTTCTTCCTATAGCAAGGCCTATTTCCTCAAATGTAATCTTACATGGAAATCTGTAAAAGAAGAAAAAAAATAGACTCACTCTGGTTGGCAGGAGGGTGATTGGTATATTCTTCCCAAATATCCCCTTTCCACCTGCCCCTCGCTGACTCTACAGAACACCCATGGCTCTGCTCAATCTTGTCTGAAAACTACAGTATTCAGTTTATATGTCATGGTCAAGCTGAGAGAAGCCTTTTAATATCACCACCTCAGTTATTTATCTGAAGTCTTGAATTTGTACTGGGAATAAACTTTATAAGAGAAGAATACATGAAGAAATCTGTGGGCTAGTGGTGAACTTATGTTTCTTACAATTGCATTGTCCATTTATTGCCAAATTTCACCACTTCTAAATACCATCCTCTCTGTTGGAAATACCGAGAAACTGAAGAAAAGGAAGTTAAGTGGGTAGCACAATAGAATTAGATGTTTTCAGCAAAAAAAAATGACTGAGAAAGGAAGTACATACAGGTTTTTCTCATACTCCCCTGCCTTTTAAAAGAAAGCTAAAATATGAGAAAGCTGACATTTTATATGCATACAGGAGAAAAGAGAGGTTCAATATTGGTTTGGAGTAGGCTATTCTGTTGTGTTCTGAAAGGTTTGGGTCATCACAGCTAGAGACAGAAGCAGGACTCAAACAAAGAAAATATTGGCCTTGGAAGAGATTGGTTTCATTAGACATGCTCCTGTATGTTGGGAAAGCCTTCTTCACATGGCGGAGGGAAATTGCCTTGAGTTCTGATCGGAAGATGTGCCAAGTTCTGCTCATCTCTAGAGCCATTGCAAGTTAATCAGTAAGGGCAGAGAATACTCTAATACAAAGGAAAATTTCAGAAAAGAGAGAAGAGGAAAGTGGAGTATAAGGAGAATACGAGATAATATTTGCTCTTAGGGTATAAAATTAAAGCAATAGATTTATGTCTTCACCAAATACAGCACTAATATCATCTCATCCTTCACAACTCAAGTCTTTTACTCACATTTCCCCTTCTTCCCCTCACCCTTCGCTCTTCATCCTCCTCCTGCTCCAACTTTTTATTTCCTCTCTTTCAGGATGTTGGATGGAGTATTCCTATATTCCTATTGTCTGTTGTCTAGGAATTCCTGCCAAAGCCCTAAAGCTGCTGCAGAAACAGCCTGGCAATCCCACCGCCTTCTAAGGAGAGCTAGCAGAGATGGGCCCTAATCCTGGGTTATTTAGCAGCAGTTGGACAAGCTGAGCTACCCTAATCCAGTTACCTTTCTCCAGCAGGAGACTAAGTATATGAGGAGGGTGTTATGATTCAGTGGCCCAGCAGGGAGTGTTTGCAAGGCCAACTCTCTAAGACAATTACTGACAGAGATAATTATTCACTGGTTCTAAAAGAAGGGGAAAACCACATGTCATCCCTCAGATTCACGTGTGTTTATGAATCCAACTTTCTGATCCACTCTGTGTCTATGTGAACAGGAAGAGAAGAGGATTGTCAGGAGACCCCAGTATGGGATAAAAAGCAAAACAATATAATGGCTCTTCGGTTGTTTGGAGTGGTTATGATGCATGAGTTTACTGTGGGTTCCCTAGTAGACAGATGACCCCGAGCCAATTTTCTCCAGTAGGGTGCAGGCAGGGTGAGGGGAGCAGCAGCTGGGGAGAACACTGTAGGTGGCACAGCTGTGGGGTAGATAAAGAATCAAGCCAGAGTATTTCCCCTGCTAAAGAAACTAGACAGTGGGGGTGTCCCCACTTGTGAATGTCCTGGAAAATCACAAGGGTGCCCCACGAGAGAGACACCTGCCACTCGAGGGAATTCAAGGTTAGCTTCTGTTAATGATGAGAAGGCCATGGCAGTACCACATAAGTCAGTGATGTCAGAACTTGCCCATCTCTTCTCATCCTGTCTCCCGTTCTAACTTAGCAAAGAGAGATGGAGATCCAGAAGCGGGAGGGGAAGAAACCTTGCAGAAATTGACCACCTCTCCTTCCCCGGGTAGGTCCCATGAGCCACAAAAAGGCAGAGGAAAACATTAAATAGGCTGAATATGAAATGGAGTTGAGATCTGAATGGACTTATGAGACCCAGAGTGACTAGAACCTATGGGATGCATCCATGATGATGCCAACAAGATGAGTTCAGGGGTACATGGTTGAAGACAGTCACTGGAGAAGGATAACACCATTTCATATTTGAATCTGCCCTGGTCATAATTTCATACATTGAAATCCTAAACACTGGAAGGCAATAGTATTAATAGGTGGGGCCTTTGGCAGGTGATTAAGTTATGAGGGTAGAGCCCTCATGATGGGGTTCGTACTCTAATAAAAGAGACCCCCCCCAGAGCTCCCTGGCTCCTTCTGACACTCAGGGACACAGCAGGAAGTCTGTGACCTGGAAGAGGGGGGGCCCTCACCTGGCTATGCTGTGGAATGAAATTTCTGTTGTTTCTAAGTCTGTGGTGGTTTGTTATAGCAGCCCGAATGGACCGAGACAGCAGCCTATGGAGTTGCAGATGGCTCAGTAAACCTCATGCTACGTGGGTGCATCACAGCCTCAGAGTGCTTACATTGTCCATTGGAATATGGTGAGAGTTAGCTGATAGTGTGTGGCTGGCTCTCATCAAGAATCCTGAGAGTTCACTCTTCTTGGTAGCATGACTGGCATGATGCATAGTTACCTAATTCTTGGATTCTAATACCGTGACCCATAATAATTTACAGTGATTCTAAAGGAAGCTGTTAATAGTCTTATTTGTAATGCTAGTTTCTGCTATTTGTGACAAATTTTAATAGGAACTTCTCAATGGTAGTGATGGATTCTCTTTTGATTTTCTATGAAATGAAGAAGAGAAACGTTGACAAATTGCCCTTTTTGATTTTGACATCTCCGAGGAGTCAGTTTTTATTTTTTAAGATGAGACCCATTACACCCAAGCATGCATTAAAAAGCTATAAAGCTAAGAGGAGCTTGCTATGGGACGGATCATTAAGAACCTTCCCAGAAATAGATGGCACGGATGCGGGCTTAGCAGTTGCTGTCGTAGACGATTCGGCATTTCAGGAGCTTGAGATAATTGTCAATCTTATGTGAATCCCTGCGTAGGCAGTGGAGCAGGTTATAAAAAGCAAAAAGGCGAGTGTCTTCATCAGCCATCTGCAGGGACGGAAGTCCTGACCATACGGAGTAGACCTCATTCTCTTTGACTCCAGGATGAACCTAATCACCAAAAAGACAGTGACTTAGTATTGTCAGTATTTGCTTATCTTTGTTCCTTCTAATTGTCAAATTAGGATTTGGGCAAGAGGCATGAATGTAAAGCTCTCTAGGTAGAGGCATGGATTATTGAGCCAGTACATCAGAAATCTATTAATGGTCTAAAAAGTAGAAGCAGGATTCAGGTGTAAGCATTCTAACACGTAGGTGATCACAGATGAAGTATGTGTGCATCGGACTAAATAGAGAACCACAAGGTTGCTAGAGATTGAGAGAGAGTCAGTTGCAATATAGTTGTGCGAAATGTATATGTATTTACGGGCCATATGTGTATATATATGTGAATGTGACCAAGGGACAATGGAGGAGCTAGTCTTAGTTCTCATACTAGAGGAATCTATTTCATGTCCTGAATCTTGTCTCTGATGTGTTCTTTGTACCGTATTTCTTCTGATAGCTCAGAACAATTACATTTATCTGTTTCCTGCTTCAAACTGATTCTCTTCTCCATGTAGTGTATGTACAAAAGACCTCAGAAATGATGATTGCACCTGATGGTCTAAGATGCAGGTCATCTAGTGACATCTACCACAAAGATCTGCTGAAAGAGTCAGGAGACTTTCATAATCTACCCAGGACCGTTAACCCCCAAATGTCTACGAGCAATAGGGGCTTTGTTTTGAAATCTCTGGGGTGGGAGATGCCGAGGATCATGCGTATGAGAAAGGGGGGGGTGCTAGCAGTGACCCCTCAGTGGTGAGGGGTGGGTGGTAGGCTGGGAAGCATGACAGTGAAAACAAAAGGACACTGAGGAATGCGAGGGAGGGGTACCCTGACCTCTGCCCCCACCCCCCCCACCCCCCCGCTTTGCAAGCTGGGAATCTCCAGAGAACTGAGAGATGGAGTAGGCAGCTTGGGAAGTAGGCACATCAGCTGCTTTGAGAGCTGCTGGGTACAAATGTGGGATAATTGTAGACCCTGATCTGTTGAACTGTCTCCTACAGAGTAAGAATATTTTTTTAAACTTGGGATTTCCTATTGGAATTTAAAGTGTGCGTGTTCGTAGTGTGTGTATTTGTTGCCTTGCTTTATGTTTAATTTTGGTGCTTGGGCCCTAAGATGAAATTTACTGTACAAGGGACAATGATAATAAGAATAAATAAGTGGTTAAAAAAAAAAGAACTAAATGAAGTATTCTAGAACAAATTAGCGACCTCAGAAAGTAAGCTGACAGTAATGAAGAAAATAACTTGAAAGTCTAGGTGTTTATTTCATGTCTCAAGTGGAAATGTGCTTTGTATCTGTGTTGGATATATTCTTCTCCCATGAAAGTGACAAAAAGGACACATGATAACATGTACTTTGGACAGGGTAAGGGAAGTATAAAATCCTATTACTATTACAATTCTATCTTTTTCTTTAGATGACACATTATTTCTGAGAACTTCATGCAGCTGTTTGGATGTTACTTCACTCGTGCTGAAATTATCCCATCTGATTCGAGATCTATATTGTAAATATTAACTCAATCTAAATATGACATTATTTGGGGAGATTAGATGTAATGTTATGAATGTTGATTTTGGAAGCCTTCCCCCAAAAGAAAACATAAAATTTAGGATGAGACCACTTTCTGCAAATGACAAAATAAAGAATTTCAGAAAAGATACACTCCCTTCTTTTGTGACCCACTGAAATCTGACCTCATCTTTTCAATCTCTGACAGTCTCCTCTCTCTCTGACAAATATGTCCAGCAGAGGTGGGGCTGGGGTAGTGGCAAGAAATACCATCTCATCTGATTTGATTTTCTCTTTTCTCCCTTCCCACTGTCATCCTTTGGTGTGGGGAGAAAAGAGAAAAAACATGAGCAGAATTTCAGTAGCAGGTGTCCTGGGATACTTAGAGAAAAATGTTTATCTTGCAGATTCCACTCTCCAGTTTTCTTTTCCTTGAAAATATTATAAACCCCAGTCCCCAGGAAGGGGCAAGCCTTTGGTGGATTTGTGTGCTCTGTAGGGAAGGCTGCACCTGTCATCTATCACATCCTAAGATTCACTTACAATAGGATCTACCAGTATGAATTACTAGAATCTTGCTTTATTTAACAGCAACCTAGGATAAGAAATGCCTAAATTTTGTTCTTGCAAAGGGAGGGATTTCGGAACTTGCTTCTCACAATGGAGGTCACCTCTTTCATCAATGAAGAAAACAAAGAAGCGTCAGGAGGATGCTCACCTGGCCAACTATCTTCTCCATACCCTCTAGAAGTCTTCTGTTTTGTTCCTCAATCTCTATGGCTCTGGACAGAATCGAATCTGGGGCTTCTTGCATACCCCGCACTTCCGTGACTAGATGATACAGGGGGTCATTCCAGGAGCGCAGCACTCTGAGTATCAGGTTCAGAAGGTCTTCGTGCTAAGTGACCATATAAAGCAATTGCATTAAAAAAAGCATAACAAAGGGGGCACCTGGGTGGCTCGGTGGGTTAAGCGTCTGCCTTCAGCTCAGGTCATGATCTTAGGGTTCTGGGATTATACCCCACATCAGGCTCCCTGCTCAGCGGGGAGTCTGCTTCTCCCTCTCCCTCTGCTCCTCCCCCCAGTTTGTGCTCTCTCTCAAATAAATAAAAAAAAATTAAAGAAAGCATAACACAGTGGGTTTAGTTACTTGTGAGTTTTTGTGCTGAGAGGCTGACCCAAATGATCTCTTTGTTATTCCTATATGTATGTAAAATCTTTTGTAGGTGGTTAAAGTTGTAAAAATAAAAAAGTTTAAGCTATTGGCCTAAACTTGGCTAAAATAAAAAAAAAATCTGGTTTATTTGAATAACTACTTCATCTAATGAGAATTCTAGTTTATAGCATGAGGAATTTTGTTCTCCTTGGAAGTTCTACCATCCGCCCACTCAGTGAGCTTTTTTTTTTTTTATATTTGGCAGCTTTGCTTGTCCAGAAAGAATTTTGTTGGCACTCAGCATGTGCCTCCAGTCCCCGACCCAGGAAAGACAGACTCCATGAGTGCCGATGACAAAGGGCCCACATCATGTTCATCCAAGGACACATTCATATTAATGAGTCAAATCCTTCTTTAATGGATTCGCTTATGATCTGTAGTTTTTATTTTATGAAATTAGAACAAAGAGCCAGTGAAGAAGGCATGGCACCCATGAATACGCTCTCCTCAGTCTATCGCAGCCCCCGTCCCTGTGCTGCAACCAGAGAAGTCTCTTCTGTTGAGCTGTTCAGGTGAATAAAATGGCACCATGACAGTGGTAGGAACAACATCAGAGGAATTTACAAGGGAGGTTTGCCCCCTATAGTCTCACTGTCAGGATCGCACATGAAACTCTTAGGAGCTGCTCGTCTCTGATTTAAAAGGCTTGCTTTCCTGAGGTCTGTGAACTAGTCTAAGGTAAAGGAAGTGAAGAGTGGAGAAGAATCCAACAGATGTGGCGATGGAAACATGTCCTGCGATATGAAGTGAAGGAGATATAAGCCACGGATGGCCGTCTAGTTGGGCTAGTTGGAGCATAACGAGTAAGGGTGAGGGCTTGGAATTGGATGAAGCCCAGACCCACGGCTTCCCACCCCGTCATGACTCCAGATTCCACAGCCTCTGCAAGCTTCAGCTTCCTCATCTCAGCAAGTGTAATAGCAGTGCCTAGTGTCCTAGGACTTTTTTGTGAGGATTAACTACAGTAATACAGGTACATCGCTTGGTGAAGTGTCTGGCCAGGGAGTGGCTCTTAATACATTTTAACTCCTCCTCATCCTTCTTCACCCTTTCCCTTCATTTTATCATCATCATTATCAGTACTATTAATGAGCTTAGCAGACAGAAAGAATGCTGGTACCCATTAACAAAGTTGTGAAGAGAAAGCAGATTGCATTTATGGGGGGATATATGTGAAGATGCTTCTTTTAAGTCATGTTAAGACAGTGCTTGTGGCAGGGAATCAGAAAGGAGAGATTATTATGATAAAGAAAAGGGATAAATGATTGGGGCTTCCCATGCAGACTTTGTGGTCATCAGAGCAGAAGCAATCATGTAGCCATGAGAAACAAAACATAATATTTTACAGGACCTTATTTGGGGAGAGACTTATAATTCAGAAGTGACAGGTGATGGAGGAGTCAGGGAAGAATGAAGAGAGAGGCAGGCGTCAGAGAAGGAGAAGTAGCATCGGAAGGAGAGCCTTCAAAGTCTGGAAGAGATGGCTCGGTGCTCAGTAATGTTGAATGCGGCCAGGGGCGGAGCCAAGGTTATCACGTGATAAATACAAAGTTGCGTGCATGTCTTACCTATCCATGAATTTTGCAAACCTTCTATTTTATCCATGGAAGTCTAATTCAGTTCAGGCTTTCACATGGTATAATATATGCAAATCTGGGTCCAAGGCATTGATTAAAATAATGTTGTTTGCATGAACAACTTAGAGATCTATTTTGCTGCTACAATCTTTAGTCCTCATTTAGTTTTTCTGATGCTTCATCAGTTACATGCGGTCATTTCTCTCTGATTACTTGTTCTTCCTCCATATTTCTTTGTGTGTGCACCTAGCATTACCTAACACCGTACTTCATGGTGGCACCTCAGTGGTGTTGGTGAGAAACCTGGAGAGAAGACTCACGTGGATCTGCTGGGCTTGCTCCTTGTCTTCAGGGGTAGAGAGGGAGGAAGTGTGACAGCTGTTGATGGCCTTGGTAATGAACCCCCGGCCCTGGGCGTACCTTTTATCCTGAAAGGGAGCAAGCAAATTTAATTAGTTATAGTTGTTTGAGCATTGGTTAAATGAGCCCATTACCAGAATATTAACACACTTGATAGATGTGTAATCTGTTTTTTTAGAATGAGAATTACATGAAAAACTGAAACTAAAGAATTGAGAAAGGCACCCTTTCCCTGCCTTTTATTTTGATTTTCTCTATCAATGCATTCTTTTTTAAAATCTTACTTTTCCAAATCCCGACCTCTTCCCTTTTTTGTGATTCCCTTGTTTAATTTTACCTTTTCCACAAGTTACTACTTGGAAAGCAAACACATTTAATACCCCAAAAAAGGAACATTAAATATTTTGTTAACTATCCTCTTTCTTTAGTATTTGAACCAATATCCTAGGGCACATATACTTATATTTTGCCATTTAATATTTTCTTTACTGGGAGTCCAAGCCTATATGCTCCCCTAATAGACATTATAAAATTATAACTTTTCTTTGACTAACATCTGAATCCACACACCTGTACTTTACCATGTTCATCATAGATGCATAATACAATTTTGTTGATTGTTACAAAATGGTAAGTCAAAAAAACAGGGTATAAAATTTTAGGAAATATTAATCAGTGGACTCAGAATTAAAATACACACACACACACACACAACAACTAGCTAAGGCATTGACATAAAGCTAATCTCTACCAAAAGCTGTGAAAATCTAAGGAGATTACCGGGAAGATGTGAAAGACACAAGAATGGCAGTCAAAAGAGGAGGATGGAAGAAAAACCACTGAGTACAGAGAACTATGGAATATGTGTTTATTACAAACATTGAGCCACATTCCTTATGGTGACCCTTTGATTTATTGAACCTCTCATACACTGGTTGACCTAAAAGAGTTAAGCTACAACTTTCAAAGTACCGTAATCAGAAGGAGAATATTGTTTCCAATTCTAAACCAACCCTTCAATTCTAGTTCTAAATCTATACACTGGACATCTTAGAACAATAATTTATAGCATTTTTGGGTTTCAGAAGAGCTATTATTGTTTGTTTTCCTGACATGGATTCAGCTTAGTTTAACTTTCTTCGATTAACTCCATTCCAGGCAGTGTGACTCTCATTTATTAGATATCTGGGATGCTGGGTGACGAATGCCTCAGGAGACATGTACCCCACACACAAGGACAAGAACTCAGCATGCTTCCAATTACTCAAGCTCCACCCAAAAGCGCTTTATGCCAGGTGTTGTTATGGAGTGATGGTTGTGTTTTCCCAAAATGCCTATGTTGAAGTCCTAACCCCCAGTGCATTATATTTGAAGATAGGGCCTTTATGGAGGTAAGTAAGGCTAAATGAGGTCATAAGAGTGGAGCCCTGATCCAATAGGATTAGTGTCCTTACAAGAAGAGACACCAGAGAATCCCCCCACCCCCACCCTCTACCACCATGAGGACAGGGAAGAGGCAAGATGGGGAGATGTGTGCCCTTATCAGAACCTGACCATGCTGGCGCCCTGAGCTCAGACTTCCAGCCTCCAGATCTGTCCGAAAATACATTTCTGTTGAAGCCACCCAACCTATGGAATTCTGTTACGGCAGCCCCAGCCGGCTAATACAGATGCTTAAAATTTGCTGGAAATTTTTTTTTTAAAGAAAACGAATTAAAGGAAAATTTTAAAGAGTCATTATACTCTTTGAGAATCTTTGAGGTTTCATGACACTGTCCCTTTCTTCTTGCCCCCCCCCCCCCCATTTTATGAGCCAATGGCTTTTTTTTTTTTTTTACCTAAAAAGTGTGTTATTTGAGATTTGGCTCCGGCATCTTTCTTGGCTCAAGTGTGGGAAGCTTCCTTCTGGGAAGAAGCAAGAAGGGCGTACTTACAAATTCGTTGAACATCTCCGAGGAGAGGTTATGGATGTAGTGAGACAGGATGACCGCGCGGTCAAACAGGTCTCGGAGGGACACCTGGCAGTTGACCGCCCCGGTGGGACAGATGGGCAGGGAGGCCACGCTCTGGCCCAGGAGGAGTTCCGACACCAGCAGCAGCAGGGGCAGGAGCGACCCTGCTCAAAGAGAAACACCAGCCACTCTGATCTGTTCAGCGGAGGTTATGAAAAGTAATTCTGCGGGGGGAGCCTTCTCTTCCCCCCACCCCCACCCCGCCCTCCGCAGGATTTGGTATCATGACAGCCAGGGTGGGAAAGAGCCAACACCTCCCGCCGTTGTCCATTTAGATATGTAATTCTATTTGCACAGATACATAGTTGGAGAAGCGGGTTACTCCCTGCATTTTGGTATTGCTCCCAGGAGAGCTTCTGTACTTTGCAAACATTTGGAGCTTAAATGAACTCTGAGCCAGGGTGTTTAAGTCATTCTTCTAAGTTAGTTTAACATCTTGGGAGTTTCTGCAGATTTCCAGCAGCCAGGCTCTCTGTGAGACTGTGATTTTTTAACTCTGTATTGACTACTACCTGCATTTTTAGACCCTGAAATGGCAAGCACCGCACAGTAGACCTGTTTGTTTTACTTTCATGCCTGATCAGAATAAATATGATTGACAGTGGCTAATATGGAGTATGAAGAGAATCCAGCACAAAACGATACTGTGGCCTAGATCTGCTAACTCACCTTAATGACCCTATGTGATTGCTTGACACCCTGCCAAAGGCTTTGCATTTTTTTTTAAATTTGTGTTTCCCAGTAATCTTGTGAGGACTGCGGCCTTCCTTATTATCGTCACATTACACTGATGAAGCAGAAGGCTTAGGGAGGTTAAGTGATTTTCCTCCAGTCCTATGACGAGCAGGTGGAGGAGGCTGGACACCAGCATCGTCACTCTGACTGTGTCGCGTGACGTCGTGCACACCTGTGTGCTCCCAGGCTGCGTCCAGGTCACGTGGGCCACGGGAGCGGCCTTGACAACTCAGTGCTTGGAGTGTCATTGCCACTACTTGGGAGGAACAGTATTTTGCCTTTAATGCTCACAGTGGCCCTAGGAAGTTGATGTGATCCCTTTCTCCTGTTCCATCTACAAAACACCCTCTTTTAAAATCACAGTTATCAGAGATGATTTAGTTATCGTGGTAGCTCAACAGATGGGCAGACCTCTGACATATCAATCATTTACACTTTCAAAAGGAAAGGAACAATCTATTAAAATCACTTATTAGCATCAATGAACCCGCTCCAGAAGAATATCTGACATAGAATTGTATTTATCAGAAAACCAAGCTTCTATGGAAACTTCAATGAATGTAATTGGAAATGTCTAGGATGACATGAGGCAAGTGCTAAAGATTTATGTGTGAAAAACTTCCTAAACCTAAATACCTAAAAAAAGCTAAAATTTTTTGTTAATAGAGACTGTAACTCACAACCTTTTAGCTGCAAAATGAAAGATGGAAATGTTGTGAGGTGAGTCGTATAACAGATTTTAATTTTTTTCAAAAACATGAGATTTCCAAAAAGTTTATTTTAGGTACTTTAAAGTCATGTAATTTAGCTGAACGGATATTTTATCTACAGGTGTTAAAAAAAAGTGCACTATAGGTCAAGAAATTGGAATATTAGTTCTAGGAAATTCATAACTTCATAGATATTATTTAACTCTGACTACATTTATCTGTACATTTATTATCTGAAGGATTCTCACAGTCTAAGAGGAGATAAAATAGATGTTTTTGTTCTTCATTTTATAAAATGAATTTTATGGTTGTTGCTGATCTCTTTTTCTTGCAAATGTCAACCAAGAAAGTAAAGATGGTTAATTATTACAGGCTGTTTTTCTCTTTGAAATGCCATTTGGCTTAGAGCTAGTTGACAAAGTATTATAAGAGACCATTCTACTATCATTGTCTGTATATTATGACTTCAGAGTTGAAAGTTTCCCCAGGCTGACTCACGTCAGAGTCCTGGGAACCAGAAAATGTTAGTGTCTACCTTCTGCAGTTGTGATAAATTGGACCTATAGACATTTGTCATCTTATTCCAGGCCAGGATTTCTCAATCTTTGACATTATTGGCATTTTGAGTTGGTTCATTCCCTGTTCTGGGAGCTGTCCTGTGCATTGTGGTATGTTTGGCAGCATCTCTGAGTTTTGCCCACTAGATAACAGGAGCACCCCAATTTCGAATTAAGACAACCAAAAACATCTCAGACATTAGCCAAATGTCTCCGGAAGAAGGAGGATCTCTGTTTGAGAACGAGTGTTCTATTGTGCCCTTGTACAATTGCTTCCCAGACCAATGACTAGATAGCTCTTCTAAACTCTGGAAACCTGAAACCTCTTGCTCAGAGAATATTAGCTAAAGTTTCAAATTAGTGCCACCCCCCTCAAGAATGTTGACAATTCGACAAATCCGTGAGTTGTTGCACGTACCTTTCAGTGACCACCCTTTGTTGTCCATGGTGGTGATGCTTTCGAGAAACACACGTCACCAGAGAAGGTCTGGTAGCCCAACAGCTTTCTCTCCCAGATATTGGCTTTATAAACCTTTGACATCTTCATGAATATATTTAATCAGGCAGTCCCTTCCCTTTTGCCAGTCATCTATCTCCGTCATTGAGATTACCCCCATAATTTCAAACATCAAATGGTCTTTTATTTCTTATTCATATTCAGGAAGACATACTGGCCAGAAATGAACATTCTAGGAAGGATTTTGATTAATTAGACCAAAAGGAAATGAGAGAAATGATGAAGGTGAGATCTGGAGACTATTTTGGGTGAAAGGACCCGTAGCACTACAGAAGTCATTTGCTTTAAAATTTGCCTTTGTTTCTCTGCAGGGTCTTGAATATAGCATTATATTTCACTTAGGTGTCCCATATATTAGCGACGGGTATTCTTTTTTTTTCCCCAGTTCAGAATTGCCAGGTGAAGTCAAGGTTTCAAAACCGACACAGGAAATTATCAGGAAATATAGAATAAGGAGAAAGTAGGACATTCGATCCCCTGTCATGCTCTCGTTATGTTTGCTCTCATCTTTTTCTTGCTTCTACACATTCTGTTTTGCCCTTTTTAAATGACCTGTATGTATGGTACTTTGTTTTAAAATGGGTATTTTCATCTGTTCATTTCTTTTGACTTCAACATTTATGTAAATTTAGATTAGCATCCCCAGTTTACAGATTAAAGAACAGAGGCCTGGAGAGATTCAGTGTCAAGAATATTGAAGTAATTAGTCAAATTAGATGCTGGCAGGAATTTTGCTTCACAAGGAATCAGGAGGGATATTAAGAAGACTTGGAAATGAATCATTTAACAAACACAGTTGGGCCTGAACAAGAAATCACCCCTGACCTTAGGGACTTTATTCTGGGCAAGCGACATAGTGGTTTTCAAGGACGAACACACACACACACACACCCCTTGGAATATGATGTAGTAAAACAAAATTCGAGGCAATAATTTGCACTTTCCTCAAGGATGAGTGGACAGACTTCACTAATTTATGATCATTTTATTTCTCTGACCCAGCACCCCTCCAGGGCCAAGGTGACAAAAATTAATCTTTCATGGGCTCAAAAGTTCCATCCGCCTCTTAGAGATTTCCTAAATGAAATGATTTTAATGAATAAGAACTGGGTTGTTGACGACTTTCTCTAATTTTTGAGTCCTTGCATCTAAAGCAGCCCGTGACCTTTAGCTTCAATGTCGCCATATGCCTCTCCTAGTAAATCAACAGGTGAGGTGATTTTTAAAATAATTCTTTTCCATGGCATTTACTTTTTCCATAGTTGATGCTGCCACAATTGTGCCTCAGTGATTTTCCAAATGCTCTTATGGAGACCTAGAAATCTTAACGAAGAGTGACTTCCCTTAAAAACCATCTTCCTAATTGCCTTAGCGTGCGCAGTACTAGATTTTGCATCCTACGCATCAAGTGTGGTGATGTATAGGCTCTTTCAGTCTGAAGCTGGGTCAGGATTTCATTGACCCTATAAAGTATCCATTTTTCCCCCTGGATAGTGAAAGTCTGAATTATTAAGAGAGCAGTGCCCCATGGCTGAGAAATTAATGCTGCCCTCCATTCCCCTCTTCTTCTAGAAAGTTAAGAGTAGGGAATTCTGCCGTAAGAACTGACAACATAATGTTAAAATTTAAAGGCGTTGTGACTTTTGTAGATAGCCAGGAAAAAAGCAATCTAAGAACACCTGAGTTGTGTTTATTCTGGGAGGCCAGTTGATTTATTTGACTCCAAAGAGGGGCATGTTTCTCTGCAAACTCTCATTTGCTTCCTTGCTGCCCCCCCCGCCCCCACCCCCCCCCGCCCTGTTTCCTGTTAATGGGATGTTGCAATACCTAAATAAGGCAAAAGGCATATTTTATGCAAAAAGTCATAGTTGTCCTATTTTTTTTCAGCTATTTACGTCCCCTAGCTTTCACCTTAATTTTTGTACGTGGCTCTTTTAAAGATCTCTTTACCAAACCCTGCCCTTAATTTAGAGCAATAAAGACATTCACTGAGAATAGACGTGTCTGTTTTTATTACAAAACTTCATTTGTTTGCCATCTGGGGGCTTAGGATAAACTGGGAGCTGATGACTGATTTCTGTCAAGTAGCTGAATAAATAGCTGAAATGATGTTCAAGTTGCCATGAAATTTTTAGTACCTGAAACTAATGAACAATTTTGTCATCTCTTCTAAATGATTCTAATTTTTAACATTAAGTAACATCAGGTTTCTTTTCTTACTAATTAGGAATGGAGCTTGCAGTTTCCTTGAATTTTCTTTTGTTTTTAAATTTGGAATAATACTATGTTTTCTTTTCTCATTTATGATGCAAAAATATGAAAAATATTTCACAAAGCTTGAAAGGTGTCTACTGCAAGATATGGGGAATATTAAAAAGTAAAAGAAATTAAGAAGTTTAAAAATCATCAGATAAGAGGATCACAGAGATATTTCAATTTATATTAGTCATGAATTGCCTTGAATAAAGTGAAAGTTGCAAATGATGAAAGGTATATTGTTAATGGATTTAAGAATTCCCAACCAGCCATCTTCCAAAACCTGGACTAAAAGATCAGAGAGGTTGTAAGTTGTTTTTGATATAAAATAACAGAAAACATGAAGGGCACATTGGAAAAAGAATCAGTCACAATGGTCCTTTCTTGAACTGCACTGTTTTCAGGATAAACAAAAGTAATGATTTCGTTACGTCCTCTGTATACGTCAACTTCATGCATATTACGATGTATATTTTCCCCTAAGTGTCTGTCTTTAATGCTTATCTCTGCCAGGGCTTTGCAGGTCATCAGCTTCCTTAAGTAACTCCAGAACCCAAGTTCTTAATCTGTTAGCGGTGTCTTGGGAGCATTTGCTCCTTAAATAAGAAAGCCATAATGGAAGCATTTGGAAATTTGTCCTGTAATTTCTTTTCACTGATACAATATTCATGTCCTCTGCTCTAATTCTCTGAGTTCTCGGTGTTAGCTTATCCTATGAGTTTCTTGTCACATGTTTGTTCCGAACAACATGATATAGGACAATGCCAGATCTAAGGATGATGTGTCTGGAAACTTCGCAGATTCACTCTTTAAGATGATATTTTTTCAAGTAAAAGCATCAAATATTGGCTGTGGGCTAATGTGAAGTGGGGCAGATGATAACTTTTCTTATAAAAGAGTCTTCATACCCCAATATTATGTACATGTGTGTGTGTGTGTGTTTGTGTGTCTTGTCAAACGGAAAAGTGGATTTGAAGCATGCCCGCTTTCAGGGAGATATATATCTATATATAGATACGGACACACTCATGAAGTCATCGTCTAATAGGAAGTGGGACTCTGAGCCATTGCTTTTTCCAGGGATAATTTTAAATTTTATAATTAGCACGGGCACCACCAAACAGAACAGAACGCCAAAGTAACAGACCAGGGTCCCTGAGGGTGTCTGTACTCCCGGACAGGCATTAAGTCTTTAATTGTTCAATTGCGGTGAGACTGGCAGGATCCTTGGGGAGGGACTGGGGCAGTCGGGAGGAGTCAGGGCACATGGGATCAGGGCAGCCAATCGGTACCAATCCGAAGAGAATCTTTCGATAGTGTCACAGCTCATGGGGCCATACATATCCTGAAAGCTGTCATCTCTGCCTTCCTCCATGGTTCATCCTTTTCAGCATATTGAAAGGATTCAGGCTAAGAAGTAGGGCAAGTTCTTCACATGAAATAATATACTTCAGTTCTAGTCTATACACCCATCATCCTACAATACATTTTTCTACTGGAATTTGCCTAAAATAGCTTCCCTGGGACATGTCCCTCTTTTTCTTTAATTTATTCATGAAATGCAGAATGTATTACCAGCATAATATATGCTTTGATACTCAGGGAGTAACTAAAGTGACATTTATTTAACAAAACTCTTTATCATTCGGCGTTGAAATATAAATAATAATTGGTGGAATGTTCTATCGACCAAATGCTCTAAATGCACACACACACACACACACATATTTTATACTCTCTTTATATATGTTTATATTCTCTATATAGGTAGATATTAGTGTGTGTATATATATATGTATGTATATGTATATATGGAAGTATGTATATCTGCGCTTTTAAATTACAGGGGGAAAGTAAAGGTACACAGTGATTATGAGGACTTCTGAGATAAGGAGATCACAGAATTCTGGCTCTCCCTAATTCTAATAAAATGAGCAAAAAGTAACTTAAAAAAACTAGCAAAATTACACCTGCTATCTGAGGTAGGAGGACAGATGGGCATGTTATTTTATTCATGGCTCGGATTGGGGAATCAATAGATAAAATCAAGCTAGTGTTCTAAAAAAGGAAGGGAATCAACAGATGATGCAAAGTTATTATAACCACTAAAAATACGGAAAACAGATTATAAGCCTTCTAACTCAGAAAAAGGAAATATCCCACGTAAGCAGGCGCACATACACGTACACAAAATAAAAGACATTCCATTTAACAAAAGAGAGGAAGCATAGGGAACGTGAGCAGACAGACACACACACACACAATTAAAGGTCAGAATAAGATCAAACATCAAAAATATGATGGGACAAGTTATTTATTAGAAGAAAAAAAATGACTTAGTTTCTTTAAAGGTGGCAAATGCCAATTAGATGCTGGATACAAGTGATATACCTGAAAGAGTTATTTTCGAAGGTGAGGAGCTGTGAGCTGGCACAGAATTGCTGTGTCTGGAGACAGTTTTGATCGTCAGAACTGAAGGTGGGGGCGATCCTGGCACCGACTGGGTGGAGTCCAACAACACTCAGCACAGCCATCAGAACCAAATACTGTTTCATCTAAGACGTCAGTAGCTCCAATGTTGAGAAACCCTGACCTTAAACGAAGTGGCTAAGAGAAGGTAAGGGGGAAAGTACAGAGAAAGCACATCAGGTAAATCACTTAAAATTGCTGGGGTGACAAGATTACTACTAGGCAGGTTTAAAGTTAAGGCAAAAATGTTAAAAGGCCATCCTTTGTGATACTGTATACGGTCTGCAATGGAGATGAGGCTATGAACAGTCTTCATGCATTTAATATAGGATCCCAAACATAAAGCATATGGTAAGAAAATGTGAGGGGAAATTAAACAATACACAAAAGTAGGAGATCCCATGTGCGTGTGTATTTTAAACAACTATGAAACCTCTCCAATAAATGACGTTATACTTGGCCATAATGAAAATGTAACAATTTTCTAAAAAAAATAGAATACATGGGAAGAAGAATATATAAGGAGTTCGATTTGTTTTGTTCTGTTTTCTCTTAATAGTCTCCAATGACTATTTCATTGTTGAATCAAAATAACTCCCCGAGTCCTTAGCTATGTCGTTTCTGGGGCATTCAGCCTGTCATTTCCCACTGACTGTCCCATTCCGTGCCATGACTACCTGTCATGTCCATGAAGATGATCCCAACTCCACCGTCCTCCCCGCCTTCTCCTCTGAGATGCCATTTACCTGCTACGCATTTCAACCTATATGTGTTCAACCAACATACACTGAATAATTTTTTAAAAAATCCATAACTATTCAGCTTTTCCCTTAAACTGTCTTCTCCATCACCCACATTTAACCTCCCAGAGTTGTGTTTATTTGCTTTTCTTTTGTCTCCTTTGACTCATACTCCCTCCATTCCTAGGTTGCGATTATTCTGCCTCCTTAACTCCTAAAAAATTTTCTTTTCTCCTCTTCCCAGGTTATCTTGACCTGGATACTTTTACTAGCTTCTCCATTTTCTCCTGCCTGTGTCCATTTCAGTTTCAATCTGTTTATCCATCAGGAAGATTAATCGTCCCGAAGGGCACCTTCTGAACAATCTCTAATCTGTCGAAACCATAGTTTTTGAGATCAGAGGCACTAGAGAGTACATCTAACCCAACTGCTCATTGCACAGGTGAAGAAAATGCATTAAGCATATTTAATTATTGACAGAGCTGACACTGGAGCTCCAGGTCTCCTGCTTGCCATGCTGGTCAGTTTTCTTCTTGCTTTCCACATTCACACTTGTGCCCCCCGACTTATTGTGTGGCTGATGGTAGTAAGTTTTGCTGAGCAGATGCAGATGTGACCTACCTGGAAGACACATTGAGAAACACATTACTTCAAGGAAAAATGCCAAGGTAATTGAGTTCCCAAAGAGAGAGGAGAGAGAAACGGAATGTTTTAACTACTTTGAATCCTTTAAGGAAACACTGACACTGTCAGATAGAATTTGAGTGTGATTCTTAATCACGTTAAAAAAAAAAAAACAACAACAGTGCATTTGTTAAAATATTTCTTAATGAGTTATGTAGATAAGGAATGAAGAGCCATTAATTTTATTTCTATTATTTCTACTTCAAATTGGTCTTTGGTTTATCTGCCATTTTGGTCTCGAAGAATTCTTTTGCTAATAGGAGTCTTGCATGAGTCATAAAATCTTCATTTAACTTTTTCACTTGTCACTTCTACATCATTAGTAGAATGAAAGTCAAAGAATTCTTGTAGATTAAAAAAAAAATAAAAGGTTATCTGTCGACCACTTGAGAGAAGCAATATTATTATTACCATTCTAGGTGATGTGGCATTTAAGGGTCCTCTTTCCTACAGGCCATTTGTACTCCTACCTTATATGATGAACTTAATAGATGAGACATAAGGTGTTTCTTCCAGAAAGGGACATTAATTTCATAGAGAGAGTGAATATAAGCTGTAAGTTTCTGTTAATAACTGCAAAATAAGAGAGAGACTTTACTTTCAGCTGTGCCTGAAAATAATGTCCACTTATATAAATGAAAATCATGGATGTGTATATGGGAAACAGCTATGAAATTGTGAGAATGTTTTCATGTTTGGTTTATAGAAAGCTTTCCCATTAAGGTCCCATCAAGTACATAGAAACACATATTTTATCATTTGGGAATATGTTTTGAAGATAAGTCTGTGAAATAACTCTATCTTCCAAACTCTTGTTTATATAAATGAAGTATTAAAAATGAAGCAATATCGATAGGATTCAGTTTAAAGAGAACTTTAATCTCAGATGTCAAGACACAAAGTTTTTTTTTCCCATTAGTGTTTCAAGCAATCTCAACAAGTATTCTTTGCATTTGTTTGTGTAGATCTGTACTTTACTTTTGGTGAGAACTTAAAAAAATTTTGATTACATGTGAGCAAATTAGTTAAAAACAGTCAATCAAATTGTTTGCTAAGCTTTGTAGATGAAGCAACTGTTAGTGAAATCATTAATAATTTTTACTTTTCAAACAATGCTGATTAGAAGAATGTAACCATTTTTTAGTGTTGGGATCAGAATCCTATAACATGGACAGTGATGGGTAGATTTTATTAATGTTACTAGAATATTTTAACCTTAAAAATTTTATAAGTCACTTTTACTCAGTTTTTGCTGGGGAGGGGGCCAGTAGACGTGTAAATGTGTCTGTTCTAAATTGCTGAGATAATTGTCACAGTGTCACTGTATATATTATATATATATAAATATATATAAGATATATTTACGTGCAAAATATGTTTTAATTTCTCATCCGTGTCTTAATGTTTTTAGAAAATGTTTTTTAAAATTACATATATTATTTCTACTATATGTTATTTCTAGCAATATGACATAAATTAAGAATCCCATAAAAATGATGCCATTGGGGCTTTCAGTGACCGCAGGAAGGTCAAAGATATGAAAGTGGAAAGAAGTCAGCTTTTGATGCATTTAAAATTTTTTTATAATGTATATAAAATAAGAGGTGAAAACTTAGGTCTGATAGCATTTTATCACCCCGGCCCATTTACACTGATAACAAATGCTTCCTTCAAAGGTTAATTAAATTATGAACGCACACCTGCAGAATATTTGTGTGTTTAAAAAATTCATTAAAAGTGGAATATACCTTCCTGTTTGGCCAATTCCTTAATGAATATATTTGCATTTAATAATAGCAGCCCACCTTTAGAGCTTTCCTGCTCATTTTCTCTGCCTTTATCCTGAGCAGACAGAAATCCAAGGTTAAGACCAAAGGCTTTGTGAAAATGTCATGGGTTTGTCCTTGTCGGGAAAAAAAATCTCAAAAGTCTTTTCTTGTAGTTTATTTCAAGGTCATTCCAAGCAAAGGAAACTTTATCATCCCAAACATAAAACCAAAAATGTTGTTTTATAGTATTATGAAAGACTTTATTATATATATTCTCCCTCCCGACTGATACATTTTAGCACACAGTTCATAAAAGATGACATTAAAGCTGTCTGCTTTCATTGCAGCCCCAAATTTCAAGTTTCTATCTTAAGCCTTCTCTTTTCAGAAAGGGTTATGTGGGAGTAAACTCCAGGATTTTGGATGAAGACATATGCTTATTTCTTGGAACAAATTGTATGTTATTGTTTATTAGAAAGTTATATAGACTCATGCATAAATCATAGAGTAAGAAAAAGGAGTTTCAAATTATTATTGAGTCCATTTCTGGCTTGCTGGGGCTATCCTACATGATTGTGACAGATAATCAAATTTGATGAATATGATATATCACGGTCTGGGAAATTCCTGATTCTGCTCATAAAGCTCTATAAGTCAGCAATGGCCAGACTTCAGTTAAGGTATCATGCTAAGGTATCATGAAATCACATCAAATAACTCATGTGGGTCAGTGGCCTCATTAAGGTCATTCCAAGCAAAGGAAACTTTATCATCCCAAACATAAAATAACTTATTATTTAACTTAATGATAAGTTAAATAATGTTAAGAATAATCTTTGAATCTTCAGTAAAAGAGACTATAACTAGTTGTTCTGATTATTTATTGCTGCAAAAAAATTACCGCAAATTTTAGTGGCTTTAATAATCAATTTATTAGTATCTCTCAGGATTCTTCCTCTGGGTCTTTCATGCAGGTTGCATCCAAGTGGTAACTAGGGGCAAAGGCATCTCAAAGTCTTCCTCAGTCAGATGTCTGGTAATTAGCTGATGTAGTTGATGTGGTTGATATTGATTCATCTGGGGTTGTCCAGCTGAATCCCTACTCATGGCCTCTCCGTGTGGTCTGGGCTTCCTCACAACCTGGAGGCTGGGTTCCAAGATCAACTACCCCAAACCTTGGAAGTTACATAGGATCATTTCCTTCATGGTCACTGGCATGCTCAAATGAAGGTGACAGAATAGATGCATCTATCAACGGGAGAGGCATCAACATACCATCGTAAGCAAAGCATGTAGGATGGAAGATTCTGTCATGTACATCTTGGAAAACATAAGCTGCAATAACCACTGTACTCTAGTGCAGTTATTATGGTCATTCCTCACATTATTCTGCAAATGGACTTTGATGTCTACCATTTAATCTTTTTTTACTCAACCAGGAACACATTTCCCCATATTCTAGTTCAGGGCTTGTCAATCAGTGGCAGATTCCTCCTTTGGCCCAAAAAACTGTTTCTAAAACTATTTCTTCTAAGCTGGGACACAAGTCTTACAAAGGAGAGAATGTTAGAAATAATAATTTTTTTCTAGACTCTAAGTTAGAGGTCAGGAAACTTTTTCTTGGAGCCAGAGAGTAAATGTTTTAGGCTTGGCCAAGAGGCAAAATGAAGGCTATAACATAGGTACTTATATAACCATTTTAAGATATAAATAACATTCTTAGCTCATCAGATGTTCAAAAACAGCTTGTTTGGCTACATTTGGTCTGCAAGCTACAGTTTGTTAACTTCTGGCCTAGATCATTAAGACAAAGGTACAAGAAAAAATGGGTAAGTGTTGAAACCTGACTCTGCTCAGGTCACTGCAACCATGCTACTTAATGCTCTCAATTCTGACTGCAAAGAGTTACCACAGCAAGTTTTGATGGACCTTTCATAAAACCTGTCATCGATTTAAGTTCTAAAACTAGTGTGGGAGGGAATCTTAAATATCCAGAGCTGGAAAGCAAAGAAGAAGGAAAAAGAACAAAAAGCAATGTTCAGAAAATTCAGTTCCTTTTTTCTCCTGGATTTTTTTTTTTTTTTTTGAATGGGCCTTAGGTAAAGGGTAGAGTAATTTATTTCAGGGGACATTATCACTATTGTTCAATGCATAGCTACTCCCATTATTTTTTTATTTATCTTCTATCTATCTATATCATCTATCTCTTCTTATCCCCTTCTACACTCTCTTTCCTTTCCTTTCCCCACAATCGATCATTCTAATATGTTCATAGGAATTACTTTGTATGAGTTCCTGTAAGATGTGTATTGTTGTTGAGTGAGAATACATTTCTAATTTATCTCAAAGATACGGTCTTAGAGATTTCATTCTGATCTTTGTCTTGTTCATTGTTTTCATTGTTGTATTTATAGGATGCATTCAGGTTTCTATGTGTACATGTAGTCTGTCATTTCTAACTCCTTTCGATGCTTCATTGAATGTATTCACATTTTACTTGTCCACTCTTCCAAATAACATCTATTCCCCCCCCACTATAAACAATTGTGTGATAAATATTTGCACACATGCCTTTATGGGAAATATTGATAGAAAATTCTCTTAGTAATCAAAATGAAATTAGGAATTTTGTTACCGTTGTGACTAAATCAGTGCTTTACAGATCCGCTTGAACTATTATAATTTCTGCATACAACACAATTATGAAAAACACTAAATATATTGAAAAGAAACAACATGAAATGTATTTTACTTACAGTGTAAAGCCAGTGATTATTTTATTGGGCCTAAATGTATTTACATCCTCAGATTTGATTGAAGTAATAGTTACTGTCTTGAAAATGAATTATTATGGCATTCAGATTCTAATAAATTTTTTTCTAGTTGCTCTAGCAATTACAGTGTTCATTCGTAACTTTTCACAGGCTTGTTAGCATCAGGGTTTCATTCCACATAAAATATAGAAACCTTACAATTATATAGGTCCATTTACTCCCCTCCCCATTCTTTATGCTATTGTTGTCCTATGTGTTATATATCCATACATGATACAACTCACAAAACAATGTTACATTTTTTGCATTAAACATATTACATAGAAATTGAGAGAGGAAATAGTATTATCTATTTATCCAGAAATATGCCATTTCTGGTGTTTTCCATTGCTTCCTAGAAATACAGATTTACATCTTGTATCATTTCTTTTTAGACTAAAGATTTTTTAACACTTCTTATAGTACAAGTTTACTTATGAAAATTCTCTCATTTTTAAAATCTAAAATGTCCTTTTTTTGCCTTTACTTTTGAGTAATAACTTTGTCCGATATGAAATTTTAGTCATGTTTTTTGATCTTTTAAATATGGCATTCCGATGTCTTCTAGCGTCTATAATTTTAGATGAGAAGTCACATGTTAACTAATCATTGTTCTCCTGTGTTTAATATGTTGTTTCTTCTTGTTGCTTTCAGGGATTTTTCTATTTTTGGTTTCAAATAGTTTGACTATGATATGCTTAGACATGATAATCTTTGGATTTGCACTGCTTGGGTGTCACTGAAATTCTTATATCTGTACATTTATTATTTTCACCAACTTAAGAACTTTTTGGCTATTATTCAAATATTTTTGCCTCATATTCTCTTCTCCCTCTGGGACACCAATTAAATATAAATTGGACTTCTTAAAATTGTCCCATAGGTCCCTTAGGCTCTGTTTATTTTTCTTTTTTTCCCCTTGTTCTTCACATTAGATAATTTTTATTATTCTACCTTCAAGTTTACTGACTGTCAAAAAAGATATTGTAATTTTCTGGAATGTTTCATTTGTTTCTTTTTAATTCTGTTTCTCTGTTGAGATTCTTTTCTTTTCATTCATTTTGGTCATATTTAGCTTCATATTATTGATTTTAGATATAATAATTGTTCTAAAATTCTTGTTTGCTCAAACACCTCAGTCATCTCAAGATTGAACTCTGCTAATTGACTTTTCTTTTGAAAATAAGTGACATTGTTCTTTTTCTTCATTTGCTCCTGTCAATTTTTTATTGCACTCATTGTAAATCATATATTGTGTTTGGATTTCAATATAATGGATTGGCGAGTATTGCATTTTGCTTGTTTGCTTGTTTTAACTAGCAGTTAATTTAACAAGAGTCAAACTTCAATCTGCATTTCTTGGATGGCAGTTTAAACCTTAGTTCAGTTCTTTAATTCTTACCTGTGCTGCTTGAAGTTTGCTAGAGGTCAGCCAGAAATTTGTACAGGCTTTATACACAGAATTTGGGTCTCCTCTTCACTGGGTCTTTCCTTTCTGAAATTATCTACTCACTTTCAAGTGGCGTCAATTGCCCAGAATAGTTGTAAGATTTCCAACAGAGTTTTAGCCACCCAAAGAAACTTTATTACAGTCTTCCCTCAAGTTAACAGCCATATAATACAGGAAAATCACTTTTGTCTTTCCCTTCTTCTGAATATTGCCTGTCCTCTAGAAATGTCCTGCATTTGGTGTTCTTTAGTATGTTCAAGTATGTTTTTGCTTCCTTCCCTTTGTTCCCTCCCTCCTTCCCTCCTCCCTCCCTTCCTTCTTTCGTTCCTTCTTTCCTTCCTTCCTTCCTTCCTTCCTTCCTTCCTTCCTTCCTTCCTTCCTTCCTTCCTTCCTCCTCTTTCTCCCTTTCTGGCTCTTCTTCCTTTCTCTCTCTCCTGCTCACTTGCTTATGTTCTGTCTGTCCGTCTGTCTGTCTCCCCCGCTCTCTGTCTCTCCTTTCTTTCCTCCCTCCCTCCTTTCCTCTCCCCTCATCTCTCCTTCTCTCTTTTCCTCTCCCTTCTTTCTTTCTATTAACTTGCCCCAGAGTTTATAGTCACCAGCAGAAGGAGAAAGTACAGTAGGAGATTCAGGTACATGCAAATTTGAGGATATTAAATCTTCCTCTGAAATCCAACAAAACACAACTCTTTTGATATCCCACACTGACAAATATAAACATTCCCATAGTTATAAGATAAACCATGATCTGTTTTATATAAAGTAATGTTGCTGCACTTGGATAAAAAATAATTTCAATTGAATTTTTTAAAAAATGTTTATTTTCCTTTTTATAAAAAAGGATATCAGAGGATAGGCAAATGTCCTTTTTATCTAAAGTATTTTAATATTCTTCTTTGTTTTAAATATCTTCATTTTTAATATTTCATCATAAAAATGTTTCTGAGAAGGGAATTAAAAAATATGCCTGCAAAATCTGCTCCAGTCAGGTCTGCTCTAACTTTCATGTTGTCATCACGTTTTAATAAACTTTGATATCCTTTTTGCCCCTGGAACTGGAAAAAGTATATTGAGAAGCTGATTTAAGGGTAGAAGAATAATGAGCTAGTGACCTTTGTAAATAAGTAGAATTCAAGACTGAAGTGAGAAAGAATTTAGCCTGGGCAAAGACCAATGAATGAGAGAGATTTTATCATCCTGAATGAGATCTGAACATGATTGTTTTTCCAATTTATCAGAAGAGTGGTAATTAAATTAAGGATAAGATATCAGCGCTTATTAGGTTTTCTCTGCTCTTAGTCAATTGAAATGGCCATGGTCTCTAAGAACAAAATTGTTATTTATAATAAGGTGATTAAAACAAAAGAAATGGCCCTCAAAAAGAAGGAACGAGTCAGAGAAATATATGACTGCATCTCTCAACATACTAGGAGCTTATTGCGGCAAACAGAGAATAGTAGCTCATATATTACAGATATATTTGTGTACATGTATTTCTGTGTATATTTACATGTGTTGTACATAAATATAAATACACATTTAGTTGCTATATAGCAATTTGGGGCTTATCTAAAGTAGATTTTATGTGTGGCAGTAAGTACAGCAGAATATCTTAAGTCCTTGTGTGATCAATCATTCATTGGTAGATGAACAAATGCATGATTTTGTTCCTGTTAAGATGTTCTTTTATGACCAGAAAACCTATCTAAGTATGTAAAAATCACTAAAGAACTTCTCAATAGGTCATCCAGACTCTGACCTGAAGACCTCAATAATCATTGGATAAATACACATTATCTTTACAGTTTAATGAGAAGAATAAACTGACAAATACTATTGTCTTCAACTCAGTGTCATAGCAAGATTTAATCTCTACCTACATTCACTTTTAGGTGTTCGAGTGTCCAAGCATTACAACTGGGCTAGTTCCCAGAAGTGCACAGATGTGAACCTTGCCTCAGAGTCTTTGCTTTTGGTGCTGGAGTCTTTTCCGTTTTCTGATCCACCAAATCCCCATGCCTAAGCATCTTCTGGTTCCAGCCATTTGCACAAGCTTTTGATTTTTGGCTCCCCAAATTGTGTCTCTTGTTCTTTTGGTGGACACCTGAGTGCCATGATGATTTATTTTTCATGCTCTTTTGTGTTTTGGCTTTCCTGCTGCTGATTTGTGTATTTAATCTCAGACCTACCTCCATTCCTAAATTTTCATATCTACATACACACTACTCAGCTTCTCTTATTGGTTTTAAGTTTGGCTTTTTGCTTCATCATATCTTTATGAAATTAAATTTTCTTCTGGTATATAACTTAAGCTGGTCTCCTCCCTTCAGGCTTGTTCTCAGCTTCTCGAGCAACTTTGAGAACTTTGCTTTGTCTCTAGGCAAGCCATCCTTCATTTGGATCCCACTGCTGACTTTCTGAAATTCCACTTCCTGCCTCATATATTCTGTCTTTGTCTTTCTGTATTCACTATGATTTCATTACCATGTGCCTCTATGTTGGTATTAATCTTCATAGTATATCATTAACCTGATGTGCCAGAGAATTAAAAAAGATAAAAATACAACAGTAATAATAAATCTCTCCCAAACTATATAATTCATTAAGGCTGCCATTTTTTTTTCATCATTTTCTAACCATATATTATTGAGGTCCCCTAGCTCATTTTTCCTACTACGTCGTTCAATTTTGAAATAGAATTTAGAGAACAATGGGTTGCTAAACTGTAAGCATTATCTTGCTTTTCATATTCTTCATTAATAAATATGTGAGTATTAGCTGTTACCCACTGGGGCTATTCTGGGGCCCATGTTACAGCTCACTTTGGGGTGATTACTCCTGAGTTCAGGATGTACACTGTGGACTGCAATCACAGAACAGATGGGTGGAACTGAAAAAAAGTAATGCCCAGGAGACATGGAAGGCCTTTGTTACTCTGGTAGGAAAAGCTTGCCATGCCTATCATCTGGAGTCTAATCTGGAGATTTGTCAAAACTCTTACTCTTTCCCTGATGCCGAGCGATATTGAACACTTTTTCATGTGTCTGTTGGCCATTTGGATGTCTTCTTTGGAGAAATGTCTGTTCATGTCTTCTGCCCATTTCTTGATTGGATTCTTTGTTCTTTTGGTGTTGAGTTTGATGAGTTCTTTATAGATTTTGGATACTAGCCCTTTATCTGATATGTCATTTGCAAATATCTTCTCCCATTCTGTCAGTTGTCTTTTGGTTTTGTTGACTGTTTCCTTTGCTTTGCAAAAGCTTTTTATCTTGATGAAGTCCCAATAGTTCATTTTTGCCCTTGCTTCCCTTGCCTTTGGTGATGTTTCTAGGAAGAAGTTGCTGCGGCTGAGGTCGAAGAGGTTGCTGCCTGTGTTCTCCTTTAGGATTTTGATGGACTCCTGTCTCACATTGAGGTCTTTCAACCATTTGGAGTCTATTTTTGTGTGTGGTGTAAGGAAATGGTCAAAACCTCAATGAGATACCACCTCACACCAGTCAGAATGGCTAAAATTAACAAGTCAGGAAATGACAGATGTTGGCGGGGATGCGGAGAAAGGGGAACCCTCCTACACTGTTGGTGGGAATGCAAGCTGGTGCAGCCACTCTGGAAAACAGTATGGAGGTTCCTCAAAAAGTTGAAAATAGAGCTACCATATGATCCAGCAATTGCACTACTGGGTATTTACCCCAAAGATACAAAAGTAGGGACCCGAAAGGCTACGTGCACCCCGATGTTTATAGCAGCAATGTCCACAATAGCCAAACTGTGGAAAGAGCCAAGATGTCCATCAACAGATGAATGGATAAAGAAGATGTGGTATATATATACAATGGAATATTATGCAGCCATCAAAAGGAATAAGATCTTGCCATTTGCAACGACGTGGATGGAACTGGAGGGTATTATGCTGAGCGAAATAAGTCAAACAGAGAAAGACATGTATCATATGACCTCACTGATATGAGGAATTCTTAATCTCAGGAAACAAACTGAGGGTTGCTGGAGTGGGGGGTGGGGTGGGAGGGATGGGGTGACTGGGTGATGGACACTGGGGAGGGTATGTGTTCTGGTAAGCGCTGTGAATTGTGCAAGACTGTTGAATCTCAGATCTGTACCTCTGAAACAAATAATGCAATATATGTTAAGAAAGAAAAAAAGAAGAAGAATGTAGCAGGAGGGGAAGAATGAAGGGGGGGAAATCGGAGGGGGAGAAGAACCATGAGAGACGATGGACTCTGAAAAACAAACTGAGGGTTCTAGAGGGGAGAGGGGTGGGAGGATGGGTTAGCCTGGTGATGGGTATTGAGGAGGGCAC